>NC_090398.1:46589584-46901545 GCF_036365525.1 Heterodontus francisci
GTGTGGAAGGGGTTTCAGTTTGTGGGGAAGGGATATCAGTGTGTGGGGAAGGGGTTTCAGTGTGTGGGGAAGGTGTTTCAGTGTGTGCGGAAGAGGTTTCAGTGTGTGGGGAAGTGGTTTCAGTGTGTGGGGAAGGAGTTTTAGTGTGTGCGGAAGGGGTTTCAGTGTGTGGGGAAGGGGTTTCGGTGTGTGGGGATGTGTTTCTGTGTGTGGGGAAGGGGTTTCAGTGTGTGCAGAAGGTGTTTCAGTGTGTGGGGAAGGGGTTTCAGTGTGTGGGGATGTGTTTCAGAGTGTGGGGAAGGGGTTTCAGTGTGTGGGGAAGGGGTTCACTGTGCGCGGAAGGGGTTTCAGTGTGTGGGGAAGGGGTTTCAGTGTGTGGGGAAGGTGTTCCAGTGTGTGTGGAAGGTGTTTCAGTGAGTGCGGAAGGGGTTTCAGTGTGTGCGAAGGGGTTTCAGTGTGTGGGGAAGTGGTTTCAGTATGTGGGGAAGGAGTTTCAGTGTTTGCGGAAGGGGTTTCAGTGTGTGGGGAAGGGGTTTCAGTCTGTGGGGATGGGTTTCAGTGTGTGAGAATGTGTTTCAGTGTGTGGAGATGGGTTTCAGTGTGTGGGGATGTGTTTCAATGTGTGCGGAAGGGGTTTCAGTGTGTGGGGAAGGTGTTTCAGTGTGTGGGGATGTGTTTCAGTGTGTGGGGAAGCGGTTTCAGTGTGTTGGGAAGGAGATTCAATGTGTGGGGGTGGGGTTTCAGTGTGTGGGGATGGGTTTCAGTGTGTGCGGAAGGGGTTTCAGTGTGTGGGGAAGGGTTTTCAGTGTGTGGGGAAGGGGTTTCAGTGTGTGGGGAAGGGGTTTCAGTGTGTGGGAAAGGTGTTTCAGTGTGTGGGAAAGGTGTTTCAGTGTGTGGGGAAGGGCTTTCACTGTGTGGGGAAGGGGTTTCAGTGTGTGGGGATGGTGTTTCAGTGTGTGGGGAAGGGGTTTCAGAGTGTGGGGAAGGGTTTCAGTGTGTGGGGAAGGGGTTTCAGTGTGTGGGGATGGTGTTTCAGAGTGAGGGGAAGGGTTTCAGTGAGGGGGAAGGGGTTTCAGCGTGTGGGAAATGGGTTTCAGCGTGTGGGGAAGGGGTTTCAGTGTGTGCGGAAGGGGTTTCAGTGTGTGGGCAAGGTGTTTCAGTATGTGGGGATGTGTTTCAGTGTGTGGGGAAGTGTTTCATTGTGTGGGGAAGGGGTTTCAGTGCCTGGGGGTGGGGTTTCAGTGTGTGGGGATGGGTTTCAGTGTGTGCGGAAGGGGTTTCAGTGTGTGGGGAAGGGGTTTCAGTGTGTGGGGAAGGGGTTTCAGTGTGTGGGGAAGGTGTTTCAGCGTGTGGGGAAGGGTTTCATTGTGTGGGGAAGGGGTTTCAGAGTGTGGGGAAGGGTTTCAGTGTGGGTGGAAGGGGATTCAGTGTGTGGGGAAGGGGTTTCAGTGTGTGGAGAAGGGGTTTCAGTGTGTGGGGATGTGTTTCAGTGAGTGGGGACGGGGTTTCAGTGTGTGGGGAAGGGGTTTCAGTGTGTGTGGAAGGGGATCAGTTTGTGGGGAAGGGGTTTCAGTGTGTGGGGAAGGGGTTTCAGTGTGTGGGGATGATGTTTCAGTGTTTGCAGAAGGGGTTTCAGTCTGTGGGGAAGGGGTTTCAGTGTGTGGGGAAGGAGTTTCAGTGTGTGGGGATGTGTTTCAGTGTGTGAGGAAGGTGTTTCAGTGTGTGGGGAAGGGTTTCACTGTGTGGGGAAGGGATTTCACTGTGGGTGGAAGGGGTTTCAGTGTGTGGGGAAGGTGTTTCAGTGTGTGGGGATGTGTTTCAGTGTTTGCGGAAGGGGTTTCAGTGTGTGGGGATGTTTTTCAGTGTGTGGGGAAGGGGTTTCAGTGTGTGGGGAAGGGGCTTCAGTGTGTGGGGAAGGCTTTCACTGTGTGCGGAAGGGGTTTCAGTGTGTGGGGAAGGGGTTTCAGTGTGTGGGGAAGGTGTTTCAGTGTGTGTGGAAGGGGTTTCAGTCTGTGGGGAAGGGATATCAGTGTGTGGGGAAGGGGTTTCAGTGTGTGGGGAAGGTGTTTCAGTGTGTGCGCAAGAGGTTTCAGTGTGTGCGGAAGGGGTTTCAGTGTGTGGGGAAGTGGTTTCAGTGTGTGGGGAAGGGGTTTCAGTGTGTGCGGAAGGGGGTTCAGTGTGTGGGGAAGGGGTTTCGGTGTGTGGGAATGTGTTTCTGTGTGTGGGGAAGGGGTTTCAGTGTGTGGGGAAGGTGTTTCAGTGTGTGGGGTAGGGGTTTCAGTGTGTGGGGAAGGGGTTTCAGTGTGTGGGGAAGGGGTTCACTGTGCGCGGAAGGGGTTTCAGTGTGTGGGGAAGGGGTTTCAGTGTGTGGGGAAGGGGTTTCAGTGTGTGGGGAAGGTGTTTCAGTGTGTGGGGATGTGTTTCAGTGCGTGGGGAAGCGGTTTCAGTGTGTTGGGAAGGGGATTCAATGTGTGGGGGTGGGGTTTCAGTGTGTGGGGATGGGTTTCAGTGTGTGCGGAAGGGGTTTCAGTGTGTGGGGAAGGGGTTTCAGTGTGTGGGGAAGGGGTTTCAGTGTGTGGGGAAGGGGTTTCAGTGTGTGGGAAAGGTGTTTCAGTGTGTGGGAAAGGTGTTTCAGTGTGTGGGGAAGGGCTTTCACTGTGTGGGGAAGGGGTTTCAGTGTGTGGGGATGGTGTTTCAGTGTGTGGGGAAGGGGTTTCAGAGTGTGGGGAAGGGTTTCAGTGTGTGGGGAAGGGGTTTCAGTGTGTGGGGATGGTGTTTCAGAGTGAGGGGAAGGGTTTCAGTGAGGGGGAAGGGGTTTCAGCGTGTGGGAAATGGGTTTCAGCGTGTGGGGAAGGGGTTTCAGTGTGTGCGGAAGGGGTTTCAGTGTGTGGGCAAGGTGTTTCAGTATGTGGGGATGTGTTTCAGTGTGTGGGGAAGTGTTTCATTGTGTGGGGAAGGGGTTTCAGTGCCTGGGGGTGGGGTTTCAGTGTGTGGGGATGGGTTTCAGTGTGTGCGGAAGGGGTTTCAGTGTGTGGGGAAGGGGTTACAGTGTGTGGGGAAGGGGTTTCAGTGTGTGGGGAAGGTGTTTCAGCGTGTGGGGAAGGGTTTCATTGTGTGGGGAAGGGGTTTCAGAGTGTGGGGAAGGGTTTCAGTGTGGGTGGAAGGGGATTCAGTGTGTGGGGAAGGGGTTTCAGTGTGTGGAGAAGGGGTTTCAGTGTGTGGGGATGTGTTTCAGTGAGTGGGGACGGGGTTTCAGTGTGTGGGGAAGGGGTTTCAGTGTGTGTGGAAGGGGATCAGTTTGTGGGGAAGGGGTTTCAGTGTGTGGGGAAGGGGTTTCAGTGTGTGGGGATGATGTTTCAGTGTTTGCAGAAGGGGTTTCAGTCTGTGGGGAAGGGGTTTCAGTGTGTGGGGAAGGAGTTTCAGTGTGTGGGGATGTGTTTCAGTGTGTGAGGAAGGTGTTTCAGTGTGTGGGGAAGGGTTTCACTGTGTGGGGAAGGGATTTCACTGTGGGTGGAAGGGGTTTCAGTGTGTGGGGAAGGTGTTTCAGTGTGTGGGGATGTGTTTCAGTGTGTGCGGAAGGGGTTTCAGTGTGTGGGGATGTTTTTCAGTGTGTGGGGAAGGGGTTTCAGTGTGTGGGGAAGGGGCTTCAGTGTGTGGGGAAGGCTTTCACTGTGTGCGGAAGGGGTTTCAGTGTGTGGGGAAGGGGTTTCAGTGTGTGGGGAAGGTGTTTCAGTGTGTGTGGAAGGGGTTTCAGTCTGTGGGGAAGGGATATCAGTGTGTGGGGAAGGGGTTTCAGTGTGTGGGGAAGGTGTTTCAGTGTGTGCGCAAGAGGTTTCAGTGTGTGCGGAAGGGGTTTCAGTGTGTGGGGAAGTGGTTTCAGTGTGTGGGGAAGGGGTTTCAGTGTGTGCGGAAGGGGGTTCAGTGTGTGGGGAAGGGGTTTCGGTGTGTGGGGATGTGTTTCTGTGTGTGGGGAAGGGGTTTCAGTGTGTGGGGAAGGTGTTTCAGTGTGTGGGGTAGGGGTTTCAGTGTGTGGGGAAGGGGTTTCAGTGTGTGGGGAAGGGGTTCACTGTGCGCGGAAGGGGTTTCAGTGTGTGGGGAAGGGGTTTCAGTGTGTGGGGAAGGGGTTTCAGTGTGTGGGGAAGGTGTTCCAGTGTGTGTGGAAGGGGTTTCAGTGTGTGCGGAAGGGGTTTCAGTGTGTGCGAAGGGGTTTCAGTGTGTGGGGAAGTGGTTTCAGTATGTGGGGAAGGAGTTTCAGTGTTTGCGGAAGGGGTTTCAGTGTGTGGGGAAGGGGTTTCAGTCTGTGGGGATGGGTTTCAGTGTGTGAGAATGTGTTTCAGTGTGTGGAGATGGGTTTCATTGTGTGGGGATGTGTTTCAATGTGTGCGGAAGGGGTTTCAGTGTGTGGGGAAGGTGTTTCAGTGTGTGGGGATGTGTTTCAGTGTGTGGGGAAGCGGTTTCAGTGTGTGGGGAAGGGGTTTCAATGTGTGGGGGTGGGGTTTCAGTGTGTGGGGATGGGTTTCAGTGTGTGCGGAAGGTGTTTCAGTGTGTGGGGAAGGTGTTTCAGTGTGTGGGGAAGGGGTTTCAGTGTGTGGGGAAGGTGTTGCAGTGTGTGGGGATGTGTTTCAGTGTGTGGGGATGTGTTTCTGTGTGTGGGGAAGGGTTTCAGTGTGTGGGGAAGTTGTTTCAGTTTGTGGGGATGGGTTTCAGTGTGTGGGGATGGGTTTCAGGGTGTGGGGATGGGTTTCAATGTTTGCAGAAGGGGTTTCAGTGTGTGGGGAAGGTGTTTCAGTGTGTGGGGATGTGCTTCAGTGTGTGGGGGTGTGGTTTCAGCGTGTGGGGAAGGGGTTTCAGTGTGTGGGGGTGGGGTATCAGTGTGTGGGGATGGGTTTCAGTGTGTGCGGAAGTGTTTCAGTGTGTGGGGAAGGGGTTTCAGTGTGTGGGGAGGGGTTTCAGTGTGTGGGGATGGTGTTTCAGTGTGTGGGGAAGGGGTTTCAGAGTGTGTGGAAGGGTTTCAATGTGTGGGGAAGGGGTTTCAGTGAGTGGGGATGGGGTTTCAGAGTGAGGGGAAGGGTTTCAGTGAGGGGGAAGGGGTTACAGAGTGTGGGGAAGGGGTTTCAGTGTGTGCAGAAGGGGTTTCAGTGTGTGGGCAAGGTGTTTCAGTGTGTGGGGATGTGTTTCAGTGTGTGGGAAAGGTGTTTCATTGTGTGGGGAAGGGGTTTCATTGCCTGCGGGCGGGGTTTCAGGGTGTGGGGATGGGTTTCAGTGTGTGCGGAAGGGGTTTCAGTGTGTGGGGAAGGGGTTTCAGTGTGTGAGGAAGGGGTTTCAGTGTGTGGGGAAGGGGTTTCAGTGTGTGGGGAAGGGGTTTCAGCGTGTGGGGAAGGGGTTTCAGAGTGTGGGGAAGGGTTTCATTGTGTGGGGAAGGGGTTTCAGAGTGTGGGGAAGGGGTTTCAGAGTGTGGGGAAGGGTTTCTGTGTTGGTGGAAGGGGATTCAGTGTGTGGGGAAGGGGTTTCAGTGTGTGGGGAAGCGGTTTCAGTGTGTGGGGAAGTGTTTCAGTGTGTGGGGAAGTGTTTCAGTGTGTGGGGAAGGGTTTCAGTGTCTGGCGACGGGGTTTCAGTGTGTGGGGACGGGGTTTCAGTGGGTGGGGAAGGGGTTTCACTGTGTGGGGAAGTTGTTTCAGTGTGTGGGGAAAGGGTGTCAGTGTGTGTGGAAGGTGTTTCAGTGTGTGGGGAAGGTATTTCAGAATGTGGGGAAGGTGTTTCAGTGTGTGGGGAAGGTGTTTCAGAGTGTGGGGAAGGGGTTTCAGTGTGTAGGGAAGTTGTTTCAGTGTGTGGGGATGTGTTTCAGCGTGTGGGGATGTGTTTCAGAGTGTGGGGATGTGTTTCAGAGTGTGGGGAAGGGTTTCAGTGTGGGGAAGGTGTTTCAGTGTGTGGGGATGGGTTTCAGTGTGTGGGGATGGGTTTCAGTGTGTGGGGATGGGTTTCAATGTGTGCGGAAGTGGTTTCAGTGTGTGGGGAAGGTGTTTCAGTCTGTGAGGATGTGTTTCAGTGTGTGGGGAAGGGGTTTCAGTGTGTGGGGAATGGGTTTCAGTGTGTGGGGATGGGTTTCAGTGTGTGCGGAAGGTGTTTCAGTTTGTGGGGAAGGGGTTTCAGTGTGTGGGGAAGGGGTTCCAGTGCGTGTGGAAGGTGTTTCAGTGTGTGGGGAAGGGGTTTCAGAGTGTGGGGAAGGGTTTCAGTGTGTGGGGAAGGGACTTCACTGTGTGGGGAAGGTGTTTCAGTGTGTCGGGAAAGGGTTTCAGTGTGTGGGGAAGGTGTTTCGGTGTGTGGGGATGTGTTTCAATGTGTGGGGATGTGGTTCAGTGTGTGGGTAAGGGTTTCAGTGTGTGGGGAAGGTGTTTCAGTGTGTGGGGATGGTTTTCAATGTGTGGGGATTGGTTTCAGTCTGTGGGGATGGGTTTCACTGTGTGCGGAAGGGATTTCAGTGTGCGCAGAAGGTGTTTCAGTGTGTGGGGAAGGGGTTTCAGTGTGTGGGGATGGGTTTCAGTGTGTGCGGATGGTGTTTCAGTGTGTGCGGAAGGTGTTTCAGTGCGTGGGGAAGGTGCTTCAGTGTGTGGGGAAGGTGCTTCAGTGTGTGGGGAAGGAGTTTCCTTGTGTGCGGAAGCGGTTTCAATGTGTGGGGACGGGGATTCAGTGTGTGGGGAAGGTGTTTCATTGCGTTGGGAAGGTGTTTCTTTGTGTGCGGAAGGGGTTTCAGTGTGTGGGGAAGGGGTTTCAGTGTGTGGGGAATGGGTTTCAGTGTGTGGGGAAGGGTTTAACTGTGTGTGAAAGGGGTTTCAGTGTGTGGGGAAGGTGTTTTAGTGTGTGAGGAAGGGGTTTCAGTTATGGGGAAGGTGTTCCAGTGTATGGGGAAGGGTTTCAGTGTGTGGGGAAGGGTTTCAGTGTGTGGGGAAGGGTTTCAGTGTGTGGGGAAGCGTTTCAGTGTGTGGGGAAGGGGTTTCAGTGTGTGGGGAAGGGGTTTCAGTGCGTGGGGAGGTGTTTTCAGTTCGTGGGGAAGGGGTTTCAGTGTCTGGGGAAGGCTTTTCAGTTCGTGGGGAGGGGGTTTCAGTGTGTGGGGACGCGGTTTCAGTGTGTGGGGAAGGGGTTTCACTGTGTGGGGAAGTTGTTTCAGTATTTGGGGAAGGTGTTTCAGTGTGTGGGGAAGTTGTTTCAGAGTGTGGAGATGTGTTTCAGTGTGTGGGGATGTGTTTCAGTGTGTGGGGAAGGATTTCTGTGTGGGGAAGTTGTTTCAGAGTGTGGAGATGTGTTTCAGTGTGTGGGGATGTGTTTCAGTGTGTGGGGAAGGATTTCTGTGTGGGGAAGGTGTTTCAGTGTGTGGGGATGGGTTTCAGTGTGTGGGGATGGGTTTCAGTGTCTGGGGATGTGTTGCAGTGTGTGGGGAAGTTGTTTCAGTCTGTGGGGAAGGGGTTTCAGTGCGTGGTGGTGGGGTTTCAGTGTGTGGGGATGGGTTTCAGTGTGTGCGGAAGGGGTTTCAGTGCGTGTTGAAGGTGTTTCAGTGTGTGGGGAAGGTGTTTCAGAGTGTGGGGAAGTGTTTCAGTGTGTGGGGAAGGGACTTCAGTGTGTGGGGAAGGTGTTTCAGTGCGTGGGGAAGGGGTTTCAGTGTGTGGGGAAGATGTTTCAGTGTGTGGGGATGTGTTTCAATGTGTGGGGATGAGTTTCAGTGTGTGGGGAAGGGTTTCAGTGTGTGGGGAAGGGGTTTCAGTGCGTGCTGAAGGTGTTTCAGTGTGTGGGGAAGGTGTTTCAGAGTGTGGGGAAGGGTTTCAGTGTGTGGGGAAGGCACTTCAGTGTGTGGGGAAGGTGTTTCAGTGCGTGGGGAAGGGGTTTCAGTGTGTGGGGAAGATGTTTCAGTGTGTGGGGAAGATGTTTCAATGTGTGGGGATGAGTTTCAGTGTGTGGGGATGGGTTTCAGTGTGGGGGGAAGGTGTTTCAGTGTTTGGGGATGGGTTTCAGTCTGTGGGGATGGGTTTCACTGTGTGCAGAAGGAATTTCGGTGTTTGCGGAATGTGTTTCAGTGTGTGGTGAAGGGGTTTCAGTGTGTAGATGGGTTCCGGTCTGTGAGGATGGGGTTTCAGTGTGTGGGGAAGGTGTTTCAGTGTGTGGGGATGTGTTTCAGTGTGCGGGGATGGGTTTCAGTGTGTGGGGATGGGTTTCAGTGTGTGGGGATATGTTTCAATGTGTGGGGTGTGTTTCAGTGTTTGGGGAAGGGTTTCAGTGTGTGGGGAAGGTGTTTCAGTGTGTGGGGATGGGTTTGAGTATGTGGGGATTGATTTCAGTGTCTGGGGAAGGGGTTTCAGTGTGTGCAGAATGTTTTTCAGTGTCAGGGGAAGGGGTTTCAGTGTGTGGGGATGGGTTTCATTTTGTGCGGATCGGGTTTCAGTGTGTGGGGAAGGTGTTTCAGTGTGTGGGGATGTGTGTCAGTGTGTGAGGATGGGTTTCAGTGTGTGGGGATGTTGTTTCAGTGTGTGCGGAAGGTATTTCAGTGCGTGCGGAAGGGGTTTCAGTGTGTGGGGAAGGGGTTTCAGAGTGTGGGGAAGGGGTTTCAGTGTGTTGGGAAGGTGTTTCAGTGTGTGCGGAAGTGGTTTCAGTGTGTGTGGAAGGTGCTTCAGTGTGTGGGGAAGGGGTTTCAGTTTGTGGGGAAGGTGTTTCATTGTGTGCGGAAGCGGTTTCAGTGTGTGGGTACGGGGATTCAGTGTGTGGGGAAGGTGTTTCAATGTGTGGGGAAGGTGTTTCATTGTGTGCGGAAGGGTATTCAGTGTGTGGGGAAGGGGTTTCAGTGTGTGCGGAATGGGATTCAGGGTGTGGGGAAGAGTTTAACTGTGAGTGGAAGGGGTTTCAGTGTGTGGGGAAGGTGTTTCAGTGTGTGAGGAAGGTGTTTCAGTTATGGGGAAGGGATTTCCGTGGGTGGGGAAGGGGTTCAGTGTGTGGGGAAAGTATTTCAGTGTGTGGGGAAGGGGTTTCAGTGTGTGGGGATTGGTTTCCGTATGTGGAGATGGGTTTCAGTGTGTGGAGATGTGTTTCAATGTGTGCGGAAGGGGTTTCAGTGTGTGGGGAAGGAGTTTCAGTGTGTGGGGATGTGTTTCAGTGTGTGGGGAAGGGGTTTCAGTGTGTGGGGAAGGGGTTTCAATGTGTGGGGAAGGGGTTTCAATGTGTGGGGGTGTGGTTTCAGTGTGTGGGGATGGGTTTCAGTGTGTGCGGAAGGTGTTTCAGTGTGTGGGGAAGGGGTTTCAGTGTGTGGGGAAGGTGTTGCAGTGTGTGGGGATGTGTGTCAGTGTGTGGGGATGTGTTTCTGTGTGTGGGGAAGGGTTTCAGTGTGTGGGGAAGGTGTTTCAGTCTGTGGGGATGGGTTTCAGTGTGTGGGGATGGGTTTCAGTGTGTGGGGATGGGTTTCAATGTTTGCGGAAGGGGTTTCAGTGTGTGGGGAAGGTGTTTCAGTGTGTGGGGATGTGTTTCAGTGTGTGGGGAAGGGGTTTCATTGTGTGGGGAAGGGGTTTCAGTGAGTGGGGGTGGGGTATCAGTGTGTGGGGATGGGTTTCAGTGTGTGCGGAAGGGGTTTCAGTGTGTGGGGAAGGGGTTTCAGTGTGTGGGGAAGGGGTTTCAGTGTGTGGGAAAGGTGTTTCAGTGTGTGGGAAAGGTGTTTCAGTGTGTGGGGAAGGGCTTTCACTGTGTGGGGAAGGGGTTTCAGTGTGTGGGGATGGCGTTTCAGTGTGTGGGGAAGGGGTTTCAGAGTGTGGGGAAGGGTTTCAGTGTGTGGGGAAGGGGTTTCAGTGTGTGGGGATGGTGTTTCAGAGTGAGGGGAAGGGTTTCAGTGAGGGGGAAGGGGTTTCAGCGTGTGGGAAAGGGGTTTCAGCGTGTGTGGAAGGGGTTTCAGTGTGTGCGGAAGGGGTTTCAGTGTGTGGGCAAGGTGTTTCAGTATGTGGGGATGTGTTTCAGTGTGTGGGGAAGGTGTTTCATTGTGTGGGGAAGGGGTTTCAGTGCCTGGGGGTGGGGTCTCAGTGTGTGGGGATGGGTTTCAGTGTGTGCGGAAGGGGTTTCAGTGTGTGGGGAAGGGGTTTCAGTGTGTGGGGAAGGTGTTTCAGCGTGTGGGGAAGGGTTTCATTGTGTGGGGAAGGGGTTTCAGAGTGTGGGGAAGGGTTTCAGTGTGGGTGGAAAGGGATTCAGTGTGTGGGGAAGGGGTTTCAGTGTGTGGAGAAGGGGTTTCAGTGTGTGGGAATGTGTTTCAGTGAGTGGGGACGGGGTTTCAGTGTGTGGGGAAGGGGTTTCAGTGTGTGTGGAAGGGGATCAGTTTGTGGGGAAGGGGTTTCAGTGTGTGGGGAAGTGGTTTCAGTGTGTGGGGATGATGTTTCAGTGTGTGCAGAAGGGGTTTCAGTCTGTGTGGAAAGGGTTTCAGTGTGTGGGGAAGGAGTTTCAATGTGTGGGGATGTGTTTCAGTGTGTGAGGAAGGTGTTTCAGTGTGTGGGGAAGGGTTTCAGTGTGTGGGGAAGGGATTTCACTGTGGGTGGAAGGGGTTTCAGTGTGTGGGGAAGGTGTTTCAGTGTGTGGGGATGTGTTTCAGTGTGTGCGGAAGGGGTTTCAGTGTGTGGGGATGTTTTTCAGTGTGTGGGGAAGGGGTTTCAGTGTGTGGGGAAGGGGCTTCTATGTGTGGGGAAGGGTTTCACTGTGTGCGGAAGGGGTTTCAGTGTGTGGGGAAGGGGTTTCAGTGTGTGGGGAAGGTGTTTCAGTGTGTGTGGAAGGGGTTTCAGTCTGTGGGGAAGGGATATCAGTGTGTGGGGAAGGGGTTTCAGTGTGTGGGGAAGGTGTTTCAGTGTGTGGGGAAGGTGTTTCAGTGTGTGTGGAAGGGGTTTCAGTGTGTGCGGAAGGGGTTTCAGTGTGTGGGGAAGGGGTTTCGGTGTGTGGGGATGTGTTTCTGTGTGTGGGGAAGGGGTTTCAGTGTGTGGGGAAGGTGTTTCAGTGTGTGGGGAAGGGGTTTCAGTGTGTGGGGATGTGTTTCAGTGTGTGGGGAAGGGGTTTCAGTGTGTGGGGAAGGGGTTCACTGTGCGCGGAAGGGGTTTCAGTGTGTGGGGAAGGGGTTTCAGTGTGTGGGGAAGGTGTTCCAGTGTGTGTGGAAGGGGTTTCAGTGAGTGCGGAAGGGGTTTCAGTGTGTGCGAAGGGGTTTCAGTGTGTGGGGAAGTGGTTTCAGTATGTGGGGAAGGAGTTTCAGTGTTTGCGGAAGGGGTTTCAGTGTGTGGGGAAGGGGTTTCAGTCTGTGGGGATGGGTTTCAGTGTGTGAGAATGTGTTTCAGTGTGTGGAGATGGGTTTCAGTGTGTGGGGATGTGTTTCAATGTGTGCGGAAGGGGTTTCAGTGTGTGGGGAAGGTGTTTCAGTGTGTGGGGATGTGTTTCAGTGTGTGGGGAAGCGGTTTCAGTGTGTGGGGAAGGGGATTCAATGTGTGGGGGTGGGGTTTCAGTGTGTGGGGATGGGTTTCAGTGTGTGCGGAAGGGGTTTCAGTGTGTGGGGAAGGGGTTTCAGTGTGTGGGGAAGGGGTTTCAGTGTGTGGGGAAGGGGTTTCAGTGTGTGGGAAAGGTGTTTCAGTGTGTGGGAAAGGTGTTTCAGTGTGTGGGGAAGGGCTTTCACTGTGTGGGGAAGGGGTTTCAGTGTGTGGGGATGGTGTTTCAGTGTGTGGGGAAGGGGTTTCAGAGTGTGGGGAAGGGTTTCAGTGTGTGGGGAAGGGGTTTCAGTGTGTGGGGATGGTGTTTCAGAGTGAGGGGAAGGGTTTCAGTGAGGGGGAAGGGGTTTCAGCGTGTGGGAAATGGGTTTCAGCGTGTGGGGAAGGGGTTTCAGTGTGTGCGGAAGGGGTTTCAGTGTGTGGGCAAGGTGTTTCAGTATGTGGGGATGTGTTTCAGTGTGTGGGGAAGTGTTTCATTGTGTGGGGAAGGGGTTTCAGTGCCTGGGGGTGGGGTTTCAGTGTGTGGGCATGGGTTCCAGTGTGTGCGGAAGGGGTTTCAGTGTGTGGGGAAGGGGTTTCAGTGTGTGGGGAAGGGGTTTCAGTGTGTGGGGAAGGTGTTTCAGCGTGTGGGGAAGGGTTTCATTGTGTGGGGAAGGGGTTTCAGAGTGTGGGGAAGGGTTTCAGTGTGGGTGGAAGGGGATTCAGTGTGTGGGGAAGGGGTTTCAGTGTGTGGAGAAGGGGTTTCAGTGTGTGGGGATGTGTTTCAGTGAGTGGGGACGGGGTTTCAGTGTGTGGGGAAGGGGTTTCAGTGTGTGTGGAAGGGGATCAGTTTGTGGGGAAGGGGTTTCAGTGTGTGGGGAAGGGGTTTCAGTGTGTGGGGATGATGTTTCAGTGTTTGCAGAAGGGGTTTCAGTCTGTGGGGAAGGGGTTTCAGTGTGTGGGGAAGGAGTTTCAGTGTGTGGGGATGTGTTTCAGTGTGTGAGGAAGGTGTTTCAGTGTGTGGGGAAGGGTTTCACTGTGTGGGGAAGGGATTTCACTGTGGGTGGAAGGGGTTTCAGTGTGTGGGGAAGGTGTTTCAGTGTGTGGGGATGTGTTTCAGTGTGTGCGGAAGGGGTTTCAGTGTGTGGGGATGTTTTTCAGTGTGTGGGGAAGGGGTTTCAGTGTGTGGGGAAGGGGCTTCAGTGTGTGGGGAAGGCTTTCACTGTGTGCGGAAGGGGTTTCAGTGTGTGGGGAAGGGGTTTCAGTGTGTGGGGAAGGTGTTTCAGTGTGTGTGGAAGGGGTTTCAGTCTGTGGGGAAGGGATATCAGTGTGTGGGGAAGGGGTTTCAGTGTGTGGGGAAGGTGTTTCAGTGTGTGCGCAAGAGGTTTCAGTGTGTGCGGAAGGGGTTTCAGTGTGTGGGGAAGGGGCTTCTATGTGTGGGGAAGGGTTTCACTGTGTGCGGAAGGGGTTTCAGTGTGTGGGGAAGGGGTTTCAGTGTGTGGGGAAGGTGTTTCAGTGTGTGTGGAAGGGGTTTCAGTCTGTGGGGAAGGGATATCAGTGTGTGGGGAAGGGGTTTCAGTGTGTGGGGAAGGTGTTTCAGTGTGTGGGGAAGGTGTTTCAGTGTGTGTGGAAGGGGTTTCAGTGTGTGCGGAAGGGGTTTCAGTGTGTGGGGAAGGGGTTTCGGTGTGTGGGGATGTGTTTCTGTGTGTGGGGAAGGGGTTTCAGTGTGTGGGGAAGGTGTTTCAGTGTGTGGGGAAGGGGTTTCAGTGTGTGGGGATGTGTTTCAGTGTGTGGGGAAGGGGTTTCAGTGTGTGGGGAAGGGGTTCACTGTGCGCGGAAGGGGTTTCAGTGTGTGGGGAAGGGGTTTCAGTGTGTGGGGAAGGTGTTCCAGTGTGTGTGGAAGGGGTTTCAGTGAGTGCGGAAGGGGTTTCAGTGTGTGCGAAGGGGTTTCAGTGTGTGGGGAAGTGGTTTCAGTATGTGGGGAAGGAGTTTCAGTGTTTGCGGAAGGGGTTTCAGTGTGTGGGGAAGGGGTTTCAGTCTGTGGGGATGGGTTTCAGTGTGTGAGAATGTGTTTCAGTGTGTGGAGATGGGTTTCAGTGTGTGGGGATGTGTTTCAATGTGTGCGGAAGGGGTTTCAGTGTGTGGGGAAGGTGTTTCAGTGTGTGGGGATGTGTTTCAGTGTGTGGGGAAGCGGTTTCAGTGTGTGGGGAAGGGGATTCAATGTGTGGGGGTGGGGTTTCAGTGTGTGGGGATGGGTTTCAGTGTGTGCGGAAGGGGTTTCAGTGTGTGGGGAAGGGGTTTCAGTGTGTGGGGAAGGGGTTTCAGTGTGTGGGGAAGGGGTTTCAGTGTGTGGGAAAGGTGTTTCAGTGTGTGGGAAAGGTGTTTCAGTGTGTGGGGAAGGGCTTTCACTGTGTGGGGAAGGGGTTTCAGTGTGTGGGGATGGTGTTTCAGTGTGTGGGGAAGGGGTTTCAGAGTGTGGGGAAGGGTTTCAGTGTGTGGGGAAGGGGTTTCAGTGTGTGGGGATGGTGTTTCAGAGTGAGGGGAAGGGTTTCAGTGAGGGGGAAGGGGTTTCAGCGTGTGGGAAATGGGTTTCAGCGTGTGGGGAAGGGGTTTCAGTGTGTGCGGAAGGGGTTTCAGTGTGTGGGCAAGGTGTTTCAGTATGTGGGGATGTGTTTCAGTGTGTGGGGAAGTGTTTCATTGTGTGGGGAAGGGGTTTCAGTGCCTGGGGGTGGGGTTTCAGTGTGTGGGGATGGGTTCCAGTGTGTGCGGAAGGGGTTTCAGTGTGTGGGGAAGGGGTTTCAGTGTGTGGGGAAGGGGTTTCAGTGTGTGGGGAAGGTGTTTCAGCGTGTGGGGAAGGGTTTCATTGTGTGGGGAAGGGGTTTCAGAGTGTGGGGAAGGGTTTCAGTGTGGGTGGAAGGGGATTCAGTGTGTGGGGAAGGGGTTTCAGTGTGTGGAGAAGGGGTTTCAGTGTGTGGGGATGTGTTTCAGTGAGTGGGGACGGGGTTTCAGTGTGTGGGGAAGGGGTTTCAGTGTGTGTGGAAGGGGATCAGTTTGTGGGGAAGGGGTTTCAGTGTGTGGGGAAGGGGTTTCAGTGTGTGGGGATGATGTTTCAGTGTTTGCAGAAGGGGTTTCAGTCTGTGGGGAAGGGGTTTCAGTGTGTGGGGAAGGAGTTTCAGTGTGTGGGGATGTGTTTCAGTGTGTGAGGAAGGTGTTTCAGTGTGTGGGGAAGGGTTTCACTGTGTGGGGAAGGGATTTCACTGTGGGTGGAAGGGGTTTCAGTGTGTGGGGAAGGTGTTTCAGTGTGTGGGGATGTGTTTCAGTGTGTGCGGAAGGGGTTTCAGTGTGTGGGGATGTTTTTCAGTGTGTGGGGAAGGGGTTTCAGTGTGTGGGGAAGGGGCTTCAGTGTGTGGGGAAGGCTTTCACTGTGTGCGGAAGGGGTTTCAGTGTGTGGGGAAGGGGTTTCAGTGTGTGGGGAAGGTGTTTCAGTGTGTGTGGAAGGGGTTTCAGTCTGTGGGGAAGGGATATCAGTGTGTGGGGAAGGGGTTTCAGTGTGTGGGGAAGGTGTTTCAGTGTGTGCGCAAGAGGTTTCAGTGTGTGCGGAAGGGGTTTCAGTGTGTGGGGAAGTGGTTTCAGTGTGTGGGGAAGGGGTTTCAGTGTGTGCGGAAGGGGGTTCAGTGTGTGGGGAAGGGGTTTCGGTGTGTGGGGATGTGTTTCTGTGTGTGGGGAAGGGGTTTCAGTGTGTGGGGAAGGTGTTTCAGTGTGTGGGGTAGGGGTTTCAGTGTGTGGTGAAGGGGTTTCAGTGTGTGGGGAAGGGGTTCACTGTGCGCGGAAGGGGTTTCAGTGTGTGGGGAAGGGGTTTCAGTGTGTGGGGAAGGGGTTTCAGTGTGTGGGGAAGGTGTTCCAGTGTGTGTGGAAGGGGTTTCAGTGTGTGCGGAAGGGGTTTCAGTGTGTGCGAAGGGGTTTCAGTGTGTGGGGAAGTGGTTTCAGTATGTGGGGAAGGAGTTTCAGTGTTTGCGGAAGGGGTTTCAGTGTGTGGGGAAGGGGTTTCAGTCTGTGGGGATGGGTTTCAGTGTGTGAGAATGTGTTTCAGTGTGCGGAAGGGGTTTCAGTGTGTGGGGAAGGTGTTTCAGTGTGTGGGGATGTGTTTCAGTGTGTGGGGAAGGGGTTTCAGTGTGTGGAGAAGGGGTTTCAGTGTGTGGGGATGTGTTTCAGTGAGTTTGGACGGGGTTTCAGTGTGTGGGGAAGGGGTTTCAGTGTGTGTGGAAGGGGATCAGTTTGTGGGGAAGGGGTTTCAGTGTGTGGGGAAGGGGTTTCAGTGTGTGGGGATGATGTTTCAGTGTTTGCAGAAGGGGTTTCAGTCTGTGGGGAAGGGGTTTCAGTGTGTGGGGAAGGAGTTTCAGTGTGTGGGGATGTGTTTCAGTGTGTGAGGAAGGTGTTTCAGTGTGTGGGGAAGGGTTTCACTGTGTGGGGAAGGGATTTCACTGTGGGTGGAAGGGGTTTCAGTGTGTGGGGAAGGTGTTTCAGTGTGTGGGGATGTGTTTCAGTGTGTGCGGAAGGGGTTTCAGTGTGTGGGGATGTTTTTCAGTGTGTGGGGAAGGGGTTTCAGTGTGTGGGGAAGGGGCTTCAGTGTGTGGGGAAGGCTTTCACTGTGTGCGGAAGGGGTTTCAGTGTGTGGGGAAGGGGTTTCAGTGTGTGGGGAAGGTGTTTCAGTGTGTGTGGAAGGGGTTTCAGTCTGTGGGGAAGGGATATCAGTGTGTGGGGAAGGGGTTTCAGTGTGTGGGGAAGGTGTTTCAGTGTGTGCGCAAGAGGTTTCAGTGTGTGCGGAAGGGGTTTCAGTGTGTGGGGAAGTGGTTTCAGTGTGTGGGGAAGGGGTTTCAGTGTGTGCGGAAGGGGGTTCAGTGTGTGGGGAAGGGGTTTCGGTGTGTGGGGATGTGTTTCTGTGTGTGGGGAAGGGGTTTCAGTGTGTGGGGAAGGTGTTTCAGTGTGTGGGGTAGGGGTTTCAGTGTGTGGGGAAGGGGTTCACTGTGCGCGGAAGGGGTTTCAGTGTGTGGGGAAGGGGTTTCAGTGTGTGGGGAAGGGGTTTCAGTGTGTGGGGAAGGTGTTCCAGTGTGTGTGGAAGGGGTTTCAGTGTGTGCGGAAGGGGTTTCAGTGTGTGCGAAGGGGTTTCAGTGTGTGGGGAAGTGGTTTCAGTATGTGGGGAAGGAGTTTCAGTGTTTGCGGAAGGGGTTTCAGTGTGTGGGGAAGGGGTTTCAGTCTGTGGGGATGGGTTTCAGTGTGTGAGAATGTGTTTCAGTGTGTGGAGATGGGTTTCAGTGTGTGGGGATGTGTTTCAATGTGTGCGGAAGGGGTTTCAGTGTGTGGGGAAGGTGTTTCAGTGTGTGGGGATGTGTTTCAGTGTGTGGGGAAGCGGTTTCAGTGTGTGGGGAAGGGGTTTCAATGTGTGGGGGTGGGGTTTCAGTGTGTGGGGATGGGTTTCAGTGTGTGCGGAAGGTGTTTCAGTGTGTGGGGAAGGTGTTTCAGTGTGTGGGGAAGGGGTTTCAGTGTGTGGGGAAGGTGTTGCAGTGTGTGGGGATGTGTTTCAGTGTGTGGGGATGTGTTTCTGTGTGTGGGGAAGGGTTTCAGTGTGTGGGGAAGTTGTTTCAGTTTGTGGGGATGGGTTTCAGTGTGTGGGGATGGGTTTCAGGGTGTGGGGATGGGTTTCAATGTTTGCAGAAGGGGTTTCAGTGTGTGGGGAAGGTGTTTCAGTGTGTGGGGATGTGCTTCAGTGTGTGGGGAAGGGGTTTCAGCGTGTGGGGAAGGGGTTTCAGTGTGTGGGGGTGGGGTATCAGTGTGTGGGGATGGGTTTCAGTGTGTGCGGAAGTGTTTCAGTGTGTGGGGAAGGGGTTTCAGTGTGTGGGGAGGGGTTTCAGTGTGTGCGGAAGTGTTTCAGTGTGTGGGGAAGGGGTTTCAGTGTGTGGGGAGGGGTTTCAGTGTGTGGGGATGGTGTTTCAGTGTGTGGGGATGGGGTTTCAGAGTGAGGGGAAGGGTTTCAGTGAGGGGGAAGGGGTTACAGAGTGTGGGGAAGGGGTTTCAGTGTGTGCAGAAGGGGTTTCAGTGTGTGGGCAAGGTGTTTCAGTGTGTGGGGATGTGTTTCAGTGTGTGGGAAAGGTGTTTCATTGTGTGGGGAAGGGGTTTCAGTGCCTGCGGGCGGGGTTTCAGGGTGTGGGGATGGGTTTCAGTGTGTGCGGAAGGGGTTTCAGTGTGTGGGGAAGGGGTTTCAGTGTGTGAGGAAGGGGTTTCAGTGTGTGGGGAAGGGGTTTCAGTGTGTGGGGAAGGTGTTTCAGCGTGTGGGGAAGGGGTTTCAGAGTGTGGGGAAGGGTTTCATTGTGTGGGGAAGGGGTTTCAGAGTGTGGGGAAGGGGTTTCAGAGTGTGGGGAAGTGTTTCTGTGTTGGTGGAAGGGGATTCAGTGTGTGGGGAAGGGGTTTCAGTGTGTGGGGAAGGGGTTTCAGTGTGTGGGGATGTGTTTCAGTGAGTGGGGAAGGGTTTTCAGTGTGTGGGGAAGGGGATGCAGTGTGTGGGGAAGGTTTTCACTGTGTAGGGACGGGGTTTCAGTGTGTGGGGAAGGGGTTTCAGTGTGTGTGGAAGGGGTTCAGTTTGTGGAGAGGGGGTTTCAGTGTGTGGGGAAGGGGTTTCAGTGTGTGGGGATGATGATTCAGTGTGTGCAGAAGGGGTTTCAGTGTGTGGGGAAGGTGTTTCAGTGTGTGGGGAAGGGGTTTCAGTGTGTGGGGATGTGTTTCAGTGTGTGAGGAAGGGGTTTCAGTGTGTGGGGAAGGGTTTCCCTGTGTGGGGAAGGGATTTCACTGTGAGTGGAAGGGGTTTCAGTGTGTGGGGAAGGTGTTTCAGTGTGTGGGGATGTGTTTCAGTGTGTGGGGAAGGGGTTTCAGTGTGTGGGGAAGGGGTTTCAGTGTGTGGGGAAGGGGTTTCAGTGTGTGGGGATGTTTTTCAGTGTGTGGGGAAGGGGTTTCAGTGTGTGGGGAAGGGGCTTCAGTGTGTGGGGAAGGGTTTCACTGTGTGCAGAAGGGGTTTCAGTGTGTGGGGAAGGGGTTTCAGTGTGTGGGGAAGGTGTTTCAGTATGTGTGGAAGGGGTTTCAGTGTGTGTGGAAGGGGTTTCAGTCTGTGGGGAAGGGATATCAGTGTGTGGGGAAGGGGTTTCAGTGTGTGGGGAAGGTGTTTCAGTGTGTGCGCAAGAGGTTTCAGTGTGTGCGGAAGGGGTTTTAGTGTGTGGGGAAGTGGTTTCAGTGTGTGGGGAAGGAGTTTCAGTGTGTGCGGAAGGGGTTTCAGTGTGTGGGGAAGGGGTTTCCGTGTGTGGGGATGTGTTTCAATGTGTGGGGAAGGGGTTTCAGTGGGTGGGGAAGGTGTTTCAGTGTGTGGGGAAGGGGTTTCAGTGTGTGGGGATGTGTTTCAGTGTGTGGGGAAGGGGTTTCAGTGTGTGGGGAAGGGGATTCATTTTGAGGGGAAGGGGTTTCCGTGTGTTGGGAAGTGTTTCAGTGTGTGGGGAAGGGTTTCATTGTGTGGGGACGGGGTTTCAGTGTGTGGGGAAGGTGTTTCAGTGGGTGGGGAAGGGGTTTCAGTGTGTGGGGAAGGTATTTCAGTGTGTGGGGAAGGTATTTCAGTGTGTGGGGAAGGTGTTTCAGTGTGTGGGGAAGGGGTTTCAGTGTGTGGGGAAGGTGTTTCATCGTGTGGGGCTCTGTTTCTGTGTGTTGGGATGTGTTTCTGTGTGTGGGGAAGGGTTTCAGTGTGTGGGGAAGGTGTTTCAGTGTGTGGGGATGGGTTTCAGTGTGTGGAGATGGGTTTCAGTGTGTGGGGATGAGTTTCAGTGTGTGGGGAAGGGGTTTCAGTGTGTGGGGAAGGGGTTTCAATGCGTGGGGGTGGGGTTTCAGTGTGTGGGGATGGGTTTCAGTGTGTGCAGAAGGGGTTTCAGTGTGTGCGGAAGGGGTTTCAGTGTGTGGGGAAGGGGTTTCAGTGTGTGGGGAAGGTGTTTCAGTGTGTGGGGTCGTGTTTCAGTGTGTGGGGATGTGCTTCTCTGTGTGGGGAAGGGTTTCAGTGTGTGGGGAATGTGTTTCAGTCTGTGGGGAAGGTGTTTCAGTGTGTGGGGATGGGTTTCAGTGTGTGGGGATGGTTTTAATGTTTGCGGAAGGGGTTTCAGTGTGTTGGGAAGGTGTTTCAGTGTGTGGGGATGTGTTTCAGTGTGTGGGGAACGGGTTTCAGTGTGTGGGGAACGGGTTTCAGTGTGTGGGGAAGGGGTTTCAGTGTGTGGGGATGGGGTATCAGTGTGTGGGGATGGGCTTCAGTGTGTGCGGAAGGGGTTTCAGTGTGTGGGGAAGGGGTTTCAGTGTGTGGGAAAGCTATTTCAGTGTCTGGGGAAGGGCTTTCACTGTGTGGGGAATGGGTTTCAGTGTGTGGGGATGGTGTGTCAGTGAGTGGGGAAGGGGTTTCAGAGTGTGGGGAAGGGTTTCAGTGTGTAGGGAAGGGGTTTCAGTGTGTGGGGGTGGGGTTTCAGTGTGTGGGGATGGGTTTCAGTGTGTGCAGAAGGGGTTTCAGTGTGTGCGGAAGGGGTTTCAGTGTGTGGGGAAGGGGTTTCAGTGTGTGGGGAAGGTGTTTCAGTGTGTGGGGTCGTGTTTCAGTGTGTGGGGATGTGCTTCTCTGTGTGGGGAAGGGTTTCAGTGTGTGGGGAATGTGTTTCAGTCTGTGGGGAAGGTGTTTCAGTGTGTGGGGATGGGTTTCAGTGTGTGGGGATGGTTTTAATGTTTGCGGAAGGGGTTTCAGTGTGTTGGGAAGGTGTTTCAGTGTGTGGGGATGTGTTTCAGTGTGTGGTGAACGGGTTTCAGTGTGTGGGGAACGGGTTTCAGTGTGTGGGGAAGGGGTTTCAGTGTGTGGGGATGGGGTATCAGTGTGTGGGGATGGGCTTCAGTGTGTGCGGAAGGGGTTTCAGTGTGTGGGGAAGGGGTTTCAGTGTGTGGGAAAGCTATTTCAGTGTCTGGGGAAGGGCTTTCACTGTGTGGGGAATGGGTTTCAGTGTGTGGGGATGGTGTGTCAGTGAGTGGGGAAGGGGTTTCAGAGTGTGGGGAAGGGTTTCAGTGTGTAGGGAAGGGGTTTCAGTGTGTGAGGATGGGGTTTCAGAGTGAGGGGAAGGGTTTCAGTGAGGGGGGAAGGGGTTTCAGCGAGTGGTGAAGGGGTTTCTGTGTGCGCGGAAGGGCTTTCAGTGTGTGGGCAAGGTGTTTCAGTGTGTGGGGATGGTGTTTCACTGTGTGGGGAAGTTGTTTCATTGTGTGGGGAAGGGGTTTCAGTGTCTGGGGGTGGGGTTTCAGTGTGTGGGGATGGGTTTAAGTGAGTGCGGAAGGTGTTTCAGTGTGTGGGGAATGTGTTTCAGTGTGTGATGAAGGGGTTTCAGTGTGTGGGGAAGGGGTTTTAGTGTTTGTGGAAGGTGTTTCAGCGTGTGGGGAAGGGGTTTCAGACTGTGGGGAAGGGTTTTTGTGTGTGTGGAAGGGGTTTCAGAGTGTGGGGAAGGGTTTCAATGTGGATGGAAGGAGTTTCAGTGTGTGGGGAAGGGGTTTCAGTGTGTGGGGAAGGGGTTTCAGTGTGTGGGGATGTGTTTCAGTGAGTGGGGAAGGGGTTTTAGTCTGTGGGGAAGGGGTTGCAGTGTGTGGGGAAGATTTTCACTGTGTAGGGATGGTGTTTCAGTGTGTGGGGAAGGAGTTTCAGTGTGTGTGGAAGGGGCTTCAGTTTGTGGGGAAGGGGTTTCAGTGTGTGGGGAAGGGGTTTCAGTATGTGGGGATGTGTTTCAGTGTGTGGGGAAGGGGATTCAGTGTGTGGGGAAGGTGTTTCAGTGTGTGGGGTTGGGGTTTCAGTGTGTGGGGATGGGTTTCAGTGTGTGCGGAAGGGGTTTCAGTGTGTGCGGAAGGGGTTTCAGTGTGTGCGGAAGGAGTTTCAGTGTGTGGGGAAGGTTTTTCAGTGTGTGGGGAAGGGGTTTCACTGTGTGGGGAAGGTGTTTCACTGTGTGGGGAAGGGCTTTCAGTGTGTGGGGAAGGGGTTTCAGTGTGTGGGGATGTGTTTCAATGTGTGCGGAAGGGGTTTCAGTGTGTGGGGAAGTTGTTTCAGTGTGTGGGGATGTGTTTCAGTGTGTGGGGAAGGGGTTTCAGTGTGTGGGGAAGGGATTTCAGTCTGTGGGGGTGGGGTTTCAGTGTGTGGGGATGTGTTTCTGTGTGTGGGGAAGGGTTTCAGTGTGTGGGGAATGTGTTTCAGTCTGTGGGGATGGGTTTCAGTGTGTGGGAATGTGTTTCAGTGTGTGGAGATGGGTTTCAGTGTGTGGGGATGTGTTTCAATGTGTGTGGAAGGGGTTTCAGTGCGTGGGGAAGGTGTTTCAGTGTGTGGGGATGTGTTTCAGTGTGTGGGGAAGGGGTTCCAGTGTGTGGGGAAGGGGTTTCAATATGTGGGGGTGGGGTTTCAGTGTGTGGGGATGGGTTTCAGTATGTGCGGAAGGGGATTCAGTGTGTGGGGAAGGGGTTTCAGTGTGTGGGGAAGGGGTTTCAGTGTGTGGGGAAGTTGTTTCAGTGTGTGGGGTCGTGTTTCAGTGTGTGGGGTCGTGTTTCAGTGTGTGGGGAATGTGTTTCAGTCTGTGGGGATGGGTTTCAGTGTGTGGGGATGGGTTTCAGTGTGTGGGGATGGTTTCAATGTTTGCGGAAGGGGTTTCAGTGTGTGGGGAAGGTGTTTCAGTGTGTGGGGATGTGTTTCAGTGTGTGGAGAAGGGGTTTCAGTGTGTGGGGATGGGTTTCAGTATGTGCGGAAGGGGATTCAGTGTGTGGGGAAGGGGTTTCAGTGTGTGGGGAAGGGGTTTCAGTGTGTGGGGTCGTTGTTTCAGTGTGTGGGGTCGTGTTTCAGTGTGTGGGGTCGTGTTTCAGTGTGAGGGGAACGTTTTTCAGTCTGTGGGGAATGTGTTTCAGTCTGTGGGGATGGGTTTCAGTGTGTGGGGATGGGTTTCAGTGTGTGGGGATGGTTTCAATGTTTGTGGAAGGGGTTTCAGTGTGTGGGGAAGGTGTTTCAGTGTGTGGGGATGTGTTTCAGTGTGTGGAGAAGGGGTTTCAGTGTGTGGGGAAGGGGTTTCAGTGTGTGGGGAAGGTGTTTCAGTGTGTGGGGATGGGTTTCAGTGTGTGCGGAAGGGGTTTCAGTTTGTGGGGAAGGGGTTTCTGTGCGCGCGGAAGGGGTTTCAGTGTGTGTACAAGGTGTTTCAGTGTGTGGGCATGGTGTTTCATTGTGTGGGGAAGGTGTTTCATTGTGTGGGGAAGGGGTTTCAGTGTCTGGGGGTGGGGTTTCAGTGTGTGGGGATGTGTTTCAGTGAGTGCGGAAGGGGTTTCAGTGTGTGGGGAAGGTGTTACAGTGTTTGAGGAAGGGGTTTCAGTGAGTGGGGAAGGGGTTTCAGTGTGTGGCGAAGGTGTTTCAACGTGTGGGGAAGGGGTTTCAGAGTGTGGGGAAGGGGTTTCAGAGTGTGGGGAAGGGTTTCAGTGTGTGGGGAAGGGGTTTCAGTGTGTGGGGAAGGGTTTCAGTGTGGGTGGAAGGGGATTCAGTGTGTGGGGAAGGGGTTTCAGTGTGTGGGGTAGGGGTTTCAGTGTGTGGGGATGTGTTTCAGTGAGTGGGGAAGGGGTTTCAGTGTGTGGGGAAGGGGTTGCAGTGTGTGGGGAAGAATTGCACTGTGTAGGGACGGTGTTTCAGTGTGTGGGGAAGGGGTTTCAGTGTGTGTGGAAGGGGCTTCAGTTTGTGGGGAAGGGGTTTCAGTGTGTGGGGAAGGGGTTTGAGTGTGTGGGGATGGGTTTCAGTGTGTGGGGCAGGGGTTTCAGTGTGTGAGGAAGGGGTTTCAGTGTGTGCGGTTGGGGTTTCAGTGTGTGGGGATGGGTTTCAGTGAGTGCGGAAGGGGTTTCAGTGTGTGGGGAAGGTTTTTCAGTGTGTGGGGAAGGGGTTTCAGTGTGTGGGGAAGGTGTTTCATTGTGTGGGGAAGGGCTTTCAGTGTGTGGGGAAGGGGTTTCAGTGTATGGGAATGGTGTTTCTGTGTGTGGGGAAGGGCTTTCAGAGTGTGGGGAAGGGTTTCAGTGTGTGGGGAAGGGGTTTCAGTGTGTGGGGAAGGGGTTTAGGAGTGTGGGGAAGGATTTCTGCGTTGGGGGAATGGGTTTCAGCGTGTGGGGACGTGGTTTCAGTGTGTGCGGAAGGGGTTTCAGTGCGTCGGCAAGGTGTTTCAGTGTGTGGGGATGTGTTTCAGTGTGCGGGGAAGGGGTTTCATTGTGTGGGGAAGGGGTTGCAGTGTCTGGGGGTGTAGTTTCAGTGTGTGGGGAAGGGGTTTCAGTGTGTTGGAAAGTGTTTCATTGTGTGGGGAAGTGTGTCAGTGTGTGGGGAAGGTGTTTCAGTGTGTGGGGAAGGGGCTTCTGTGTGTGGGAAAGGTGTTTCGGTGAATGGGGAAGTGTTTCAGTGTCTGGGGAAGGCGTTTCAGTGTGTGTTGAAGGGGTTTCAGTGTGTGGGGAAGTGGTTTCAGTGGGTGGGGAAGGGGTTTCAGTGTGTGGGGAAGTGTTTCAGTGTGTGGGGAAGGTGTTTCAGTGTGTGGGGATGGGTTTCAGTGTGTGCGGAAGGGGTTTCAGTGTGTGGGGAAGGGGTTTCAGTGTGTGGGGAAGGGGTTTCAGTGTGTGGGAAAGGTGTTTCAGTGTGTGGGGAAGGGCTTTCACTGTGTGTGGAAGGTGTTTCAGTGTGTGGGGATGGTGTTTCAGTGTGTGGGGAAGGGGTTTCAGAGAGTGGGGATGGGGTTTCAGAGTGAGGGAAGGGTTTCAGTGAGGGGGGGGAAGGGGTTTCAGCGTGTGGGGAAGGGGTTTCTGTGTGCGCGGAAGGGGTTTCAGTGTGTGGGCAAGGTGTTTCAGTGTGTGTGGATGGTGTTTCAGTGTGTGGGGAAGGTGTTTCATTGTGTGGGGATGGGGTTTCAGTGTCTGGGGGTGGGGTTTCAGTGTGTGGGGATGGGGTTTCAGTGTGTGTGGAAGGGGCTTCAGTTTGTGGGGAAGGGGTTTCAGTGTGTGGGGAAGGGGTTTCAGTATGTGGGGATGTGTTTCAGTGTGTGGGGAAGGGGATTCAGTGTGTGGGGAAGGTGTTTCAGTGTGTGGGGTTGGGGTTTCAGTGTGTGGGGATGGGTTTCAGTGTGTGCGGAAGGGGTTTCAGTGTGTGCGGAAGGGGTTTCAGTGTGTGCGGAAGGAGTTTCAGTGTGTGGGGAAGGTTTTTCAGTGTGTGGGGAAGGGGTTTCACTGTGTGGGGAAGGTGTTTCACTGTGTGGGGAAGGGCTTTCAGTGTGTGGGGAAGGGGTTTCAGTGTGTGGGGATGTGTTTCAATGTGTGCGGAAGGGGTTTCAGTGTGTGGGGAAGTTGTTTCAGTGTGTGGGGATGTGTTTCAGTGTGTGGGGAAGGGGTTTCAGTGTGTGGGGAAGGGATTTCAGTCTGTGGGGGTGGGGTTTCAGTGTGTGGGGATGTGTTTCTGTGTGTGGGGAAGGGTTTCAGTGTGTGGGGAATGTGTTTCAGTCTGTGGGGATGGGTTTCAGTGTGTGGGAATGTGTTTCAGTGTGTGGAGATGGGTTTCAGTGTGTGGGGATGTGTTTCAATGTGTGTGGAAGGGGTTTCAGTGCGTGGGGAAGGTGTTTCAGTGTGTGGGGATGTGTTTCAGTGTGTGGGGAAGGGGTTCCAGTGTGTGGGGAAGGGGTTTCAATATGTGGGGGTGGGGTTTCAGTGTGTGGGGATGGGTTTCAGTATGTGCGGAAGGGGATTCAGTGTGTGGGGAAGGGGTTTCAGTGTGTGGGGAAGGGGTTTCAGTGTGTGGGGAAGTTGTTTCAGTGTGTGGGGTCGTGTTTCAGTGTGTGGGGTCGTGTTTCAGTGTGTGGGGAATGTGTTTCAGTCTGTGGGGATGGGTTTCAGTGTGTGGGGATGGGTTTCAGTGTGTGGGGATGGTTTCAATGTTTGCGGAAGGGGTTTCAGTGTGTGGGGAAGGTGTTTCAGTGTGTGGGGATGTGTTTCAGTGTGTGGAGAAGGGGTTTCAGTGTGTGGGGATGGGTTTCAGTATGTGCGGAAGGGGATTCAGTGTGTGGGGAAGGGGTTTCAGTGTGTGGGGAAGGGGTTTCAGTGTGTGGGGTCGTTGTTTCAGTGTGTGGGGTCGTGTTTCAGTGTGTGGGGTCGTGTTTCAGTGTGAGGGGAACGTTTTTCAGTCTGTGGGGAATGTGTTTCAGTCTGTGGGGATGGGTTTCAGTGTGTGGGGATGGGTTTCAGTGTGTGGGGATGGTTTCAATGTTTGTGGAAGGGGTTTCAGTGTGTGGGGAAGGTGTTTCAGTGTGTGGGGATGTGTTTCAGTGTGTGGAGAAGGGGTTTCAGTGTGTGGGGAAGGGGTTTCAGTGTGTGGGGAAGGTGTTTCAGTGTGTGGGGATGGGTTTCAGTGTGTGCGGAAGGGGTTTCAGTTTGTGGGGAAGGGGTTTCTGTGCGCGCGGAAGGGGTTTCAGTGTGTGTACAAGGTGTTTCAGTGTGTGGGCATGGTGTTTCATTGTGTGGGGAAGGTGTTTCATTGTGTGGGGAAGGGGTTTCAGTGTCTGGGGGTGGGGTTTCAGTGTGTGGGGATGTGTTTCAGTGAGTGCGGAAGGGGTTTCAGTGTGTGGGGAAGGTGTTACAGTGTTTGAGGAAGGGGTTTCAGTGAGTGGGGAAGGGGTTTCAGTGTGTGGCGAAGGTGTTTCAACGTGTGGGGAAGGGGTTTCAGAGTGTGGGGAAGGGGTTTCAGAGTGTGGGGAAGGGTTTCAGTGTGTGGGGAAGGGGTTTCAGTGTGTGGGGAAGGGTTTCAGTGTGGGTGGAAGGGGATTCAGTGTGTGGGGAAGGGGTTTCAGTGTGTGGGGTAGGGGTTTCAGTGTGTGGGGATGTGTTTCAGTGAGTGGGGAAGGGGTTTCAGTGTGTGGGGAAGGGGTTGCAGTGTGTGGGGAAGAATTGCACTGTGTAGGGACGGTGTTTCAGTGTGTGGGGAAGGGGTTTCAGTGTGTGTGGAAGGGGCTTCAGTTTGTGGGGAAGGGGTTTCAGTGTGTGGGGAAGGGGTTTGAGTGTGTGGGGATGGGTTTCAGTGTGTGGGGCAGGGGTTTCAGTGTGTGAGGAAGGGGTTTCAGTGTGTGCGGTTGGGGTTTCAGTGTGTGGGGATGGGTTTCAGTGAGTGCGGAAGGGGTTTCAGTGTGTGGGGAAGGTTTTTCAGTGTGTGGGGAAGGGGTTTCAGTGTGTGGGGAAGGTGTTTCATTGTGTGGGGAAGGGCTTTCAGTGTGTGGGGAAGGGGTTTCAGTGTATGGGAATGGTGTTTCTGTGTGTGGGGAAGGGCTTTCAGAGTGTGGGGAAGGGTTTCAGTGTGTGGGGAAGGGGTTTCAGTGTGTGGGGAAGGGGTTTAGGAGTGTGGGGAAGGATTTCTGCGTTGGGGGAATGGGTTTCAGCGTGTGGGGACGTGGTTTCAGTGTGTGCGGAAGGGGTTTCAGTGCGTCGGCAAGGTGTTTCAGTGTGTGGGGATGTGTTTCAGTGTGCGGGGAAGGGGTTTCATTGTGTGGGGAAGGGGTTGCAGTGTCTGGGGGTGTAGTTTCAGTGTGTGGGGAAGGGGTTTCAGTGTGTTGGAAAGTGTTTCATTGTGTGGGGAAGTGTGTCAGTGTGTGGGGAAGGTGTTTCAGTGTGTGGGGAAGGGGCTTCTGTGTGTGGGAAAGGTGTTTCGGTGAATGGGGAAGTGTTTCAGTGTCTGGGGAAGGCGTTTCAGTGTGTGTTGAAGGGGTTTCAGTGTGTGGGGAAGTGGTTTCAGTGGGTGGGGAAGGGGTTTCAGTGTGTGGGGAAGTGTTTCAGTGTGTGGGGAAGGTGTTTCAGTGTGTGGGGATGGGTTTCAGTGTGTGCGGAAGGGGTTTCAGTGTGTGGGGAAGGGGTTTCAGTGTGTGGGGAAGGGGTTTCAGTGTGTGGGAAAGGTGTTTCAGTGTGTGGGGAAGGGCTTTCACTGTGTGTGGAAGGTGTTTCAGTGTGTGGGGATGGTGTTTCAGTGTGTGGGGAAGGGGTTTCAGAGAGTGGGGATGGGGTTTCAGAGTGAGGGAAGGGTTTCAGTGAGGGGGGGGAAGGGGTTTCAGCGTGTGGGGAAGGGGTTTCTGTGTGCGCGGAAGGGGTTTCAGTGTGTGGGCAAGGTGTTTCAGTGTGTGTGGATGGTGTTTCAGTGTGTGGGGAAGGTGTTTCATTGTGTGGGGATGGGGTTTCAGTGTCTGGGGGTGGGGTTTCAGTGTGTGGGGATGGGGTTTCAGTGAGTGCGGAATGGGTTTCAGTGTGTGGGGAAGGTGTTACAGTGTTTGAGGAAGGGGTTTCAGTGTGTGGGGAAGGTGTTTCAACGTGTGGGAAAGGGGTTTAAGAGTGTAGGAAAGGGGTTTCAGAGTGTGGGGAAGGGTTTCAGTGTGTGGGGAAGGGGTTTCAGAGTGTGGGGAAGTGTTTCAGAGTGGGTGGAAGGGGATTCAGTGTGTGGGGAAGGGGTTTCAGTGTGTGGGGTAGGGGTTTCAGTGTGTGGGGATGTGTTTCAGTGAGTGGGGAAGGGGTTTCAGTGTGTGGGGAAGGGGTTGCAGTGTGTGGGGAAGAATTTCACTGTGTAGGGACGGTGTTTCAGTGTGTGGGGAAGGGGTTTCAGTGTGTGTGGAAGGGGCTTCAGTTTGTGGGGAAGGGGTTTCTGTGTGTGGGAAAGGTGTTTCGGTGTATGGGGAAGTGTTTCAGTGTGTGGGGAAGTCGTTTCAGTGTGTGTTGAAGGGGTTTCAGTGTGTGGGGAATTGGTTTCAGTGGGTGGGGAAGAGGTTTCAGTGTGTGGGGAAGTGTTTCAGTGTGTGGGGAAGTGTTTCAGTGTGTGGGTTAGGGTTTCAGTGTTTGGGAAAGGGGTTTCAGTGTGTGGAGAAGTGTTTCAGTGTGTGGGGAAGTGGTTTCAGTGTGTGTGGAAGGGGTTTCCGTGTGTGGGGAAGTATTTCAGTGAGTGGGGAAGGGTTTCAGTGTCTGGGGAAGGGGTTTCAGTGTGTGGGGAAGGGGTTTCAGTGTGTCTGGGGATGTGTTTCAGTGTGTGAGGAAGGGGTTTCAGTGTGTGAGGAAGGGGTTTCAGTGTGTGGGGAAGTGTTTCAGTGTGTGGTTAGGGTTTCAGTGTGTGGGGATGTGGTTTCAGTGTGTGGGGAAGTGGTTTCAGTGTGTGGGGAAGTGGTTTCAGTGTGTGCGGAAGGGTTTCAGTGTGTGGTGAAGGGGTTTCAGTGTGTGGGCATGGTGTTTCAGTGTGTGGGGAAGTGGTTTCAGTGTGTGGGGAAGGGTTTCAGTGTGTGGGGAAGGGTTTCAGTTTGTGGGGGGGATGGGGTTTCAGTGTGTGGGGACGGGGTTTCAGTGTGTGGGGAAGGGGTTTCAGGGTGTGGGGAAGGGTTTCTGTGTGTGGGGAAGTGGACTTCAGTGCATGGGGGGAAGGGTTTTCATTGTGTGAAAATCAGCATCTCTCTCCAGATCGTGAACCCGGCTTGGCAGACTGAAGGTTTTCATTAAGGCCTCCAACTCCAGAGCTTTTTGCTCTTTCTCTCTCTCTCAAACAATGTTTGAAAACTTTTTATAGTTCTCCGTGGCAATCCTGTATAAAAGTGATCATATCTTGAAATAGAATTTATTCTGCTGAAGTCAGCTTGGAATGAGATTGAGGTGAGACATTTTGTCCAATCACTTCTCCTACTCAGAGAATATTTCAGTCCTCGTTTACTGTAAACTCTGAGTGAGCTGACAATCCCTCCTAGTGCAATTGTAAACCAGACAATACACTCACATCTTTCTTTATCACTTTATTACTGTAAACTCTGAGTGAGTCTACAATCCCTCCCAGTGCAATTGTTAACCAGACATTACACTCACATCTTTCTTTATCACTTTATTACTGTAAATTCTGAGTGAGTCTACAATCCCTCCCAGTGCAATTGTTAACCAGACAATACACTCACATCTTTCTTTATCACTTTATTACAGTAAGCTCTGAGTGAGTCTACAATCCCTCACAGTGCAATTGTTAACCAGACAATACACTCACATCTTTCTTTATCACTTTATTACTGTAAACTCTGAGTGAGTCTGCAATCCCTCCCAGTGCAATTGTTAACCAGACAACACACTCACATCTTTCTTTATCACTTTATGACAGTAAACTCTGAGAGAGTCTACAATCCCTCCCAGTGCAATTGTTAACCAGACAACACATTCACATCTTTCTTTATCACTTTATTACTGTAAAGTCTGATTGAGTCTACAATCCCTCCCAGTGCAATTGTTAACCAGACAATACACTCACATCTTTCTTTATCACTTTATTACTGTAAACTCTGAGTGAGTTACAATCCCTCCCAGTGCAATTGTTAACCAGACAATACACTCACATCTTTCTTTATCACTTTATTGCAGCAAACTCTGAGTGAGTCTACAATCCCTCCCAGTGCAATTGTTAACCAGACAATACACTCACATCTTTCTTTATCACTTTATTACTGTAAAGTCTGAGTGAGTCTACAATCCCTCCCAGTGCAATTGTTAACCAGACAATACACCCAAATCTTTCTTTATAACGTTATTACAGTAAACTCTGAGTGAGCCAACAATCCCTCCCAGTGCAATTGTTAACCAGGCAATACATTCACATCTTTCTTTATCACTTTATTACTGTAAACTCTGAGTGAGTCTACAATCCCTCCCAGTGCAATTGTTAACCAGACAATGCACTCACATCTTTCTTTATCACTTTATTACTGTAAACTCTGAGTGAGTCTACAGTCCCTCCCAGTGCAATTGTTAAACAGACAAAACACACACATCTTTCTTTATCACTTTATTACTGTAAACTCTGAGTGAGTCTACAATCCCTCCCAGTGCAATTGTTAACCAGACAACACACTCACATCTTTCTTTATCACTTTATTACTGTAAACTCTGAGTGAATCTACAATCCCTCCCAGTGCAATTGCTAAACAGACAATACACTCACATCTTTCTTTATCACTTTATTACTGTAAACTCTGAGTGAGTCTACAATCCCTCCCAGTGCAATTGTTAACCAGACAATACACTCACATCTTTCTTTATTACTTTATTGCAGCAAACTCTGAGTGAGTCTACAATCCCTCCCAGTGCAATTGTTAACCAGACAATACACTCACATCTTTCTTTATCACTTTATTACTGTAAACTCTGAGTGAGTCTACAATCCCTCCCAGTGCAATTGTTAACCAGACAATGCACTCACATCTTTCTTTATCACTTTATTACTGTAAACTCTGAGTGAGCCAACAATCCCTCCCAGTGCAATTGTTAACCAGGCAATACATTCACATCTTTCTTTATCACTTTATTACTGTAAACTCTGAGTGAGTCTACAATCCCTCCCAGTGCAATTGTTAACCAGACAATGCACTCACATCTTTCTTTATCACTTTATTACTGTAAACTCTGAGTGAGTCTACAGTCCCTCCCAGTGCAATTGTTAAACAGACAAAACACACACATCTTTCTTTATCACTTTATTACTGTAAACTCTGAGTGAGTCTACAATCCCTCCCAGTGCAATTGTTAACCAGACAACACACTCACATCTTTCTTTATCACTTTATTACAGTAAACTCTGAGTGAGTCCCCAATCTCTCCCAGTGCAATTGTTAACAGACAATACACTCACATCTTTCTTTATCACTTTATTACTGTAAAGTCTGAGTGAGTCTCCAATCCCTCCCAGTGCAATTGTTAACCAGACAATACACTCAAATCTTTCTTTATCACGTTATTACAGTAAACTCTGAGTGAGCCAACAATCCCTCCCAGTGCAATTGTTAACCAGGCAATACATTCACATCTTTCTTTATCACTTTATTACTGTAAACTCTGAGTGAGTCTACAATCCCTCCCAGTGCAATTGTTAACCAGACAATGCACTCACATCTTTCTTTATCACTTTATTACTGTAAACTCTGAGTGAGTCTACAGTCCCTCCCAGTGCAATTGTTAAACAGACAAAACACACACATCTTTCTTTATCACTTTATTACTGTAAACTCTGAGTGAGTCTACAATCCCTCCCAGTGCAATTGTTAACCAGACAACACACTCACATCTTTCTTTATCACTTTATTACTGTAAACTCTGAGTGAATCTACAATCCCTCCCAGTGCAATTGCTAAACAGACAATACACTCACATCTTTCTTTATCACTTTATTACTGTAAACTCTGAGTGAGTCTACAATCCCTCCCAGTGCAATTGTTAACCAGACAATACACTCACATCTTTCTTTATCACTTTATTACTGTAAACAATGAGTGAGTCTACAATCCCTCCCAGTGCAATTGTTAACCAGACAATACACTCACATCTTTCTTTATCACTTTATTACAGTAAACTCTGAGTGAGTCCCCAATCTCTCCCAGTGCAATTGTTAACAGACAATACACTCACATCTTTCTTTATCACTTTATTACTGTAAAGTCTGAGTGAGTCTCCAATCCCTCCCAGTGCAATTGTTAACCAGACAATACACTCAAATCTTTCTTTATCACGTTATTACAGTAAACTCTGAGTGAGCCAACAATCCCTCCCAGTGCAATTGTTAACCAGGCAATACATTCACATCTTTCTTTATCACTTTATTACTGTAAACTCTGAGTGAGTCTACAATCCCTCCCAGTGCAATTGTTAACCAGACAATGCACTCACATCTTTCTTTATCACTTTATTACTGTAAACTCTGAGTGAGTCTACAGTCCCTCCCAGTGCAATTGTTAAACAGACAAAACACACACATCTTTCTTTATCACTTTATTACTGTAAACTCTGAGTGAGTCTACAATCCCTCCCAGTGCAATTGTTAACCAGACAACACACTCACATCTTTCTTTATCACTTTATTACTGTAAACTCTGAGTGAATCTACAATCCCTCCCAGTGCAATTGCTAAACAGACAATACACTCACATCTTTCTTTATCACTTTATTACTGTAAACTCTGAGTGAGTCTACAATCCCTCCCAGTGCAATTGTTAACCAGACAATACACTCACATCTTTCTTTATCACTTTATTACTGTAAACAATGAGTGAGCCGATAATCCCTCCCAGTGCAATTGTTAACCAGACAATACACTCACATCTTTCTTTATCACTTTATTACTGTAAACTCTGAGTGAGTCTACAATCCGTCCCAGTGCAATTGTTAACCAGACAATACACTCACATCTTTCTTTATCACTTTATTACTGTAAACAATGAGTGAGCCCACAATCCCTCCCAGTGCAATTGTTAACCAGACAATACATTCACATCTTTCTTTATCACTTTATTACTGTAAACTCTGAGTGAGTCTACAATCCCTCCCAGTGCAATTGTTAACCAGACAATGCACTCACATCTTTCTTTATCACTTGATTACTGTAAACTCTGAGTGAGTCTACAATCCCTCCCAGTGCAATTGTTAACCAGACAATACACTCACATCTTTCTTTATCAATTTATTACTGTAAACTCTGAGTGAGTCTCCAATCCCTCCCAGTGCAATTGTTAACCAGACAATACACTCACATCTTTCTTTATCACTTTACTACTGTAAACTCTGAGTGAGTCGACAATCCCTCCCAGTGCAATTGTTAACCAGACAATACACTCACATCTTTCTTTATCACTTTATTACTATAAAATCTGTGTGAGTCTACAATCCCTCCCAGTGCAATTGTTAACCAGACAATACACTCAAATCTTTCTTTATCACTTTATTACTGTAAACTCTGAGTGAGTCTACAATCCCACCCAGTGCAATTGTTAACAGACATAAACTCACATCTTTCTTTATCACTTTATGACTGTAAACTCTGAGTGAGTCTACAATCCCTCCCAGTGCAATTGTTAACAGACAATACACTCACATCTTTCTTTATCATTTTATAAATGTAAAGTCTGAGTGAGTCTACAATCCCTCCCAGTGCAATTGTTAACCAGACAATACACTCACATCTTTCTTTATCACTTTATTACTGTAAACTCTGAGTGAGTTACAATCCCTCCCAGTGCAATTGTTAACCAGACAATACACTCACAGCTTTCTTTATCACTTTATTACTGTAAACTCTGAGTGAGTCTACAATCCCTCCCAGTGCAATTGTTAACCAGACAATACACTCACATCTTTCTTTCTCACTTTATTGCAGCAAACACTGAGTGAGTCTACAATCCCTCCCAGTGCAATTGTTAACCAGACAATACACTCACATCTTTCTTTATCACTTTATTGCAGTAAACTCTGAGTGAGTCTTCAATCTCTCCCAGTGCAATTGTTAACAGACAATGCACTCACATCTTTCTTTATCACTTTATTACTGTAAAGTCTGAGTGAGTCTACAATCCCTCCCAGTGCAATTGTTAACCAGACAATACACTCACATCTTTCTTTGTCACGTTATTTCAGTAAAATCTGAGTGAGTCTACAATCACTCCCAGTGCAATTGTTAACCAGACAATGCAAACACATCCTTCTTTATCACATTATTACAGCAAAGTCTGAGTGAGTCTACAATCCCTCCCAGTGCAATTGTTAAACAGACAATACACTCACATCTTTCTTTATCACTTTATTGCTGTAAACTCTGAGTGAGTCTACAATCCCTCCCAGTGCAATTGTTAACCAGACAATACACTCACATCTTTCTTTATCACTTTATTGCTGTAAAATCTGAGTGAGTCTACAATCCCTCCCAGTGCAATTGTTAACCAGACAATAGACTCACATCTTTCTTTATCACTTTATTGCAGTAAAATCTGAGTGAGCCGACAATCCATCCCAGTGCAATTGTTAACCAGACAATACATTCACATCTTTCTTTATCACTTTATGACTGTAAACTCTGAGTGAGTCTACAATCTCTCCCTGTGCAATTGTTAACAGACAATACACTCACATCTTTCTTTATTACTTTATTACTGTAAAGTCTGAGTGAGTCCACAATCCCTCCCAGTGCAATTGTTAACCAAACAATACACACACATCTTTCTTTATCACTTTATTACTGTAAACTGTGAGTGAGTCTACAATCCCTCGCAGTGCAATTGTTAACCAAACAATACACTCACATCTTTCTTTATCACTTTATTACTGTAAACTCTGAGTGAGCAGACAATCCCTCCCAGTGCAATTGTTAACCAGACAATACATTCACATCTTTCTTTATCACTTTATGACTGTAAACTCTGAGTGAGTCTACAATCCCATCCAGTGCAATTGTTAACAGACATAAACTCACATCGTTCTTTATCACTTTATTACTGTAAATTCTGAGTGAGTCTACAATCCCTCCCAGTGCAATTGTTAACCAGACAATGCACTCACATCTTTCTTTATCACTTTATTACTGTAAACTCTGAGTGAGTCTACAATCCCTTCCAGTGCAATTGTTAACCAGACAATACACTCACATCTTTCTTTATCACTTTATTACTGTAAACTCTGAGTGAGTCTACAATCCCTCCCAGTGCAATTGTTAACCAGACAATACAAACACGTCTTTCTTTATCACTTGATTACTGTAAACTCTGAGTGAGTCTACAATCCCTCCCAGTGCAATTGGTAACCAGACAATACACTCACATCTTTTTTTATCACTTAATTACAGTAAACTCTGAGTGAGTCGACAATCCCTCCCAGTGCAATTGTTAACCAGACAATACACTCACATCTTTCTTTATCACTATATTAATGTAAACTCTGAGTGAGTCTACAATCCCTCCCAGTGCAATTGTTAACCAGACAATACACTCACATCTTTCTTTATCACTTTATTACTGTAAACTCTGAGTGAGTCTACAATCTCACCCAGTGCAATTGTTAACAGACATAAACTCACATCTTTCTTTATCACTTTATTACTGTAAACTCTGAGTGAGTCTACAATCCCTCCCAGTGCAATTGTTAACCAGACAATACACTCACATCTTTCTTTATCACTTTATTACTGTAAACTCTGAGTGAGTCTACAATCCCTCCCAGTTCAATTGTTAACCAGACAATACACTCACATCTTTCTTTATCACTTTATTGCAGTCAACTCTGAGTGAGCCGACAATCCCTCCCAGTGCAATTGTTAACCAGACAATACATTCACATCTTTCTTTATCACTTTAAGACTGTAAACTCTGAGTGAGTCTACAATCTCTCCCAGTGCAATTGTTAACAGACAATACACTCACATCTTTCTTTATTACTTTATTACTGTAAAGTCTGAGTGAGTCTACAATCCCTCCCAGTGCAATTGTTAACCAAACAATACACTCACATCTTTCTTTATCACTTTATTACTGTAAACTCTGAGTGAGTCTGCAATCCCTCCCAGTGCAATTGTTAACCAGACAATCCATTCTCATCTTTCTTTATCACTTTATTACTGTCAATTCTGAGTGAGTCTACAATCCCTCCCAGTGCAATTGTTAACCAGACAATACACTCACATCTTTCTTTATCACTTTATTACTGTAAACTCTGAGTGATCTGACAATCCCTCCCAGTGCAATTGTTAACCACACAATACATTCACATCTTTCTTTCTCACTTTATTACTGTAAAATCTGATTGAGCCCACAATCCCTCCCAGTGCAATTGTTATCCAGACAATCCACTCACATCTTTCTTTATCACTTTATTACTGTAAACTCTGAGTGAGTCTACAATCCCTCCCAGTGCAATTGTTAACCAGACAGTACACTCACATCTTTCTTTATCACTTTATTACTGTAAACTCTGAGTGAGCTGACAATCCCTCCCAGTGCAATTGTTAACCAGACAATACACTCACATCTTTCTTTATCACTTTATTACTGTAAACTCTGAGTGAGTCTACAATCCCTCCCAATGCAATTGTTAACCAGACAATACACTCACATCTTTCTTTATCACTTTATTACTGTAAACTCTGATTGAGCCCACAATCCCTCCCAGTGCAATTGTTAACCAGACAATCCACTCACATCTTTCTTTCTCACTTTATTACTGTAAACTCTGAGTGAGTCTACAATCCCACCCAGTGCAATTGTTAACAGACATAAACTCACATCTTTCTTTATCACTTTATTACTGTAAATTCTTAGTGAGTCTACAATCCCTCCCAGTGCAATTGTTAACCAGACAATACACTCACATCTTTCTTTATCACTTTATTACTGTAAATTCTAAGTGAGCTGACAATCCCTCCCAGTGCAATTGTTAACCAGACAATACACTCACATCTTTCTTTATCACTTTATTACTGTAAACTCTGAGTGAGTCTACAATCCCTCCCAGTGCAATTGTTAACCAGACAATACACTCACATCTTTCTTTATCACTTTATTACTGTAAACTCTGATTGAGCCCACAATCCCTCCCAGTGCAATTGTTAACCAGACAATCCACTCACATCTTTCTTTCTCACTTTATTACTGTAAACTCTGAGTGAGTCTACAATCCCACCCAGTGCAATTGTTAACAGACATAAACTCACATCTTTCTTTATCACTTTATTACTGTAAATTCTTAGTGAGTCTACAATCCCTCCCAGTGCAATTGTTAACCAGACAATACACTCACATCTTTCTTTATCACTTTATTACTGTAAACTCTAAGTGAGCTGACAATCCCTCCCAGTGCAATTGTTAACCAGACAATACACTCACATCTTTCTTTATCACTTTATTACTGTAAACTCTGAGTGAGTCTACAATCCCTCCCAGTGCAATTGTTAACCAGACAATACACTCACATCTTTCTTTATCACTTTATTACTGTAAACTCTGAGTGAGTCTACAATCCCACCCAGTGCAATTGTTAACAGACATAAACTCACATCTTTCTTTATCACTTTATTACTGTAAATTCTTAGTGAGTCTACAATCCCTCCCAGTGCAATTGTTAACCAGACAATACACTCACATCTTTCTTTATCACTTTATTACTGTAAACTCTAAGTGAGCTGACAATCCCTCCCCGTGCAATTGTTAACCAGACAATACACTCACATCTTTCTTTATCACTTTATTACTGTTAACTCTGAGTGAGTCTACAATCCCTCCCAGTGCAATTGTTAACCAGACAATACACTCACATCTTTCTTTATCACTTTATTACTGTAAACTCTGATTGAGCCCACAATCCCTCCCAGTGCAATTGTTAACCAGACAATCCACTCACATCTTTCTTTCTCACTTTATTACTGTAAACTCTGAGTGAGTCGACAATCCCACCCAGTGCAATTGTTAACAGACATAAACTCACATCTTTCTTTATCACTTTATTACTGTAAATTCTGAGTGAGTCTACAATCCCTCCCAGTGCAATTGTTAACCAGACAATACACTCACATCTTTCTTTATCACTTTATTACTATAAACTCTGAGTGAGTCTACAATCCCTCCCAGTGCAATTGTTAACCAGACAATACACTCACATCTTTTTTTATCACTTTATTACTGTAAACTCTGAGTGAGTCGACAATCCCTCCCAGTGCAATTGTTAACCAGACAATACACTCACATCTTTCTTTATCACTTAATTACAGTAAACTCTGAGTGAGTCGACAATCCCTCCCAGTGCAATTGTTAACCAGACAATACACTCACATCTTTCTTTATCACTTTATTACTGTAAACTCTGAGTGAGTCTACAATCCCTCCCAGTGCAATTGTTAACCAGACAATACACTCACATCTTTCTTTATCACTTTATTACTGTAAACTCTGAGTGAGTCTACAATCCCACCCAGTGCAATTGTTAACAGACATAAACTCACATCTTTCTTTATCACTTTATTACTTTAAATTCTGAGTGAGTCTACAATCCCTCCCAGTGCAATTGTTAACCAGACAATACACTCACATCTTTCTTTATCACTTTATTACTGTAAACTCTGAGTGAGTCTACAATCCCTCCCAGTTCAATTGTTAACCAGACAATACACTCACATCTTTCTTTATCACTTTATTACAGTAAACTCTGAGTGAGCCGACAATCCCTCCCAGTGCAATTGTTAACAGACAATACACTCACATCTTTCTTTATTACTTTATTACTGTAAAGTCTGAGTGAGTCTACAATCCCTCCCAGTGCAATTGTTAACCAAACAATACACTCACATCTTTCTTTATCACTTTATTACTGTAAACTCTGAGTGAGTCTACAATCCCTCCCAGTGCAATTGTTAACCAGACAATCCATTCTCATCTTTCTTTATCACTTTATTACTGTAAATTCTGAGTGAGTCTACAATCCCTCCCAGTGCAATTGTTAACCAGGCAATACACTCACATCTTTCTTTATCACTTTATTACTGTAAACTCTGAGTGATCTGACAATCCCTCCCAATGCAATTGTTAACCACACAATACACTCACATCTTTCTTTATCACTTTATTACTGTAAACTCTGAGTGAGTCTACAATCCCTCCCAGTGCAATTGTTAACCAGACAATACACTCACATCTTTCTTTATCACTTTATTACTGTAAACTCTGATTGAGCCCACAATCCCTCCCAGTGCAATTGTTATCCAGACAATCCACTCACATCTTTCTTTATCACTTTATTACTGTAAACTCTGAGTGAGTCTACAATCCCACCCAGTGCAATTGTTAACAGACATAAACTCACATCTTTCTTTATCACTTTATTACTGTAAATTCTGAGTGAGTCTACAATCCCTCCCAGTGCAATTGTTAACCAGACAATACACTCACATCTTTCTTTATCACTTTATTACTGTAAACTCTGAGTGAGTCTACAATCCCTCCCAGTTCAATTGTTAACCAGACAATACACTCACATCTTTCTTTATCACTTTATTACTGTAAACTCTGAGTGAGTCTACAATCCCTCCCAGTGCAATTGTTAACCAGACAATACATTCACATCTTTCTTTATCACTTTATTACTGTAAACTCTGAGTGAGTCTACAATCCCTCCCAGTGCAATTGTTAACCAGACAGTACACTCACATCTTTCTTTATCACTTTATTACTGTAAACTCTGAGTGAGTCTACAATCCCTCCCAGTGCAATTGTTAACCAGACAATACACTCACATCTTTCTTTATCACTTTATTACTGTAAACTCTGAGTGAGCTGACAATCCCTCCCAGTGCAATTGTTAACCAGACAATACACTCACATCTTTCTTTATCACTTTATTACTGTAAACTCTGAGTGAGTCTACAATCCCTCCCAATGCAATTGTTAACCAGAAAATACACTCACATCTTTCTTTATCACTTTATTACTGTAAACTCTGAGTGAGCCGACAATCCCTCCCAGTGCAATTGTTAATCAGACAATACGCTCACATCTTTCTTTATCACTTTGTCACTGTAAACTCTGAGTGAGTCTACAATCCCTCCCAGTGCAATTGTTAACCAGACAATACACTCACATCTTTCTTCATGACTCAACTTGTCCAATATGACGCTCAGGCCCCCTCCCAATCACCTGATCTCGGGCCGGCTCTGTGACGCCCCCAGTGGTGTCAGCTGTCTGTGCGCAGGCGCGGGCGCCATCCTTAAAAGTCCGTCAGATCTGACAATAAATTTAAATATCTAAAACTATCCCCTCCCCCCCCCACAGTACCCCCTAATAATGAATAGTGTCCCTCCCCCCATAACACTTACAGATAATAGTTGGCCTCTCATGCTCAAAAAAGACTTACATGCAAGACTTGACCTTCCCCCATGACCCCCAAAACTGTTCAAAGTGCAGATTTCCCCCCTTTGCCCCCTTTGCCCACATAATTAATGCACATTTGACCCCGTACCCACTCTGACCCACTACACTGAAAATGCTAAGTAACGCCCCTTCCCCAACTCGCTGGCAGATCTCGGGCAGCAGGAAAGATCACTGACCAATTTATTTAAATGTATTCATTTTCTTAATTTGCATATTCAATATCAGGTCCCATCACCCAGCAGTGCGGAGTCACCATGGAACCTTGCTGCCGTGTGGAGATCGGGTCTGGTACTCCCAGGTTCCGGCTCCATGGCGGGCCACTGCTGCTATGATCTTCGCCCCTCCCCCACCACCAGTCTAACCAGGGCTTTATATTGCTGAAGAATGACTTCTACCCTCTTGTATTCTAGTTCTCCAATTATAAAGGCCAGCATTTCATTCAGCTTTTTGATTAATTTTGGTACCTTTTCAGGACATTTTAATGATCTTTGTACCTGGGCCCACAAGTCTCTTTGGATCTCCACTGTTTCTAGCTTTTCACCATTCGGAAAGTACCCTGTTCTATCATTTTTAGCTCCAAAGTGGATGATCTCACATTTGACCACATTGAAATCCATTTGCTACAGTTTTGTGTATTTGCTTAATCAATGAATATCTCTTTTTAATGTTAAGCCTCCATCAACACTGCCTAGATTGCCATCTCTTTGTGTCATTGGTAACATTGTATCTCTGTGTCTTTCGATCCCATCATCACATTGGATAATAAATATGGTGAATAGTTGAGGTCCCACCACAGATCCTTTCAGGACACCACTAATCCCATCCTGCCAATGACAGTACCTGCCCATTACCCCTACTCTTTGTTTCATGTCATTCAGCTCATTTCCAAACCAGGTCAATTGTTTTCAATCCATGAGTTTCAAGGCAAGATTTTTGTTTCTTTCTTCGGAGTTGTAGACAGGAAATGTGGCTAGATATAAGATTATACAGTCTTATATGGCGGGCAGCCATAAAGATGGGGCGAAAGTGTGGCGAGTCGAAGAGACTTAGTAGTTGGCAGGAAAAAAGACAGAGGCGCAAGGGGAGAGCCAACTGTGTAACAGCCCCGACAAACAAATTTCTTCGCAGCACCTGTGGAAGAGCCTGTCACTCTGGAGTTGGCCTTTATAGCCACTCCAGGCGCTGCTTCACAAACCACTGACCACCTCCAGGTGCTTATCCATTGTCTCTCGAGATAAGGAGGCCAAAGAAGAAGATACAGACTTATAACGAAATTGTTTGGTAATTTGTGAAACATGTGAGGTTGGCAAAGGGGACTGTAGTCCTTTGCAATACAGGCTGAGGAGCAAAGTTGAGGAGCTGCAGTGCCAGCATGTAATAACAGTATGACAAAGATATCGAAGCAGCTTTTATTATGTAAATTAATAAAGGAAATTAAAATTGGAAGTATGTATTACAAACAGGATGTTGACGCAGGCATAAGATGCTTCAGGTGGAGCAATTGTACTCACATGCACTGAACATGTGGAATGTTGACAAAGTTCAGCTCTCCATAGTTATCGCTCCCAATTTTCCTACTGGTCAAATTTAATGGGAACATTACTTTGAGTTGGTCACTTCACCTGACTATGTAACTGTTAGTCAAAGTCTTTTAAAGTGGGATAGTATTTTCCGTTCTGGATCACCCATTGGAACAGTGTGCCTTTGAAAGTTTATAACTTTCTCACCCTTCATCTGCTGACAGAGTATCACTGACTGTTAGCAAATTTTAAACTGATTGATTGGGTTTCTGACCAATATCATTGCACAGTTAGAGAGCCGCATTCCAATCCTTCCTCCAGCAGTTACACAATGGTGAAGTTATAGAACATTTGTAGATCTCCCCAGCACAGGACACACTGTCATCAACAAGTGGACAACTGCCCAGCAATTAATTGAATCATGCTGAAGTGAACGGAACTGATTCTCATTACATTGATCTTCATGGGACTCTTTCCTGTTAAAACAGTGAAATCTGTTGCTTTTGGATTTTCCTCTCTGCTCTCCATGTGTTTGCTGCTTCTTGGCCAGTAAGGAAAGCTGGAGGTCAATGGAAATGTCACAATGGAATATCAGTTCCTTTCTTACAGAGAAGTAATTGTTACTGTTACAGGTGTTTTTGTTAAAGTCTGAGATAATTATATGTCTAATGTGCCGTTATGTGTGTTAGCTGTGATTCAGTAAATTGTACTCTCTCCACTGAGTCAGATATTGTGCGGTCAAGTAACAAAACTCCCAGCTGGCACTGGAGTACAGTCCTGAGGGAATGCTGCCTATGGGATATTCTGCCTTTTGGGACATGCTGAGCTAGTGAAGGACGCTATATAAATGCAAGTCTTTTTTTCTTTTATTGTTCAATTATAATATGCTTTGAGTTTCTGAACGACTGCATTGCAGCTCTGTTATAACCTCAGTGAGAGTGTTAACGGGAAAAACACAAGATTTTCACTCTCAGACCAATTTCATGTTTTCAGACATTAATTGTAACAACTAAACTGAAAGAAATCCCCAATTATCAAAACAGTATTTTGTGAGTAGCTGATGCCCCAAATTACAGAGAAAGGTATTTTCTTTACTTATTAAAAAGCTGAAATCCTCACACCACACTTATATGTTACACTGAACTTTTTGATGGTAAAATTCTTTGTGATTAAAAGTCCCAAATTCCTCACTGTTGCAATGCATTGGATCTACTAGATCTTCTCAAAAATCAATGTCCTCTTCACTCACTTCTCTGAGCATTTCTGACCTGGATGTCTGTGAATAAGACATTTCTAATCACATTTACTCAGATTGGTTCCACATCCATCAACCACTTTTCCATCATCTCCCTACCAGAGCTAATCTTCAGCATTGAATTAATTTCAGCCTCAAACAGTAACCCTGGAAGTGAATTCTACAACACAATGACTATTTGTGTAATGAAGTCTCTGCAGCTCTGAACTCTCATTCTTGCCCCATCAATGTCTGGAATGCATCGGTTTCTATTTACCCCATCTTATCTTAACAATTTCAGATTGTTCTATCTTATTGGACTGTAACAATACATAATAACTTCAAAAATCGGGGTAGGAGTAGGTCATACTGTCCTCGGACTGCTCCATCATTTAATATGATCATGGCTGTTCTTCAACCTCAGCTTCATTTTCCAGCTGATCCCCATATCGTCTGATTCTCTTAGAGTCCAAAAACAGTCTCCAGATCTCAGCCTTGAATATAATCAACAACAGAGCATCCATAGGCCTCTGGGTTAGAGAATTCCAAAACTTCCTAAACCTCTGAGAGAAAGAATTTCTCCTCATCTCAGTCCACAATGGCCATTCCCTTATCCTGAGATTGTGTTCCATAGTTCTACATAATCCAGCCAGGGGAAAGAGGCTTTCAAACTCTACCCAACAAAGTCTCATCAGAATCTTATATGTTTCAATTGAATCACCTCTCATTCCTCTCAACTCCAGAAAACAGCGACAAATTCAATTCAAAATCTCCATATAGGACAATTGTCTCATCCCAGGAATCAATCGAATGAAACTCTGTTGCACCCCTCGAAGGCAAGTATCTTAACTTAGAAATGTTATCATCGAGCAAGCCTGCTGGTGAAGGATGGAACTGGAGCCAATCCTCACACATTTTCATAAGCAATTACCAACAGAGATACACATTACAAACTTGTAGCTCCTCTCCCAATAACCATAGTTTCTGCTGGTGTCTACTGATAGGGGCACAAGTGAATCCACAGTTATTGCCCACCAGCTGCATAGAATTTATTACAATTAACAGAGAATGAGCAGATTCCCTTCTGCCTGTTTAAATAAAAATGAGAGTTTTGTCGTACATGCATTTCCTTTTGTAAAACAATCTGAAAGTTGAGGGCTTGCATCCACACATTTATTATTAGAGATTTCCTTTCTCAGCAGCACTTGTTTCAAGTCAGCAAGAGCAATCCGTAACCTTTTCTCACTCACACTTTGTTGTACAGGGTACATTATCCCACAATGAACTATTATCTACTGAATATTCAATAGGTATACTATCTTCAGTACGGTCATTGTACAGAATCTCACTTAAAGGATATGGCAGATAGAATCCTGGATCTACTGCTTCCACAAGAACCAGTGCTTCAGAAGCCAGAGTACTTTTAGCAAACTTTTTCATTTCTTTAGTTTCCCAAGACAAAGGACATTTGCCATTCTCACCCATTAATAAATATAACAAAACTATCAGGAAGATTAGCAAATAAAGCATCCCTAAAAATGACTAGCTTCATATTCTTTGGGTCACCGAAGAATGGGAACCTTAGTGCATTTAGCCAGATTGAATTTTCTGAATGTTTTTGCTATTAAAACATGCTCTACTTTTGGGTGTTTTATTGTAGAATGTAACTCCAACACATCAAAGTCAGCATCTGGTCAAGTGCGAGTGCACAACCATTTCAACTGGCCAATAAATATACAATCAGCAGATTCATTCTATCACTTTATATAAACAATAAAATTTATATATACAAGCAAAATATAAAAAATGTTAATCAAAGACCTGCATAATCTGGTCAAAGCATTACCTTGGAAGACACACCTCCTCCAGGACTCAGTGTAATTGTTTTCAAACATGCAGTTTTCTGTAAAACAATCAGACAGTTGATGACTTGCATCCCTCTATTTAATTTTAGAGATTTCCTTTCTCTCCCGCATTTGTTTGAAGCTAATAAGGTCAATCTGTAAATTTTTCTCAGTCAGACTTTTTGTAGTGTGTGTGTTATCCCACATGGAATGATTATTCACATATCATTCAGAATCACTCTGTCTCATCTTTCTGTATGACCTGGTATAATTAATCAGAATGGGAACAACAGTCACTAAATAGGATTGTTGATTTAATGTTATTCCAAACCTACTTATCTTAAAATCGAAACAAATATATTTAAATGCCCCTCAATCTTTGACTCCTAATGTTAACACATAACCTAATCATTTGAAGAAACGTTACACAAATTCTCCAGTACCATCCCATAAGGAATCGGCAGCATGTGTCATGAAAATGCCTGAAAGTTTCCCTTGATGAAACAAATAAAACAGAAAATGCTTCAAATACTCAACAAGTCAGGCAGCATTTGTGCAGAGAAAAACAGATTTAAACATTGTGGGATCTTCCTTTAGTTGGCCATATCCTATTTTCAACAACACTGATCTTACTGAAAAATACCACACCCTGGAGGTATCATTCAGACAATAGACACATTTATTTAGTTTCCATAGTTTTCTTACTACATCAATATGTAAGAAGGGTGAAAGAACATTCCCAGGAAACATTAGACCAGTTATCTTAACATCAATGGCAGGAACATTCATGGAATTCCTACAAATGGAGATAATAGAAGTTCAACTGAAAATGAGAAATATAACAATGAATAATCAACATAGATTTCTAAAGAAAAATCATTGCTTGACCAACCTCATTGATTTTTGAGGAGATACCAGAGAGAGAGTCGACAATGGTGACACAGTAGATGTATTTTCTATGGATTTTCAAAAAGGTCTTTGACAAGGTGCTCCATAATATATAAAGGAATAAGGTTAGAGAACGAGGAGTTAGAGGACATTTGCAGCAGCTTTTTCGGGAAGCAGAGAGTGAGCGAGTGAGCAGCTGGGAAGGTCAGTTTGAAAGTAAATTTAATTTCCTTTTGTTTTTCGGCGGAGGCCAGGGGGCTGCTGCGTAAGTAAAACACTATATATTTGGGCGGTTTAAAATAACTTTCCTTTCATTGCAGCAGCTTTTTCGGGAGCAGAGAGTGAGCAGCTGGGAAGGTCAGTTTGAAAGTAAATTTAATTTCCTTTTGTTTTTCGGCGGAGGCCAGGGAGCTGCTGGGTAAGTAAAACACTATATATTTGGGCGGTTTAAAATAACTTTCCTTTCATTGCAGCAGCTTTTTCTGGAGCAGAGAGTGAGCGAGTGAGCAGCTGGGAAGGTCAGTTTGAAAGTAAATTTAATTTCCTTTTGTTTTTCGGCGGAGGCCAGGGGGCTGCTGGGTAAGTAAAACACTATATATTTGGGCGGTTTAAAATAACTTTCCTTTCATTGCAGCAGCTTTTTCGGGAGCAGAGAGTGAGCGAGTGAGCAGCTGGGAAGGTCAGTTTGAAAGTAAATTTAATTTCCTTTTGTTTTTCGGCGGAGGCCAGGGGGCTGCTGGGTAAGTAAAACACTATATATTTGGGCGGTTTAAAATAACTTTCCTTTCATTGCAGCAGCTTTTTCGGGAGCTGAGAGTGAGCGAGTGAGCAGCTGGGAAGGTCAGTTTGAAAGTAAACTTAATTTCATTTTGTTTTTCGACGGAGGCCAGGGGGCTGCTGGGTAAGTAAAACACTATATATTTGGGCGGTTTAAAATAACTTTCCTTTCATTGCAGCAGCTTTTCCGGGAGCAGAGAGTGAGCGAGTGAGCAGCTGGGAAGGTCAGTTTGAAAGTAAATTTAATTTCATTTTGTTTTTCGACGGAGGCCAGGGGGCTGCTGGGTAAGTAAAACACTATATATTTGGGCGGTTTAAAATAACTTTCCTTTCATTGCAGCAGCTTTTTCGGGAGCAGAGAGTGAGCGAGTGAGCAGCTGGGAAGGTCAGTTTGAAAGTAAATTTAATTTCATTTTGTTTTTCGACGGAGGCCAGGGGGCTGCTGCGTAAGTAAAACACTATATATTTGGGCGGTTTAAAATAACTTTCCTTTCATTGCAGCAGCTTTTTCGGGAGCAGAGAGTGAGCGAGTGAGCAGCTGGGAAGGTCAGTTTGAAAGTAAATTTAATTTCCTTTTGTTTTTCGACGGAGGCCAGGGGGCTGCTGGGTAAGTAAAACACTATATATTTGGGCGGTTTAAAATAACTTTCCTTTCATTGCAGCAGCTTTTTCGGGAGCACAGAGTGAGCGAGTGAGCAGCTGGGAAGGTCAGTTTGAAAGTAAATTTAATTTCATTTTGTTTTTCGATGGAGGCCAGGGGGCTGCTGGGTAAGTAAAACACTATATATTTGGGCGGTTTAAAATAACTTTCCTTTCATTGCAGCAGCTTTTTCGGGAGCAGAGAGTGAGCGAGTGAGCAGCTGGGAAGATCAGTTTGAAAGTAAATTTAATTTCATTTTGTTTTTCGACGGAGGCCAGGGGGCTGCTGGGTAAGTAAAACACTATATATTTGGGCGGTTTAAAATAACTTTCCTTTCATTGCAGCAGCTTTTTCGGGAGCACAGAGTGAGCGAGTGAGCAGCTGGGAAGGTCAGTTTGAAAGTAAATTTAATTTCATTTTGTTTTTCGACGGAGGCCAGGGGGCTGCTGGGTAAGTAAAACACTATATATTTGGGCGGTTTAAAATAACTTTCCTTTCATTGCAGCAGCTTTTTCGGGAGCAGAGAGTGAGCGAGTGAGCAGCTGGGAAGGTCAGTTTGAAAGTAAATTTAATTTCCTTTTGTTTTTCGGCGGAGGCCAGGGGGCTACTGGGTAAGTAAAACACTATATATTTGGGCGGTTTAAAATAACTTTCCTTTCATTGCAGCAGCTTTTTCGGGAGCTGAGAGTGAGCGAGTGAGCAGCTGGGAAGGTCAGTTTGAAAGTAAACTTAATTTCATTTTGTTTTTCGACGGAGGCCAGGGGGCTGCTGGGTAAGTAAAACACTATATATTTGGGCGGTTTAAAATAACTTTCCTTTCATTGCAGCAGCTTTTCCGGGAGCAGAGAGTGAGCGAGTGAGCAGCTGGGAAGTTCAGTTTGAAAGTAAATTTAATTTCATTTTGTTTTTCGAAGGAGGCCAGGGGACTGGTGGGTAAGTAAAACACTATATATTTGGGCGGTTTAAAATAACTTTCCTTTCATTGCAGCAGCTTTTTCGGGAGCAGAGAGTGAGCGAGTGAGCAGCTGGGAAGGTCAGTTTGAAAGTAAATTTAATTTCATTTTGTTTTTCGACGGAGGCCAGGGGGCTGCTGCGTAAGTAAAACACTATATATTTGGGCGGTTTAAAATAACTTTCCTTTCATTGCAGCAGCTTTTTCGGGAGCAGAGAGTGAGCGAGTGAGCAGCTGGGAAGGTCAGTTTGAAAGTAAATTTAATTTCATTTTGTTTTTCGACGGAGGCCAGGAGAATGCTGGGTAAGTAAAACACTATATATTTGGGCGGTTTAAAATAACTTTCCTTTCATTGCAGCAGCTTTTTCGGGAGCAGAGAGTGAGCGAGTGAGCAGCTGGGAAGGTCAGTTTGAAATTAAATTTAATTTCCTTTTGTTTTTCGACGGAGGCCAGGGGGCTGCTGGGTAAGTAAAACACTATATATTTGGGCGGTTTAAAATAACTTTCCTTTCATTGCAGCAGCTTTTTCGGGAGCACAGAGTGAGCGAGTGAGCAGCTGGGAAGGTCAGTTTGAAAGTAAATTTAATTTCATTTTGTTTTTCGACGGAGGCCAGGGGGCTGCTGGGTAAGTAAAACACTATATATTTGGGCGGTTTAAAATAACTTTCCTTTCATTGCAGCAGCTTTTTCGGGAGCACAGAGTGAGCGAGTGAGCAGCTGGGAAGGTCAGTTTGAAAGTAAATTTAATTTCATTTTGTTTTTCGACGGAGGCCAGGGGGCTGCTGGGTAAGTAAAACACTATATATTTGGGCGGTTTAAAATAACTTTCCTTTCATTGCAGCAGCTTTTTCGGGAGCAGAGAGTGAGCGAGTGAGCAGCTGGGAAGATCAGTTTGAAAGTAAATTTAATTTCATTTTGTTTTTCGACGGAGGCCAGGAGAATGCTGGGTAAGTAAAACACTATATATTTGGGCGGTTTAAAATAACTTTCCTTTCATTGCAGCAGCTTTTTCGGGAGCAGAGAGTGAGCGAGTGAGCAGCTGGGAAGGTCAGTTTGAAAGTAAATTTAATTTCCTTTTGTTTTTCGACGGAGGCCAGGGGGCTGCTGGGTAAGTAAAACACTATATATTTGGGCGGTTTAAAATAACTTTCCTTTCATTGCAGCAGCTTTTTCGGGAGCAGAGAGTGAGCGAGTGAGCAGCTGGGAAGGTCAGTTTGAAAGTAAATTTAATTTCATTTTGTTTTTCGACGGAGGCCAGGGGGCTGCTGGGTAAGTAAAACACTATATATTTGGGCGGTTTAAAATAACTTTCCTTTCATTGCAGCAGCTTTTTCGGGAGCACAGAGTGAGCGAGTGAGCAGCTGGGAAGGTCAGTTTGAAAGTAAATTTAATTTCATTTTGTTTTTCGACGGAGGCCAGGGGGCTGCTGGGTAAGTAAAACACTATATATTTGGGCGGTTTAAAATAACTTTCCTTTCATTGCAGCAGCTTTTTCGGGAGCAGAGAGTGAGCGAGTGAGCAGCTGGGAAGATCAGTTTGAAAGTAAATTTAATTTCATTTTGTTTTTCGACGGAGGCCAGGAGAATGCTGGGTAAGTAAAACACTATATATTTGGGCGGTTTAAAATAACTTTCCTTTCATTGCAGCAGCTTTTTCGGGAGCAGAGAGTGAGCGAGTGAGCAGCTGGGAAGGTCAGTTTGAAAGTAAATTTAATTTCCTTTTGTTTTTCGACGGAGGCCAGGGGGCTGCTGGGTAAGTAAAACACTATATATTTGGGCGGTTTAAAATAACTTTCCTTTCATTGCAGCAGCTTTTTCGGGAGCAGAGAGTGAGCGAGTGAGCAGCTGGGAAGGTCAGTTTGAAAGTAAATTTAATTTCATTTTGTTTTTCGACGGAGGCCAGGGGGCTGCTGGGTAAGTAAAACACTATATATTTGGGCGGTTTAAAATAACTTTCCTTTCATTGCAGCAGCTTTTTCGGGAGCAGAGAGTGAGCGAGTGAGCAGCTGGGAAGGTCAGTTTGAAAGTAAATTTAATTTCATTTTGTTTTTCGACGGAGGCCAGGGGGCTGCTGGGTAAGTAAAACACTATATATTTGGGCGGTTTCTGAACCCGAGACACCACACTTGTCGTGTCTCCCACCCGCCCTCCTCCTCTAACCAACAAAAAAAAGGACTCGGTGGGGTGTTTATAAGGTAAGGCATTTTCGATTTCTCTGGTTTTATTGTGATTGGTAAAAACTTTTCGTTCCTTTTTCATTTAACTAAGTTAAGCTTAAGATTAAAAATGGCAGGAGATCTCAGACCCGTGTCATGCTCCTCTTGCTCAATGTGGGAGCTCAGGGACATGGCTGATGTCCCTGACTCCTTCACGTGCAGGAAGTGTGTCCAACTGCAGCTCTTGTTAGACCGCATGACGGCTCTCGAGCTGCGGATGGACTCACTTTGGAGCATGCGCGATGCTGGGGAGGTCGTGGATAGCACGTTTAGTGAATTGGTCACACCGCAGATTAGGATTGCTGAGGGAGAAAGGGAATGGGTGACCAAAAGGCAGAGAAAGAGCAGGAACGCAGCGCAGGAGTCCCCTGCGGTCATCTCCCTCCAAAACAAGTATACCGTTTTGGATACTGTTGAGGGAGATGGCTCACCAGGGGAAGGCAGCAGTAGCCAGGTCCATGGCACCGTGGCTGGCTCTGCTGTTCAGAAGGGCGGGAAAAAGAGTGGAACGGCTATAGTCCTAGGGGATTCGATTGTAAGGGGAGTAGATAGGCGGTTCTGTGGTCGAAAACGAGGCTCCCGAATGGTATGTTGCCTCCCAGGTGCACGGGTCAGGGATGTCTCAGATCGGCTGCAGAACATTCTAAAGGGGGAGGGTGAACAGCCAGTTGTCATTGTGCACATAGGCACTAATGATATAGGTAAAAAACGGGATGAGGTCCTACAAGCAGAGTTTAGGGAGTTAGGAGCCAAGTTAAAAAGTAGGACCTCAGAGGTAGGAATCTCAGGATTACTACCAGTGCCACGTGATAGTCAGAGTAAAAATGAAAGAATAGTCAGGATGAATGCGTGGCTTCAGAGATGGTGCAGGAAGGAGGGGTTCAGATTTTTGGGACATTGGGACCGGTTCTGGGGGAGGTGGGACTATTACAAATTGGACGGTCTACACCTGGGCCGGACTGGAAACAATGTCCTTGGAGGTGCTTTTGCTAACGCTGTTGGGGAGGGTTTAAACTAATGTGGCAGGGGGATGGGAACCAATTGAGGTCAGTTGACAGTAAGGAGGTAGTAACAAAAGCCTGTAAGGAACTAGATAATGAAGTCAGTGTGACTAAGGGGAAGAGCAGGCAGGGAGCAGATGATGAATATAAAGGGACTGGTGGTCTGAGGTGCATTTGTTTTCATGCAAGAAGTGTAGTAGGTAAGGCAGATGAACTTAGGGCTTGGATTAGTACCTGGGAGTATGATGTTATTGCTATTACTGAGACTTGGTTGAGGGAAGGGCATGATTGGCAATTAAATATCCCAGGATATCGATGCTTCAGGCGGGATAGAGATGGAGGTAAAAGGGGTGGAGGAGTTGCATTACTGGTCAAAGAGGATATCACAGCTGTGCTGAAGGAGGGCACTATGGAGGACTCGAGCAGTGAGGCAATATGGTCAGAACTCAGAAATAGGAAGGGTGCGGTAACAATGTTGGGGCTGTACTACAGGCCTCCCAACAGCGAGCGTGAGATAGAGGTACAAATATGTAAACAGATTATGGAAAGATGTAGGAGCAACAGGGTGGTGGTGATAGGAGATTTTAATTTTCCCAACATTGACTGGGATTCGCTTAGTGTTAGAGGTCCAGATGGAGCAGAATTTGTAAGGAGCATCCAGGAAGGTTTTCTAGAGCAATATGTAAGTAGTCCAACTCGGGAAGTGGCCATACTGGACCTGGTGTTGGGGAATGAGCCCGGCCAGGTTGTTGAAGTTTCAATAGGGGACTACTTTGTGAATAGTGATCACAATTCCGTAAGCTTTAAAATACTCATGGACAAAGACGAGAGTGGTCCTAAAGGAAGAGTGCTAAATTGGGGGAAGGCCAACTATACCAAAATTCGGCAGGAGCTGGGAAATGTAGATTGGGAGCAGCTGTTTGAAGGTAAATCCACATGTGATATGTGGGAGGCTTTTAAAGAGAGGTTGATTAGCGTTCAGGAGAGACATGTTCCTGTGAAAATGAGGGATAGAAATGGCAAGATTAGGGAACCATGGATGACAGGTGAAATTGTGAGACCAGCTAAGAGGAAAAAGGAAGCATACATAAGGTGTAGGCGGCTGATGAAAGACGAAGCTTTGAAAGAATATCGGGAATGTAGGACTAATCTGAAACGAGGAATTAAGAGGGCTAAAAGGGGTCATGAAATATCTTTAGCAAACAGGGTTAAGGAAAATCCCAAAGCCTTTTATTCATATATAAGGAGAAAGAGGGTAACTAGAGAAAGGATTGGCCCACTAAAGGACAAAGGAGGAATGTTATGCTTGGACTCAGAGAAAATGGGTGAGATTCTAAACGAGTACTTTGCATCGGTATTCACCGAGGAGAGGGACATGACGGATGTTGAGGTTAGGAACAGATGTTTGATTACTCTAGGTCAAGTCGGCATAAGGAGGGAGGAAGTGTTGGGTATTCTAAAGGGCATTAAGGTGGACAAGTCCCCAGGTCCGGATGGGATCTATCCCAGGTTACTGAGGGAAGCGAGAGAGGAAATAGCTGGGGCCTTAACAGATATCTTTGCAGCATCCTTAAACACGGGTGAGGTCCCGGAGGACTGGAGAATTGCTAATGTTGTCCCCTTGTTTAAGAAGGGTAGCAGGGATAATCCAAGTAATTATAGACCGGTGAGCCTGACATCAGTGGTAGGGAAGCTGCTGGAGAAGATACTGAGGGATAGGATCTATTCCCATTTGGAAGAAAATGGGCTCACCAGTGATAGGCAACATGGTTTTGTGCAGGGAAGGTCATGTCTTACCAACTTAATAGACTTCTTTGAGGAAGTGACAAAGTTGATTGATGAGGGAAGGGCTGTCGATGTCATATACATGGACTTCAGTAAGGCGTTTGATAAGGTTCCCCATGGCAGGCTGATGGAGAAAGTGAAGGCGCTTGGGGTCCAAGGTGTACTAGCTAGATGGATAAAGAACTGGCTGGGCAACAGGAGACAGAGAGTAGCAGTAGAGGGGAGTTTCTCAAAATGGAGACGTGTGACCAGTGGTGTTCCACAGGGATCCGTGCTGGGACCACTGTTGTTTGTGATATACATTAATGATTTGGAGGAACGTATAGGTGGACTGATTAGCAACTTTTCAGACGACACTAAGATTAGTGGAGTAGCAGATAGTGAAGGGGACTGTCAGAGAATACAGCAGAATATAGATAGATTAGAGAGTTGGGCAGAGAAATGGCAGATGGATTTCAATCAGGGCAAATGCGAGGTGATGCATTTTGGAAGATCCAATTCAAGAGTGAACTATACAGTAAATGGAAAAGTCCTGGGGAAAATTGATGTCCAGAGAGATTTGGGTGTTCAGGTCCACTGTTCCCTGAAGGTGGCAACGCAGGTAAATAGAGTGGTCAAGAAGGCATACGGCATGCTTTCCTTCATCGGACGGGGCATTGCGTACAAGAGTTGGCAGGTCATGTTACAGTTGTATAGGACTTTGGTTCGGCCGCATTTGGAATACTGCGTACAGTTCTGGTCGCCACATTATCAAAAGGATGTGGATGCTTTGGAGAGGGTGCAGAGGAGGTTCACCAGGATGTTGCCTGGTATGGAGGGCGCTAGCTATGAAGAGAGGTTGAGTAGATTAGGATTATTTTCATTAGAAAGACGGAGGTTGAGCGGGGACCTGATTGAGGTGTACAAAATCATGAGAGGTATAGACAGGGTGGACAGCAAGAGGCTTTTTCCCAGAGTGGGGGTTTCAATTACTAGAGGACACGAGTTCAAAGTGAAAGGGGAAATGTTTAGGGGGGATATGCGTGGAAAGTTCTTTACGCAGAGGGTGGTGGGCACCTGGAACGCGTTTCCAGCGGAGGTGGTAGACGCGGGCACGATGGAGTCTTTTAAGATGTATCTAGACAGATACATGAATGGGCAGGAAGAAAAGAGATACAGAACCTTAGAAAACAGGCGACATGTTTAGAGAGAGGATCTGGATCGGCGCAGGCTTGGAGGGCCGAAGGGCCTGTTCCTGTGCTGTAATTATCTTTGTTCTTTGTTCTTTGACAAGTGACAGAGTAGTGACAGGAAAGCTACAATTAGGACTCACATCTTATGAAGGAATAAAAAAAATTGCTGGACTACAGAAAGTGATTTTACATTCTCTGCATACATCCCTTTATCTTCTATTAAAATCATGTGATACTAAAGTGCCTTTGCAATGGATCAGCAAATGGACACTTGAGTTACTGCAGTGAGACTTGGACATCACCCCCTTCTGCTTGTTTATGAGGGAAGTGTACACCAGTGTCTGTTACGTGTGTTGGAGATGGGATTAAACCCAGTAAAAGCCTGCACGATCCCGGAAGCCTGAAACATGTACGTGGACGGCTCGCCCTAGTATGTTGATTGGCCATCCCCAAAACCGGGTGTGCTATAGTTAATATGGAGACTCCTGATTGGACAATGGGATTCCACATTCTTGCCCATTCATCTCAACAAACAGATCTGGTAGCTATCATCCTCACTGTCCATTATACAGCATCAGAAACAACTACTATTTGGTCAGATAGTAGTTACATTGGCAATGCAATTATGCTCTTGATCCTGTATCTTAAACATGATTATTGTTCTTTATGGTAAACCTTTTTTAAATTCTGGTCTCCTCCGTAAACTATGGGAATTGCTCCAGGAACGGGTCACCCTCTGTCATATAGGAAAGGTAACAGCCCAGTGGAAAGATTCATCACCCAACAGTCAGGGTGACAATGCAGCCAATTGGTTTGCTAAATAATCTGCAGAGAATCCAGATCCCAAACACCTGTTGTAAAAGTCGCCACTGAAATAAAAAAACCATTGATGTGACAGAACTCCAAACTTTGTTCACTCCTTACGCTCAGGTCATAGAATGACACAAACAGGGGTGTTCACTACCACAGCCCACCTGGTGGGTAAACTCCACAGTGTTTCAGCGCCAACATAAAGGAAGCCCCTCCCTGTTAATGATTAAAAATAAAGATGATTCTTTGGTAGTTTCTAATCCTCCTCAACTTAAAGAGGAAATGTTCGCCTTCTTTCATTCTCACCCAATGACTGGACATTAACCAGCTGATACTACACTATGAAAGCTAACCGGAGCCTGTTGGTGGTCAGAAATGGAACAACATGCAGAACAATATGTCAATAGATGCTAACGTGTTTGCAGGTTAATCCTCTGTCCTGCTCTAATCACGCCCTACCCTGGTCACAACCTCCTCCCAATGGCTCATGGACACACTTCAAGATTGGTCCCTGTACAATGTGACAGGGAAACTATGAGTATGTTCTTGTGGTGGTGAACAAATTTACAAAATGGATAGAGGTCTTCCCAACCAGGAACAATGAAGCACGTATGGTCACACAAATCCTTTGGAGTGAGGTGTTCTGTAGGTGGGGAATACCGATACAAGTGGATAGTGACCAGGGTCCACACTTCACAGGGGAAATTTTTACTGCAGTGTAGAACATGTTCCAAATAAGGTATAAATTGCACATTGCACACTACCCACAATCATCAGGGATTGTGGAAAAGAGTAATTGTACTTCAAAAACCATGTTAAGCAAATTGTGTAGAGGGCACCCCACTCAATCGACTGACATGATGCCTCCATGTTTGATGGAAATACGTTCCACAAGGTAAAGGGGATAAGTCCATATAAGGCTATGACTGGGAGATAAATGTGGATACCGGGACAAGTAAATCTGGGGAATAGAACACTCTGAAAACTACAGCCGTGTAGTCAGAAGTGGTTGCAGACAATAACAGACCATGTGGAAAAAGTGAACAGCCCGAGTGGCAGAAAACCTGGGAAGGTCACAAAATCAAGTTCAACGATGATTTGAGAAGAAAATCAAATCATTTGAATATGGGGTTGGAGACCCCAAGTAAACTGACTAAATTCCTCCATTAAAAAGCACTCTTTTGATGTGAAATGGGTCGGTCCCCCACTCTATAGCTAACAAATTAAACCCAGCAGTATATCTATTGAACGTGTTACACAGTCAAAAAAACAAACAAAACTGAGGTGGTTTCACGGTAATTTGATGATGTTAAGGAGTAAGATCTTACATTTGCTCTCCCTACAGGTGAAAATGTGGACCTGCATGCTTGTATTGATACTTGAAAGATGGTGAATACAATAAACACAACAAAAGCATTCAGGACCACCATTATTAACTGGACTCTGGACAAAGCAGCTGAATGTGCCCCACTTGCAATTTATGGATGAAAACTCAGATTATTGGTGGACATGAAAGATTAATGAGCCACAATGATTCATACAAAACATATGGGGGTGATCTCCCGGTTTAGATAAGAAATAATAAAAGAGATAGTATAGCGACTGCATCCATAACAGGCTGTGGCACTCTCCCGGGAAGAGTTTCCATGTGGGAAGAGGGATATGGAGTGTGTATTCAGTGTAAGGTAAATGACAGGGGAGGCCCGAACGTGTGGACATTTCTGGTAAAGGAAAAGGGACTTGGGAACAAGTCAGAGAATCAAACCAAAAACATGCCTTGTACATCCCCTCTAAACATTGCCCCTCGCTATTAAACCTATGTCCCCTAGTAGCTGACTCTTCCACCCTGGGAAAAAGCTTCTGACTATCCACTCTGTCCATGCCGCTCATAACTTTGTAAACCTCTATCATGTCGCCGCTCCACCTCCGTCGTTCCAGTGAAAACAATCCGAGTTTATCCAACCTCTCCTCATAGCTAATACCCTCCAGACCAGGCAACATCCTGGTAAACCTCTTCTGTACCCTCTCCAAAACCTCCGTGTCATTCTGGTGGTGTGGCGACCAGAATTGCATGCTATATTCTACCATGGACCTGGGAGTCCGGAGATCAGCATAGTATGTATTTAACACAGACCTGGGTGGGGGGGGGGGGGTGAAGGGGGGTGTCGGGGAACAGACTGATCCCACTGTGTCTGATTGCTGAGGGGTTGGTCAGATTATGAGCTGGGATTGAATTCTGATTCTGGGAATTATTCAATTCTTCTCATCATTTAATGAATTGTACAATTCGGGTAAAGGGATATGTTACCATATTCTTAAATTGTTCTCTGAACTTAGTTTGTGTCACAGAATAAATACAAGTGTTTGTGCAGCAACTCAAGAGCTGGAGCATGAATCCGATTTCTTGTACAACCCTGGGTGGATACACATCCCTATACCCTAAAATCCGCATTCGGAAACATATTATATTAAACATGAATAGGGCCCATAACAATATAAAATTCCCCGAGATTACAAACAATAAAATGATGGATTTCCTTCTGCTCTCCATCTCTGGGTCTTTGGGATTCTCCCCACTGCTGTGACCCCGGAGTCTCCTGCGAATTATGTTAGCCACTAAAATGTGTCTGACAGTTAAAGTATTGAGCAGCAGAATCAGAACAAATGGGACTCCTGGGGTGAGAATATAATGTAAGAGTTCGATGGCTCCCCATGCCTGTGATAGACTAACAATGAGTTTTACAGCACAAAACCAGGGCATATTGTCAAGCTGATACAATCCCATCAGCATAAAATACCAGGTTATGTCCTTTAAACAGCTCAGCGCAGTTACTGTTCCCAGAACTACAGCCGCTGTTTTCTCGGTGCAATATTTAGTTTTCAGCTTTCGGGAACAAATGGCCACAAATCGATCAAAAGTGAAAGTGACAGAGAACCAGACAGAACAGTCTGTGACTGTGAAAAGCAGGACTGTGTGAATATTGCACACAGAGATTGATTGCACGAATAAAAACTGTTCCCGATAAACAATCGGAATCTGCCTCAGTATCAGATCGATGATAATGACAAGTAGATCTGTCACTGCCATAAACAGCAGGTAACGGGACACACATCTGGAGAGACCGCACTTTCCCCGGGATAGGATCACAATGGTCAGTAAGTTAACTGTGAGGAAAGAAAATAAACAGGGAAATTAGACATCAGACTAAAAGAAATTTTTTATGGAATTTGGAGTGAAATACTGAACTCATTCCCCATATTTCATGATCTAAGCTTTACCTAATGCTATAAACATTACCTGTGGAATGGAATACAGGTTTTTGTTTTTAAGAATAATAGGAAATACCTTATGGAATGCATAATTGAAAGGAAATAAATACATGAAAGTAACAGATGTTTGATCAATTAGACAGTAACTGACAGCTCTACCTTCAGCCGAGCAGATTAAAACACTGCCTGAGGTAACAAAGACATAAAGAAGCAGAAACTCCCAAGAAGAATTTGAGTCCCCTGTTCAATTCACTTCTCTGCTCCTGTGGTCTGGAGCAGGAATTCCTTCTTGGATTCCTGCTCCTGGTGAGATTATCCATTATATTTCGGATGGAAAATGTATGCTACAGGGAAATGCAGAAAATGCAACCCAGACATGTGATAGTTACAGGCAATTGTATTTAAAATGCTCTATAATGGTATGTATATGTTAAGAATGAAAACGAGGAATTAAGAGGGCTCAAGGGGTCATGAAATATCTTTAGCAAACAGGGTTAAGGAAAATCCCAAAGCCTTTTATTCATATATAAGGAGCAAGAGGTAACTAGAGAAAGGATTGGCCCACTCAAGGACAAAGGAGGAAAGATATGCGTGGAGTCAGAGAAAATGGGTGAGATTCTAAATGAGTACTTTGCATCGGTATTCACCGAGGAGAGGAACATGACGGATGTTGAGGTTCGGGACAGATGCTTGATTACTCTAGGTCAAGTCGGCATAAGGAGGGAGGAAGTGTTGGGTATTCTAAAAGGCATTAAGGTGGACAAGTCCCCAGGTCCGGATGGGATCTATCCCAGGTTACTGAGGGAAACGAGAGAGGAAATAGCTGGGGCCTTAACAGAGATTGTTGCAGCATCCTTAAACACGGGTGAGGTCCCGGAGGACTGGAGAATTACTAATGTTGTCCCCTTGTTTAAGAAGGGTAGCAGGGATAATCCAGGTCATTATAGACCGGTGAGCCTGACGTCAGTGGTAGGGAAGCTGCTGGAGAAGATACTGAGGGATAGGATCTATTCCCATTTGGAAGAAAATGTGCTTATCAGTAATAGGCAACATGGTTTTGTGCAGGGAAGGTCATGTCTTACCAACTTAATAGAATTCTTTGAGGAAGTGACAAAGTTGATTGATGAGGGAAGGGCTGTAGATGTCATATACATGGACTTCAGTAAGGCGTTTGATAAGGGTCCCCATGGTAGGTTGATGGAGAAAGTGAAGTTGCATGGGATCCAGGGTGTACTGGCTAGATGGATAAAGAACTGGCTGGGCAACAGGAGACAGAGAGTAGCAGTGGAAGGGAGTTTCTCAAAATGGAGACGTGTGACCAGTGGTGTTCCACAGGGATCCGTGCTGGGACCACTGTTGTTTGTGATATGCATACATGATTTGGAGGAAAGCATAGGTGGTCTGATTAGCAGGTTTGCAGACGACACTAAGATTGGTAGAGTAGTAGGTAGTGAAGGGGACTGTCAGAGAATACAGCAGAATATAGATAGATTGGAGAGTTGGACAGAGAAATGGCAGATGGAGTTCAATCCGGGCAAATGCGAGGTGATGCATTTTGGAAGATCCAATTCAAGAGTGAACTATACAGTAAATGGAAAAGTCCTGGGGAAAATTGATGTGCAGAGAGATTTGGGTGTTCAGGTCCATTGTTCCCTGAAGGTGGCAACGCAGGTCAATAGAGTGGTCAAGAAGGCATACGGCATGCTTTCCTTCATCGGACGGGGTCTTGAGTACAAGGGTTGGCAGGTCATGTTCCAGTTGTATAAGACTTTGGTTCGGCCACATTTGGAATACTGCGTGCAGTTCTGGTCGCCACATTACCAAAAGGATGTAGATGCTTTGGAGAGGGTGCAGAGGATGTTGCCTGGTATGGAGGGCGCTAGCTATGAAGAGAGGTTGAGTAGATTAGGATTATTTTCATTAGAAAGACGGAGGTTGAGGGGGGACCGGATTGAGGTGTACAAAATCATGAGAGGTACAGACAGGGTGGATAGCAAGAAGCTTTTTCCCAGAGTGGGGGATTCAGTTGCTGGGGGTCACTAGTTCAAAGTGAGAGGGGAAAAGTTTAGGGGGGATATGCGTGGAAAGTTCTTTACGCAGAGGGTGGTGGGTGCCTGGAACGCGTTGCCAGCGGAGGTGGTAGACGCGGGCACGATAGCGTCTTTTAAGATGTATCTAGACAGATACATGAATGGGCAGGAAGTAAAGAGATACAGACCCTTAGAAAATAGGCGACATGTTTAGATAGAGGACCTGGATCGGCACAGGATTGGAGGGCCGAAGGGCCTGTTCCTGTGCTGTATATTTCTTTGTTCTTTGTTCTTTGTAAGATAGTAAAGAAAAGGGCACAGGAGCTACAAAGGTAACTAAGCTGCAGGAAATGCTATGAAAATTCTGCATTTTTGTTGAAATACACAAATTGTAACACATTGAAAGGAAGATTTTCCAAATAACGTACAAATCATCCCATCAAGAATGAAATTAACTGAAAATCATGTTGATATTATTTTCCCTGTCATGTCCCACTAAATGTATTTATTAGCATCAAAATCAAACGACTTATCCAACAGAAAAAGTGCCACCAAATCATTTTCTGAGGTATCTGAAAACAAATGAAAAGTTTGTTCTTTGTCACCTCTCAACTTGTGTCGAGAATATTAGACAAGAAAATATCAAAGGATGTTCTTCCCCTGAGTACGTCAGTTAGAATCAGCTGGGATTGTTTATACTAAAGTAAAGGAGGAGGCAATAGAGAGTCACTCTTGGTCTCACTGAGATTTACTGAACAGTTCTAGAAGGACATGGGATCCAATTGTAAATACAGAACAAAGAAGATGGGAAATAAATTTATTGAAATATGAATGAGGACAGTTTTGACGGGGAGAGGGCAGAAATCAGAAATTGACGGCCCATTTCACTACTGAATGTTGACTACAAGATTCTGTCCAAAGTCATAGCCAGTCGAGTCAAGTCTGCTCTGGAGTTGCTGATCCACCCCGATCAGACCTGCACTGTACCCGGCAGGAAGATCTCTGATAGTCTCGCGCTACTCAGGGATACGATCGCCTATGTATGGGACAGAAGGGTGGACAGCTGCCTCATCAGCCTGGACCAGGAGAAGGCTTTTGACAGGATATCGCACACCTACATGATGGACGTGCTTTCCAAAATGGGGTTTGGGGAGGGAATCTGCAATTGGATCAAACTGCTGGGCGCAAACATCAGTAGCACAGTCTCAATCAATGGGTGGGAATCTGAAAGTTTCCCGATCCAATCTGGAGTCAGACAGGGCTGTCCTCTCTCCCCGGTCTTGTTGTTTGCTGTATTGAACCCTTTGCTGAGTCTATTAGGAAGGATGCGAGCAAAAGAGGGGTGACAATCCCAGGCAGTGGAGGCACTCAGGTTAAAACCTCCCTGTACATGGACGACGTCGCCGTCTTCTGCTCAGATCTGCTGTCTGTGCGCAGACTGATGAGCATCTGCGACCAGTTCGAACTGGCCTCGGGAGCCAAAGTTTACCACGGCAAGAGCGAGGCCATGTTCTTTGAAAACAGGGCTGACCGATCCATTGTCCCCTTCACCGTCAGGTCAGACTACCTGAAGGTGCTGGGGATATGGTTCGGAAGGGCCGGGACGTGCACCAAAACCTGGGAGGAGCGAGTAGCCAAGGTACAACAAAAGTTGAGCATGTTGGGGCAGCGATCTCTCTCCATTGTGGGTAAGAACCTGGTCATCAGGCGTGAGGCACTCACGTTGTTGCTGTACATGGCGCAGGTCTGGCCCAAAACCCACTCCTGCGCTGTGGCGGTCACCCGAGCCATTTTCCGCTTCATCTGGGGATCCAAAATGGACCGGGTCCGGAGGGACACGATGTTCAAACCTCTGGATAAGGGCGGGAAAAATGTACCCAACGTGGCCCTCATCCTGATGACAACTTTTGTGTGCGGCTGCATCAAGCTGTGTGTAGATCTCCAGTACGCAAACTCCAAGTGTCACTGCGTGCTAAGGTTCGATCTGTCCCCGGTGTTGCGAAGGATGGGCCTAATCACATTGTCGCGGAACGCTCCATGGAGTTGGACCGTGCCGTACCACCGATCCTTCGTGGAGCAGTTTCTGCGGGAAAACACCTTTGACCACCTATCCATCAAGCAGTGGTCTGCACGGAACGTCCTCAAGGCCCTACGGGAAAAGGAGAAGGGGGATCCTGTCGGATGGTTCCCCGAGCAGACCGTCAAAGACATTGCCTCCGCGGTGGCTGTGGTGGGAAAGAGAGGGTTGCCCACCTCCTCCTGGAATGTGTCTTTGCAAAGCAGGTGTGGAAAGAGATGCAGTGGTTTTTGTCTAGGTACATCCCAAGCAGCTCTGTAACACAGGAGTCTGTGTTCTCCGGGCTGTTCCCAGGGACACACACCGAGACAAACTGGAGGACTATCAACTCGGTGCAAGACGCCCTTTGGTCTGCCCAAACTTGCTGGTCTTCCAGCTCAAAGTGTTGCCCACGACCGGGTGTTGCAGACTGGCACATTCCAAGGTTTAGGACTACGTGTTGAGGGACGCACTAAAGCTTGGGGCAGCCACAGCAAAGGCTCAATGGGGAAAGACCACAGTGTAAGGTTCCCCCGACCCAGCTGAACTGAGGGGCTGCATCCATGGGAAACCCCTCGAACTGTATCGGGAAAATTTTTTCTCCTGTCAAATGCAAAAATGTATCTGGCTCGACAAATGTGAAATGGAAGGGTTGTGAGGCAACTCATGATTGTATTGAAGGAAACTGATCACCTTTGCACTGTTTGTATTTTTTGACTTGCTGCTGTTTGAAACAGTTTGGTAATGTATTTTTTTTTTAATAGATTTTTATGAATAAAGTATATTTTGGAAACAAAATAAAAAGATAGTTTCCTGCAGCAATATGTCCTAAATGTAACACGGGAATAGGTAATATTAGATTTAGTTATGAGTAATGAGCCAAATTTAATTAGTAGCCTAACTGGGCGTGTACATTTATCAAGTAGTGATCACAACATGATCGAATTCAAGGTAGTGTTTGAAAGTGAAAAGCACGAATCAGCCAGGAGAATTTTAGACTTGGGTAAGGCTGACTGTACTGGGATGAGACACAGACTGTCCACGGTAAACTGGGTAGATCTGTTATTGGGTCAAACGACTGAAGAGCAGTGGAGAATATTTAAAGAAACATTTAACGAAACACAGAGCGAGCACATACCCCTGAGAGGAAAAAGCTCCACTTCACAGAAAAAAACAGCCATGGACAACTAAAGAGATTAGGGACAGCATAAAACAAAAATAAAGAACTTACAAAAACGCAAAACACAGCACAGATCCGGCCGAATGTGATCGATACAAAGAGAAAAGGGTAACAAAGCAGCTTTTAAGAGCTACTAAAAGAGATTATAAAAGGAAACTTGCAAGGGACATCAAAATCAATAAGAAGAAATTTTATAGTTACATAAAGGGAAAATGAGTGGTTAAAAGCAATGTAGACCCACTAAAACCTGAAAATGGGGATATTGTCATTGATAATGGGGAAATGGCAAACGTGTTGAACAATTACTTTGCCTCAGTATTTACAGTTGAAATGGAGGATAACTTGCCGGAAGTCCCGAAAAAATTGACAGCCGATAGGGCACAGGGACTTAATACAATTAACATAAGTAAAACATCAGGGACAAGGAAATTAATGGAACTAAAGAGTAAGAAATCCCCAGGACCTGACGGTTTCCATCCGAGGGTGTTAAAGGAAGTAGGGGAGCACATTGTAGATGCCCTAACTATAGTCTTTCAGAGTTCCCTAGATTCAGGAGTGGTCGCTCTGGATTGGAAAGTTGCACATGTCACTTCACTTTTTAAGAAGGGTGAAAGGGGGAACCAAGGGAATTGCAGACCAGTTAGCCTGACATCTGTGGTGGGCAAGTTGCTGGAGTCTCTAATCAAGGAGAGGGTGACTGAACACCGAGAAACATTTCAGTTAATCAGGGACAGCCAGCATGGATTCATGGCGGGAAGGTCATGCCTGATAAATCTCATTGAATTTTTTGAAGAGTTGACTAAGGCCATGGACAGGGGAGTGTCTATGGATGTTATTTATATGGATTTCCAGAGGCATCTGATAAATTCCCACATAAGAGACTGTTAACGAAGGTAGAAGCCCATGGTGTTGAGGGTAAATTATTGACATGGTTGAGTGGTAGGCGACAGAGAGTGGGGATAATGGGTAAGTACTCCGATTGGCAGGATTGAACCAGTGGTGTCCCACAGGGATCTGTGTTGGGGCCTCAATTATTCACATTATTCATTAACGACTTGGATGATGGCATAGTAAGTCATATATCCAAATTTGCTGATGATACAAAGTTATGCGGCATTGTAGACAGTCTAGATCTTAGCATAAAATTGCAAAGAGATATTGACAGACTCGGTGAATGGGCAAAACTGTGGCAGATGGATTTCAATGTGGGCAAGTGTGAGGGTATCCATTTTGGAACAAAAAAGGATAGAGCAGCGTACTTTCTAAATGGGAAGAGGTTAAGTAAATCTTTAAAATGACACGAGCAAGTGCAGAAAATAATCATAAAGGCTAATGGAATGCCAACATTTATATCGAGAGGATTGGAGTATAAAGACACAGAGGTTGTGCTGCAGCTGTACAAAACCCTGGTTAGACCCCACTTGGAGTACTGTGAGCAGTTCTGGGTACCATACCTTAGGAAGGATATATTGGCCTTGCAGGGAATGCAACATAGGTTTACAAGAATGATACCTGGACTACATGGGTTAAGTTAAAGGAGTGATTACACAAATTAGGCCTATTTTCTCTAGAATTTAGAAGGTTAAGGGGTGATCTGATCATAGTGTTCAAGATATTAACGGGAAAAGACAGGCGAGATAAAAATAACAACTTCCACTGGTTGGAGATTCAAAAACCCGGGGGCATTGTCCAAAAATTAGGAGCAGACCGTTCAGGAGAGGTGTTTGGAAGCAATTCTTCACGCAAAGGGTGATAGAGGTTTGGAACTCTGTCCCACAAACACCAGTTAAAGCTGGAACAATTGTTAAATTTAAATCTCAGATAGATAGATTTTTTTAAGCAAAGATATTAAGGGATATGGGCCAAAGGCATGTATATGGAGTTAGGCCATGGATCAGCCATGATCTCATTGAATGGCGGGACAGGCTCGAGGGGCTGAATGGCCTTCTCCTGTTCCCATTTTCCTATGTTCCTATGTCTGAACCTTTCTTTAGAAAGTTATATGACCCCCGGGATGGGTTAAATAAATCTTCCCTAACGGGGGTTCAGCGAGCGACCCAATACTGAAAGACTTATCACAGACTGCCCAGTCTGAAATTAAAGCAGAGGGAGTCCCTAACTACTAATATTTAAAGAATGAGGTACTGGTGTGGAAGTGGAGTTCGCATCACAGATCTGAGGACAAAGAGTGGATAGTGGTTCACCAGCTGGTGGTGCTGCAGAGGTACCGCAGAGAAATATTAAGAATGGCCAGGAGATTATCGTGGCTGTCCATGTCAGTATATGAAAAACCAAAGCCTGCACAAGACAGCAGTTTGACTGACCCAAACTCCACAAAGATGCAGTGGAGAACTGCAGGAGTTACCGCATGTGCCATGAGGGGAAACCGCAACCTGTCGTGAAATCCACAGCCCTAAGACCTGTATCTGTATTTGGGAAATCCTCCATCAGAGCACTGGGGAACTGTACGGGATCCCTGCGGAGAATAATAAGGGCAGACAAGCACAAGGTTGGCCAGAAGTAAGAGAAGAAATGGGAAAAAAGGACAAAGAGGACAGGTTACAGGGAATGTGAGAGGAATCTCAGTTGAAAACCCTTGCTGTGCAGTCAGCCAACCCCGAAATGTTGGATAACTTAGACCCGACATCCTCCTATGTAAATAGAGACACCAGAAGCAACCCACCAGAGTTGCTGACAGCATTGACACAAACCTGCAGAGACAAAGATAGTCCTCTAGAGGGCAGAAAACCTGTGAGGGTGATGCCTCATCGAGTCGAAGTGCCACAGCGGATTTCAGTGGAATATGGACCAATACCTGAAGGCAGAAGTGTCCCAGAGGACAAAGGGAAGATTAGCAAAGAACCCTCAACCACAGTCAGGCGAAAAGTGAACCAAATGTCCCCCAAGGCAAAAAGCCCTTGCATGACTCATCAAAACACTGAAGGAGAGTTAAGAGAGGATCCACCCAAGAGCAGAAGTCAACACTAGGGCTAATTAAATCTAACCCTCCCCCTGCAGACATCAACAAGAACAAAAACACCATAAACAGTCTTGCAAATGTGCAAAATCAAAACCTTCCGCAAAAATCACGTTATTGGGATGTTAAAAAGGGAAGTTAAAAGCAGCACTGATACCAAGAAAAGACAGGCAATAACAATCTTTAGGATTTCTCTGTGAATGAGAATGAATGAGAGAAATTCATGTGTGTTTTCCTGTACGTTCTCTCTTTATTTCTTTTATAAAGTGGAAGTCCTGCATCAACCTGCACCCCAAGAAGATTACAGACCACCAAGCATTGTCATCGAGGGAAGCCAGATCAATGTCCTCAAGTAATTTACTTATTTGGGGAGCGTCATCTCATTTGATGCCACCATAGACAAGGACGTGGACAATAGGCTCTCAAAAGCAAACAGTAGATTCAACAGACTCTTCAAACGTGTGTGGACCAACCACAGCCTCAGAGTACAGACCAAACTCAAAGTGTGCAAAGCCATAGTCCTCATCACCCAGCAGTGCTGCCTCCACAATATCCTCAAGATCCGCAGTCAGGACCACATCACAAACATTGAAGTCCTGGAAACAGACAACATCACCAGCATCGAGACCATTCTTCTGTATTGGGCAGGTCATGTTGCCCGAATGGAGGAGAGTCGCTTGCCCAAGATCGTGTTGTATGGAGAGCTGACCTCAGGTAAAAGGAACAGAGGGGCCCCATGTAAACGTTTCAAGGATTCCCTGAAGTAGTCCCTCTCTGTGTGCCACATCGACCATCGCCAGTGGGAAGCGTAGGCCATAGATCGTGATGCCTGGAGACGCTTCATCAGGAGGGCTGCAGACACCTTTGACACTGAGCGAAGAACCAGCAAGGAAGAGCAAATGAGATGAAGAATGGATCCAATTGCCCCCAGCAGCAACTACACCTTCACTTGTACCCGCTGTGGGAGAATCTGCTGGTCACAGATAGGCCTGACTAGCCACCAGTGGGCCTGTAACTGATAACTACAAGCTTCCCAAAATCTTCATCCGTGAAGAAATGCCAAGAGATTTTTTTAGAAAGAAATGCACTTCAAAAATTGCAGTTCAATCCACTGAATGTGGAGGTATCTTGAAAACCACACCTGCCAAAATGAGACATATTAATTTTGTCATATGGGGAATTAATTTTAAACTGTTATTGGACTGGGAAAAAAAGTTTGGTTTAGAAAGACCACTGAAACATGACTGCTCATTTTGGTCTGGGCAACTGTGATCCATATCTTGTCTATGTAAGAGACAGCATTACACTCCCGTCTGAGAGCTTTGGATCCTCAAACCGCTAGAGCGGTTGGTCCAAATAAGGGTTAGTCCCGTGAATAACCTGTTGGCCTACTTGGAGTTTTGAATTGTGCTCACAGATCACTTTGAAAACAGTCTGCAACTAAACTTGAAGAAGAGAGCACCTATCTCGCCCTCTCTCTCTTAGGTAATTCAAGGAAGATCCACTGAGGCCCCTCAAACCTCAAGAGAGAGAAGACTTCTGCATTTTAAAAAAGTTTGAAAGTGTGCACTGAGCCCCAACGAGAACTGTAAAAACAACTGCAATCAAAAACTGTACATCCAGTTCACAAACAGTAAATGAACTCCAGTTATTGATTCAAACCTTTCCCTTTTAATTCTTTCTCCTTTTCTTTCTCCATTTAAGTACGTTTATCGTGTATGCAAGCTGGCATGGTTATGTCAAGTATTTTTCATAGATTTAACCAAATTAGAGTTTTAAGGTTAATAAACACACCTTTCTTGTTTAAATCTAAAAAAACCTGTCTGGTTGTCTTTTGTTTTTGCCTTTACAATTAGAGAGCAGTGAACAAGGAGGGGAAGCTTAACAAATGGTGCTTTAATAAATTAAATCCTGCTACTGTCAAAATGGCAAAGGCTGAGAGAGAACACCGAGACTCCTTTCTCACCTGGTTGTAACAGTGTGCAGGAGGCAGGTTCAATCGAGGCAACAAGAGGGACTTAGACAGTTATATGAAAAGGAAGGATGTTCGGGTTTATGGGAAGAAGGCAGAGGAGTGGCATTAGATGAAATACTCGTTCGGACAGCCAGTGTAAACAAGATGGGCTGAATGGCCTCATTCTGCACTGTAGCAATCATGTAACACAAACAAAAAATTGTGGAAATACTCAGCAGGTCTGGCAGCATCTATGGAGAGAGAAACAGAGTTAACGTTTCAGGTCAGTGACCCTTCATCAGAATTCTGTAATTCCGTTATGGTCACCCTATACCATGGTCTCTGAAATGGCAACTAAATCATACCCATTTCCGTGTATTTGTGCCTTCAAATCATTTACCTTGTTGTGAATGCTGTCTGCATTCAGACAGAGTGTTATAACTGACTTTTTAACATTATTCTGTAATCTGATTTTATTTGATGTTTGCCTTTGCTTCACCTGTCTTGTAATTTTGCTTACTCCTTTTCTACTTCCAGTTACTAATTTTGCTTCGCCCAATCTTCCCTTTCTGCTATACTCAGATTAACAATTCCTCAGGACCGACATCACAGAACACATCGGCATTTGTGGTACAAGTTGCCTCAGTTGCTTCTATCGGCTGCTCAGAGTCTGAGATTTTATATTTATTGTGATGAAAGAATCTTAACAGTTTGATTTCCATGGTGATAAGTTATTTCTTCCCAACAACACCAATTGCTTTCCCAGGATCTTTTCATTACCTTAGACCCTCTCCTTTATTAAATCTCCTGAATAAAGTCTGTCTCAGATGGTCTTAAACAATGGCCAGGATTTTACTCTTTGCAGACGGGAGCCAGCCGCTGACTAAAAACGTCGGTGGCGAACCTGCTTCCACCTGGCCTGTGGATCTGACCCATATTTTGCGGATCCCTGGGCTTTTATTGCTCTGAGGCGGAGATACCTGCTTGAGGTAGGAAGTCCTGCCTAATAGAGCTGCTGACCAATCAGTGGGCCAGCAGCTCTCAGTCCCAGCAGCACCACAGGCAGTGGTGGCGGCTGCTGGGAATGCAGCCCAGCTTTGTGAGGAAGATGTCGGGAAGCCTGGAACACAGGCAAGCTTTTGTTACCTCGCCAGGTACAGGGCTCGTGTTGAGTATTGGGAGTTGTTGGGGCAGCGGGGGCAGCACTCCCTGCTTTTATCAGGCGACTTTTCTTGGTCCTGACAAGCGAGCAGCCACAGGTAAAATCCCCGTGGAGATGGGCGGAGATCCTTTCGTGGCCATTAAGTGGCCACTTAAGGGACCTAATTGGCCTGGGGCGAGCGGGCAGTTTTTAGTCACTGCCGCTCTGGGTAATGTGACGATGGGGATGGGAGCCGGTTGTGAAGGGCCCTCACCAAGCCTCCCGCTTCATTTTATGTCCCACCCCAGCCACCATCCGGCTTTTTTGGGGGATGTAAAATGGAGTGGGATGTTCGGGGGACCCTTCCTGACCGGATCCCACCTCGGCTGCTTTTTTACACAGAGCGGCAGCGGCTAAAAGCTGCCCACTCACCCCATTTTACACCCCAAAGCCCCCAATATCCAACCCTTTGTGGGGGGGGGGGGTGTAAAATCCAGCCAATGTCTCAGTGCTCTTCGAATTTTGAATTATTCAATTGAACAGTGAAGTGGAGAGTATTACAAACATAGGAAGACAGGAACAGGAATAGGCCATTCAGCCCCTCGAGCCTGTCCCACTATGCAATGAGATCATGGCTGATCCATGGCCTAACTCCATATACCAGCCTTTGGACAATATCCCTTAATATCTTTGCTTAACAAAAATCTATCTATCTGAGATTTAAAATTAACAGCTGTTCTAGATTCAACTGATAGTTGTGTGAAGAAGTGCTTCTTAACATCTCTCCTGAACGGTCTGGTCCTAATTTTTAGATTATGCCCCCTAGTTTTAGGATCTCCAACTAGTGGAAATAATTTATTTTTATCTAGCCTGTCCTTTCCTGTTAATATCTTGAAGACTTCAATCAGATCACTCCTTAACCTTCTAAATTCTAGCGAAAATAGGCCTAATTTGTGAAATCTCTCCTCATAACCTAACCCCTGTTGTCCAGGTTTCTTTCTTTTCTTTTTTTCTTTTGGGCCTCCTTATCTCGAGAGACAATGGATACGCACCTGGAGGTTGTCAGTGGTTTGTGAAGCAGCGCCTGGAGTGGCTATAAAGGCCAATTCTGGAGTGACAGGTGCTGCAGAGAAATTTGTTTGTCGGGGCTGTTGCACAGTTGGCTCTCCCCTTGCGCCTCTGTCTTTTTTCCTGCCAACTACTAAGTCTCTTCCACTCGCCACATTTTAGCCCTGTCTTTATGGCTGCCCGCCAGCTCTGGCGAATGCTGGCAACTGACTCCCACGACTTGTGATCAATGTCACACGATTTCATGTCGCGTTTGCAGACGTCTTTATAGCAGAGACATGGACGGCCGGTGGGTCTGATACCAGTGGCGAGCTCGCTGTACAATGCGTCTTTGGGGATCCTGCCATCTTCCATGCGGCTCACATGGCCAAGCTATCTCAAGCGCCGCTGACTCAGTAGTGTGTATAAGCTGGGGGTGTTGGCCGCTTCAAGGACTTCTGTGTTGGAGATATAGTCCTGCCACCTGATGCCAAGTATTCTCCGAAGGCAGCGAAGATGGAATGAATTGAGACGTCGCTCTTGGCTGGCATACGTTGTCCAGGCCTCGCTGCCGTAGAGCAAGGTACTGAGGACACAGGCCTGATACACTCGGACTTTTGTGTTCCGTGTCAGTGCGCCATTTTCCCACACTCTCTTCGCCAGTCTGGACATAGCAGTGGAAGCCTTACGCATGCGCTTGTTGATTTCTGCATCCAGAGACAGGTTCAGGTATCATTCTTGGAAGCCTACATTGCACTCCCTCCAAGGCCAATATATCCTTTCTAAGGTGTGGTGCCTAGAACTGCTCACAGTACTCCAAGTGGGGTCTAACCAGGGTTTTGTACAGCAGGAGCATAACCTCTGTGTCTTTATACTCCAATCCACTCGATATTAAGGCAAGCATTCCATGAGCCTTTTTGACTATTTTCTGCTCTTGCTCGTGTCATTTTAAAGATCAATGCACTTGAACCCCCTCTTCCCATTTAGAAAGTACCCTGCTCTATCCTTTTTTGGCCCAAAATGGATAACCTCACACTTGCCCACATTGAAATACATCTGCCATAGTTTTGCCCATTCACCTAGTCTGTCAATATCTCTTTGCAATTTTATGCTAAGATCTAGACTGTGTGCAATGCCACCTAACTTTGTATCATCAGCAAATTTGGATATATGACTTACTTTGCCATCATCCAAGTCGTTAATGAATACTGTGAATAACTGAGGCCCCAACCCAGATCCCTGAGGGACACCACTGGTTCAATCCTGACAATCGGAGTAATTACCCATTATCCCCACTCTCTGTCGCCTACCACTCAACCAACTTTCTAACCATGTCAATAATTTGCCCTCACCTCCATCGGCTTCCAGGGCTATTGTTCCTGAGAATGTTCATCCACATCAACACCAGGGCTGTTGTTCCTGAGACTGTTCATCCAGATCAACACCATGGCTATTGTTTCTGAGACTGTTCATCCACATCAACACGAAAGCTCTTGTTCCTGCGACTGTTCATCCACATCAACACCAGGGTTACTGTTCTTGAGATTGTTCATCCACATCAACACCAGGGCTATTGTTCCAGAGAATGTTCATCCACATCAACATCAAGGGCTATTGTTCCTGAGACCTTTCATCCACATCAACACCAGGGTTATTGTTCCTGAGACTGTTCATCCACATCAACACCAGGGCTCTTCTTCCTGAGACTGTTCATCCACATCAACACCCGGGTTATTGTTCCTGAGACTGTTCATCCACATCAACACCAGGGCTATTGTTCCTGTGACTGTTCTTCCACATCAACACCAGGGTTATTGTTCCTGAGACTATTCATTCACATCAACACCAGGGCTATTGTTCCTGAGACTGTTCATCCACATCAACACCAGGGATATTGCTCCTCAGAATGTTCATTCACATCAACACCAGGGCTATTGTTCCTGAGACTGTTCATCCACATCAACACCAGGGTTATTGTTCCTGAGACTGTTCATTCACATCAACACCAGGACCTTTGTTCCCGAGACTCTTCATGCACATAAACACTTGAGATCATAACAAAAGAAGTTTCAAATCATGTTATGAAGAAATTTCTGAGGAATATAAAATTATTTTCTTTTACATATACGGTAATGACTCTTTTGTATTACAGAAAATGAGAAAAATATGGTTCATTAAGCAGTTTATTCACTGGACTGTATCTAATATCTCTGCTCACATTTCCCAGATGACTGCCCCCATGGAGGTTGGTCTTTGCTATTAATAAAGGGCTCCTCTGAAGAAGTCTCCACATTGGTGTTTCACCTAAGAAATGGGTTACCCTGCAATTTACCAGATCGAACTCATTTACTACCCGATTCTTGCAGCCATCGGTATTCCTGGTAAGACAGTCAAATAACACAGTAAAAGTTAAATATCAATGTGTGATTCTTCATGTTATATTTTCCCTGTTTGATGGCATCTGTTAAGTGGCGAGTAACTCTCCTGTTATCTTCATATGATTTCTGAATTACAGTTATATTGTTTCTTGAATTTTCAACATAGAAAATGCTAAAATATCAATTCTGTTTAATGTCTATATGAACATCAGATCAGAAATAAATGAGCAATTTTAAATGTGCTGATGTTGTTAGTGGGTTGACTTAGTAACCAAGGATTCTAAGAGTTATTGTGTTGTAATTTTATTTCATGTTGACATGTGATGTAACTGCAGAATTTCTCTTGTTTGCATGGATTTGAATTCAGCTTTGAATTTGTTTCTCAATGGAAGTGGAAGGGAACTCCTGGTGATTCCTGTAACTGGAGCATGATCCAATCCACAAATCTTTTCCATTCTGCACTTTTCCTGGCCAATGTTTAAAAATAAGAGGAGAGTTCACTGTCAGTGTTGTACAAACTATAACCTAACAGGACGAGAGTGTGCTCTCCATGTTGTACAGACTGTAACCCAACAGGACGAGAGTGCGCTCTCCAGGTTGTGCAGCCCATCACCCAACAGGGGGAGAATGCACTCTCCAGAATAATAAAAACAAAATACTGCGGATGCTGGAAATCTGAAATAAAAGCAGAAAGTTCTGAAAATACTCAGCCGGTCTGGCAGCATCTGTGGAGGAAGAAACATATTTAATGTTTAGGGTCTGTGACCTTTCATCAGAAATGGTAAAGATTAGGAATGTAATAGACGTTGAGCAAGTGAGAAGGAGGGAGTGAGAAGAAGAACGAAAGGGAAGGTGTGCGATAGGGCGGAGGGCAAAAGAGATTCAATGACAAACATATCATGGAACAAAGGCAAAAGGAGCATTTAGCAATATGAAACGACAAAGCAGTAGTCCAGAGAGAGTGTTAATGGCAGAATAATGAACAGCTCAGTCCAAAATCAAAAACCTGAAAAACGAGGTTAAGACAGGCCGATGGTTTAAAAATGGAATTACATAAAATAAAACAAAGTAAAATGCAATAAAATGGAATAGAAACACTGTAATAAAAGCAAGAAATGATGGAAATACTCAGCAGGTCTGGCAGCATCTGTGGCGAGAGAAGCAGAGTTAACATTTCAGGTCAGTGACACTTCATTAGAACTGGCAAATATTAAAATGTTAAATGTAAGGATTTAAGTAAATAAAGCAGGGGTGAGCAAAGAGATATGTTGCTAGGATAGAGGGTCACAGCGAATAACTGACCATATGGTCATGGAGCAAAAGCAAACAGTATGTTAATGGTGTGCTGAAAGAAAAAGTTTTAATGCAGAGAAGGTGTTAATTGGCAGAAAAATGAACAACCCTAGCCTCAAGCACAAAGATGAAAAACAAGACTGTTGGTAGGCACATGGTAGATAAAAAATGAATTACGAAACAAACTAAAATAACATGAACAAATAAGAAATAGCAAATTGTAACTAAAAGAAAAAATAAATAAAAATAAAAGGGGGGCCCGTCATGCTCTGAAATTTTTGAACTCAATGTTCAGTCTGGCAGGCTGTAGTGTGCCTAATCCGTAAATGAGATGCTGTTCCTTGAGCTGTCATTGATGTTCACTGGAACACTGCAGCAAGCCCAGGACTGATATACGGGCATGACAGCAGGGGTGTATGTTCTAATGGCAAGCAACCAGAATCTCGGAGTCATGCTTTTGGACTGAGTGGAGGTGTTCCGCAACGTGGTCACCCAATCTGCGTTTGGTCTCCCCATTGGAGAGCAGACCTTATTTTGAGCAGCAAATACAAAACACTACATTGAAAGAAGTACAAGTAAATCACTGCTTCACCTTAAAGGAGTCTTTGGGGCCTTGGATAGTGAGAAGAGAGGAGGTAAAATGGTCGGTATTGCACGTCATGCAATTGCATGAAAAGGTCACGAGCAATTTGTCTTTATTTTTAGCCAGAGATATAGCATTGAAACAGGCCCTTCAACTCACCAAGTCAGTGCCGACCAACAATCACCCATTTATACTCATCCTACATTCCCCACTACATTTGGTTGAGGGAAGGGCATGATTGGCAACTAAATATCCCAGGATATCGATGCTTCAGGCGGGATAGAGAGGGAGGTAAAAGGGGTGGAGGAGTTGCATTACTGGTCAAAGAGGATATCACAGCTGTGCTGAAGGAGGGCACTATGGAGGACTCGAGCAGTGAGGCAATATGGGCAGAACTGAGAAATAGGAAGGGTGCGGTAACAATGTTGGGGCTGTACTACAGGCCTCCCAACAGCGAGCGTGAGATATAGGTACAAATATGTAAACAGATTATAGAAAGATGTAGGAGCAACAGGGTGGTGCTGATAGGGGATTTTAATTTTCCCAACATTGACTGAGATTCACTTAGTGTTAGAGGTCTAGAAGGAGCAGAATTTGTAAGGAGCATCCAGGAGGGTTTTCCAGAGCAGTATGTATATAGTCCAACTTGTGAAGGGGCCATACTGGACCTGGTGTTGGGGAATGAGCCCGGCCATGTAGTTGAAGTTTCAGTAGGGGACTACTTTGGGAATAGTGATCACAATTCCGTAAGTTTTAGAATACTCATGGACAAAGACGAGAGTTGTCCTAAAGGAAGAGTGCTAAATTGGGGGAAGGCCAACTATACCAAAATTCGGCAGGAGCTGGGGAATGTAGATTGGGAGCAGCTGTTTGAAGGTAAATCCACATGTGATATGTGGGAGGCTTTTAAAGAGAGGTTGATTAGCGTGCAGGAGAGACATGTTCCTGTGAAAATGAGGGATAGAAATGGCAAGATTAGGGAACCATGGATGACAGGGGAAATTGTGAGACGAGCTAAGAGGAAAAAGGAAGCATACATAAGGTCTAGGCGGCTGATGAAAGACGTAGCTTTGGAAGAATATCGGGAATGTAGGACCAATCTGAAATGAAGAATTAAGAGAGCTAAAAGAGGTCATGAAATATCTTTAGCAAACAGGTTGAAGGAAAATCCTAAAGCCTTTTATTCATATATAAGGAGCAAGAGGGTAACTAGAGAAAGGATTGGCCCACTCAAGGACAAAGGAGGAAAGTTATGCGTGGAGTCAGAGAAAATGGGTGAGATTCTAAACGAGTACTTTGCATCGGTATTCACAGAGGAGAGGGACATGACGGATGTTGAGTTTAGGGACTGATGTTTGATTACTCTAGGTCAAGTCGGCATAAGGAGAGAGGAAGTGTTGGGTTTCCTAAAAGGCATTAAGGTGGACAAGTCCCCAGGTCCGGATGGGATCTATCCCAGGTTACTGAGGGAAGCGAGACAGGAAATAGCTGGGGCCTTAATAGATATTTTTGCAGCATCCTTAAACACGGGTGAGGTCTGGAGAATTGCTACTGTTGTCCCCTTGTTTAAGAAGGGTAGCAGGGATAATCCAGGTAATTATAGCCGGTGAGCCTGACGTCAGTGGTAGGGAAGCTGCTGGAGAAGATACTGAGGGATAGGATCTATTCCCATTTGGAAGAAAATGGGCTTATCAGTGATAGGCAACATGGTTTTGTGCAGGGACGGTCATGTCTTACCAACTTAATAGAATTCTTTGAGGAAGTGACGAAGTTGATCGATGAGGGAAGGGCTGTAGATGTCATATACATGGACTTCAGTAAGGCGTTTGATAAGGTTCCCCATGGTAGGCTGATGGAGAAAATGAAGTCGCATGGGGTCCTGTGTGCACTAGCTAGATGGATAAAAAACTGGCTGGGTAACAGGAGACAGAGAGTAGCAGTGGAAGGGAGTTTCTCAAAATGTAGACGTGTGACCACTGGTGTTCCACAGGGATCCGTGCTGGGACCACTGTTGTTTGTGATATACATAAATGATTTGGAGGCAAGTATAGATGATCTGATTAGCAAGTTTGCAGACGACACTAAGATTGGTGGAGTCGCAGATAGTGAAGGGGACTTTCAGAGAATACAGCAGAATATAGATAGACTGGAAAGTTGGGCAGAGAAATGGCAGATGGAATTCAATCAGGGCAAATGCGAGGTGATGCATTTTGGAAGATCCAATTCAAGAGTGAACTATACAGTAAATGGAAAAGTCCTGGGGAAAATTGATGTACAGAGAGATTTGGGTGTTCAGGTCCATTGTTCCCTGAAGGTGGCAACGCAGGTCAATAGAGTGGTCAAGAAGGCATACGGCATGCTTTCCTTCATCGGACGGGGTATTGAGTACAAGGATTGGCAGGTCATGTTACAGTTGTATAAGACTTTGGTTCGGCCACATTTGGAATACTGCGTGCAGTTCTGGTCGCCACATTACCAAAAGGATGTAAATGCTTTGGAGAGGGTGCAGAGGAGGTTCACCAGGATGTTGCCTGTTATGGAGGGTGCTAGCTATGAAGAGAGGTTGAGTAGATTAGGATTATTTTCATTAGAAAGATGGAGGTTGAGGGGGGACCTGATTGAGGTGTACAAGATCATGAGAGGTATAGACAGGGTGGATAGCAAGAAGCTTTTTCCCAGAGTGGGGGATTCATTTACTAGGGGTCACGAGGTCAAAGTCAGAGGGGAAAAGTTTAGGGGGATATGCGTGGAAAGTTCTTTACGCAGAGGGTGGTGGGTGCCTGGAACGCGTTGCCAGCGGAGGTGGTAGACGCGGGCACGATAGCGTCTTTTAAGATGCATCTAGACAGATACATGAATGGGCAGGAAGCAAAGAGATACAGACCCTTAGAAAATAAGCGACAGGTTTAGATAGAGGATCTGGATCGGCGCAGGCTTGGAGGCCCGAAGGGCCTGTTCCTGTGCTGTCATTTTCTTTGTTCTTTGTACATCCCCACCATCTACCGACACTAAGCGCGATATACACTGGTTAATTTACCCAATAACCTGCAAGTCTTTGACTGTGGGAGGAAACCAGAGCACTCGGCAGAAACTCATGTGGTCACGGGGTGAACTTGCAAACTCCCCACATGCACTAGCCAGAACTAAACCCAGGTCACTGGAGTTGTGAAGCTGCAGTGCTAACCACTGTGCCACTGGGTAATGGAGGAGTAAACCAGAGTGCTACAGAGGGAATGATCCCTTCAGAATGCTGATAGGGGAGGGGAGTGGAAAATGCATCTGGTAGTGACATCACGCTGGACGTGGCAGAAATGGCAGAGGATGATCCTTTGGATGTGGAGGCACGTGGGGTGGAATGTGAGGACAAAGGGATCCCTGTGGCAGTTCTGGGAGGAAGGGTAAGTGGTGAGGATAGAGATGTGGTAAATAGGCTGGACACAGTCAAGGGCCCTGTCTGCCACAGTGGGGTTTAATCCTCGTTTGAGGATAAAGGAAGACAAATCAAAAGTGCTGTCGTGGAAGGTTGCATCATCAGAGCAGATGCGTCGGAGATGGAGAAACTGGGAGAATGGAATGTAGTCCTTACAAGAGGCACTGTGTGGGGAAGTGCAGTTGAGCTAGCTGTGGGAATCGGTGGGCTTATAATGATTATTAGTAGACAGCCTATCCCCGGAGATGGAGACAGAGAAGTCGAAGAAGGGAAGGGATGTTTCAGAGATGGACCATGTATAGATCCCCCCGTGACATCCTGGTCCACTCCCCAATTACCCCCAACACCTCGTCCCCTTCGCACGACACCTTCCCATGCATCACAGTCGGTGTAACACCTGTCCTTTTATCTCCTCTCGCCTCACTATCCAAGGCCCCAAAAACTCCTTTCAGGTGAAGCAGTGATTTACTTGTACTTCTTTCCATGTAGTATACTGTATTCACTGCTCACAATGTGGTCTCCTCTACACTGGGGAGACCAAACGCAGATTGTGTGACCGTTTTGCGGAACACCTCCACTCAGTCCAAAAGCATGACTCTGAGCTTCTGGTTGCTTTCCATTACAACACACACCCCTGCTTTCATGCCCACATATCAGTCCTGGGCTTGCTGCAGTGTTCCAGTGAACATCAATGCCAGCTCGAGGAACAGCATCTCATTTCTGGATTAGGCACACTACAGCCTGCCGGACTAAACATTGAGTTCAATAATTTCAGAGCACGAAGGGCCCCCTTTTTGTTTATTTTTATTTTTTATAATTTATTATGTTGATTTGTTTATTTTATGTTAGTTTGTTTAATCATTCATTTTTTACCATGTGCCTACCCACTGTTTTTACATCTTTGTGCTTTAGGCCAGGGCTGCTCATTTTTTTGTCAATTAACATCGTTTCTGCTCTAACACATTATCTTTCTGCACACCATTCACATACCATTTATCTTTGCTCCAAGACCTTCTGGTCAGTTATTCTCTGTGACCCACTGTCCTATCAACAACTTATGGGCGGCACAGTGGCGCAGTGGTTAGCACCGCAGTCTCACAGCTCCAGGGACGCACGTTCTATTCTGTGTACTGCCTGTGCAGAGTTTGCAAATTCTCCCTGTGTCTGTGTGTGTTTTCGCCAGGAGCTCTGGTTTCCTCCCACATCCAAAGACTTGCAGGTGATAGGTTAATTGGGCGTTGTAAATTGCTCCGAGTGCAGGGGGGCGATAGGGAATATGGGGTTACTGTCGGGTTAGTATAAATGGGTGGTTGTTGGTCGGCACAGACTCGGTGGGCCGATGGGCCTGTTACAGTGCTGTATCTCAAAATAAAAAAAACTTGCCTTTTGTTATCTCTTGCCCCACCCCCACTTTATTTGCTTAAAACCTATTACATTTGTAACATTTGCCAGTTCTGAAGAAGGGTCACAGATCTGAAACGTTAACTCTGCTTCTCCCTCCACAGATGCTGCCTGACCTGCTGCGTATTTCCAGCATTTCTTGCTTTTATTTCAGATTTCCAGTATCTCCAGTATTTTCTTTTTATTTTAGAATGAAAAGACAGTCCTGCTCTGAATTGTTTGAACTCAATGTTGAATCCAGAAGGCTGTAGAGTGTCTAATCTGAAGATGAGGTGCTGTTCCTCGAGCTTGTGTTGATGTTGACTGGAACACTGCTGTAGGTCAAGGACATGGAACAGGTTGGTGAATTATTATAGTAAACAATAGAAAGCTTGGGGTCATGTTTACAGAATGAGTGGAGGTGTTCCACAAAGCAGTCACCCAAATGCGTTTGGTTTCCCCAATGTCGAGACAATCACATTGTGAACGGTGAATACAGTATAGTAAATTGAAAGAAGTACAAGTAAATTTCTGCATCATATGGAAGCAGTGTTTGGGGCCTTAGCTGGTGAGGAAAGTAGAGGTAAACGGGCAGGTATTACACCTCCTGTGATTGCATTAAAGGTGCCGTGTAAAGGGGATGAGGTATTGGGGGTGAGGGAGGAGTGGATCAAGGTGTCATGGAGGGAGCGGTCCCTTCAGAATGCTGAGAGGGGAGGGGCGGAGAGGGGAAGATGTATTTGGTGGTGTCATCACACTGGAGGTGGTCGAAATGGAAGAGGATAATCCTTTGGATGTGAATGCTGGTTGGTTGGGAAGTGAGGACAAGGGAGCCCTATCACAGTTCTGGGAGTGAGGGGAAGGGGTGTTGTTGTCGAAGGCATCATCAGAACCCAACAGGGCGGAGCCGAGGTGCAGTTACTTGTTTTTGGAGGCTCTGGTGTTTTGGATACCAGAATTCCCCAGAAAGAAAGTCAGTAATTTTACTTTTACCACAGTATATTTTTCACTATCTGAGGCCAAGAACTTGTTTTGCATTTCAATTTCCCTTACATTTTGCCACAGATTTCTCTGCTACAAATAAATAGTTCTTTAAATAAAAATTACATTTAATTTGGATCTGGAAACCTTATATTTCCATACTGTCTTATTCAACTTTAAATAATTCTTCAAAATGATTGGGGACAGTGTCGAGGTAAATTTCGTGTTTTCTGTTTCTTACAGTTAACTTGGTGGCGATTGTGATTTTGTCTCGAGGAAAGTGCGGTCTCTCCAAATGTATCACTCACTATCTGGTGGCCATGGCAGTGGCAGATCTAATGGTGATTATCATCCATGTGATATTACACCGGATTAATATCATGTACTTTCCAGTTAGTTTCCTGTTTATAACACCTGTGTGTATGGTGAACCTTGTCGCATATGCTGTAGCTGCAGACTGTTCTGTCTGGTTTACTGTTGCCTTCACTTTTGATCGCTTTGTAAAAATTTTGCTGTCAGAAGCTGCAATCAAAATATAACACAGAGAAAACAGCGTCCATGATTATCGGCATCTTGTTTGTGGTGAGCTGTCTTGTAAATATTCCCTATTACTTTACAGGTGACCCTGTATTTATAATTGACAACGTGCCTTGGTATTGTGGTGCTACAACGGATTACCTCACCTCCCCCTTGTGGAGGGCACACGCATGTATCAAAGGCATCATAAACCCAATCTTACCAATAGTTTTAATTCTGCTGTTCAATGCTTTGACCGTCAGACACATTATCATGGCAAATAGAGTTCGCAGGGGACTCCGGAGCAAGAGTGAGAATCAGAAAGATCCAGAAGTGAAGAATCGGAGGAATTCCATGATTTTACTTTTCACTATTTCTGCCAATTTTATACTGTTGTGGATGACGTATGTTGTCCTTGTGATTGACCAGACAGTGGAAAACTTTTACTATACAGACAAATATTACAGTAACCCGATATATATTGCACAACAAGTTGGGTTGATGTTGCAGCTTCTCAGTGTCTGCACAAACACTTGTGTCTATGGACTGACACAGAGGAAATTCAGAGAGGAGCTGAGGAATGGAGTGAAATATTTGTTTTCACTGAATGGGAAATTGTGTCCATAACAAATAACTAACATTGATCTTGAGCAGGGCTTATAGATTTATAATTCACTGGTCATGATATTCCTGAAATCCTTGTGGTCAGGTGAAAAACAATGAGAAGACTTATTATCTTTTACAAGGCTTTGGATAGTGATGTATAATTACCAATAATATTAAAGATAAATGTTAATGTAGATAAAGAAATTGATAGAACATAAAATATCCAGATGTCAATTTAACTGCTGAATTTGTGCAGTTGCAGTGACCGTACACCATCAAAAGACATCAAATTAATTCCCCATAAAGGAGCAGTAATAATAAATGGCCAATTCTGCACCCTGAGAACAACCTCAGGCAGTATGTTCTGACAGTCATTACAATTCACCATTGGATCAATTCATGTCAACTATATTTTTTCAAGAATAAACTTACATGATTAGAAAAGGTACAAATGCAGAAAAAAGTTCCTCAAAAGAGGCCAAAATGGATTCAGAGAAACATTTAATCTTTGCTGGTTCTTTGACTCTCTCACACACTCATAGAAGATCTTGTTCTGCCCTCAGATTTCCTGTCCCAAGTCAGTTGATGGATTCTTGATTGTTTCTTCTCCACAGCTGGTTCATGCTGGACTGCATGAAGCAGCCTCACTGTCCTCTATGTGGTCATTTCTCCAGGGTCATCCTGGAATGCAAAGATATCCCCTGTATCTCTTCTTCACTAACAGCAAACTTTATAAACCCTTTCCCTTACCTTCTCCTCTCTCACCTCCAACAACGTCTGAAAAACTCTGCACCTTCTTTTCATCTAAATTTAAAAGCAACTTTTCACCAGCTCCTGTTGAAATCAGCCTTCTATTGCCCACCAAAACAATCCTTTCTGTCCTAAACAAAGCTCTTTCACCAATCTCTCTCCTATCTCCCGTCTGTCTCTGTGCAAATGTGTCTCGTCCATGAAAGACACCTCCTACAACCTTGAGCTTATTTCTACTCAATTAATAATCACTCCAGTTCTTGGTCCTCATATTGGTTGATAATTGACATGTGTCTCTATTCTCGCCTTCTTCCCCATCCCTTTCAAAACCACTATTGTCACCCCTTCCTCAAAAGTCAAGGCCCAATCCCTTTGTTCTTATAAAAAACTCCAATCCCATCTCATACCTTTCTTTCCTCTCCAAATTCCTTCAGCATGTTTTCGCCTCCCAAAACCGTGTGCATCCTTCTGACTATATCATATTAGACTCCCTTCAATCAGGTTTCCACCCCTGCCACAATATTCAAACTGTCCCAAACAAAGTGAAATATCACACCTTCTGTGACAGTTATTGTAACTCTGTATCCATCCACAAGAGCTGCTCAGTCTCTCTGCAATCTTTGACATGGTTGATCATGCAATTCTCCTTCAATGTCTCTGATTCATTCACCAGATAACTGGTACTGTCCTCGTGTGGTTCTACTCTTACCTGTTGACCTGCTTTTGCTTTGAGCCTCCAAGTATCTACTCCAGCGATCCAGCTGTTCTTTCCCATTTCCATGCTGCCCTTTAAAGATATGATCAGAACACAAAGGGTCAGCATCCACATGGACTCTGACAACATCTATTTCTACCTCTCCTTTACCACACTCTACCCTTACAGTGCCAATGAATTTCAGATTGCTTGAATGATGTACAACATTTATGATTCACAGTTTCTTCCAGTTTAACTTTGGGAGGACAGGAGCCACCATCTTCATGTCCACAGCACAAACTCTGTACCTTCCATTCTCCACCACTATTCCTTGGATTTTGTCTCAGTTGGACCCCTAATATTTGTAACCTTGGCTCCCTGTTCGACCCCACGATAAGCTTCAGCAACTCATATTCTCTCAACACAAAGACCACCTACTTCCATAACATCAAAGTCCTCCATTCACTCCACAGTCCACGTGTTGGTGAAACGCTCATCCCTGCTCATGTCATCTCAAGACTCACTTTATCCAATGTGGTCCTGGTCGACATTCCACTGACAAGATTAACAAAGCTCAGCTCCACTAAACCTCTGCTGTCCACATCCGATCCCATCCAAGCTCCTCCATCCACCAAGCATATTCTTGTTGAACGATATTAGGTCCTAGGATCCCCAAACCTTGAATTTAAAGAGGGATACAGTCATCGGAAGTGCAGAAGGTTTTAGTTTGGACGGCATCAAGATCGGCGCAGTCTTGGAGGGCCGAATGGCCTGTTCCTGTGCTGTGATTTTCTTTGTTCTATGTTCTAAAATTCTAAAATAAATTTAGATCCTTCTATATGAAAATATCTTTCTACATCATTAACATTCTCCAGCCCAACTAAAACCCACCCTCCTCTCACAACTCTCTTTTGCTCTAACACCCATGTTAATGCTCCATATCTTTGCCCTACCATACCCGGTGATGCCTTCAATCATCAAAACTCCATCTCGGGATCTAAATGACAATTAAATCTAAAACATTTATCTTCATTTCTGCCACTAGTTCATCCATTTTATAATGGATTCAGAGAAGGAGCCTTTAATTTTTTTTGGACGGATATTCTTTTCATCGACCATATTCCCTGATGCATTATTACCGTTAAACTCTTTGTCCCCTCCTGTCCTACTCTGCTGCCTGTGGTCAAATCACTACACTGCTCTGGTTCCTGATAATTTTCTATTTAGTTTTATAAACCTCCCTTCACCTGAACCCTCCCCCATTCTTTTACTTTAATGCCCTGTCCATATCCCTAGTTTTCCGATTCATCAGGACAATAATCCCAGCCTGGTTTAAGTGGAATCCATACCAATGGAACAGCTCCCTGTTTTCCCAGTGCCCCATGAATTGAAGCCCCTCCTTTCCACACCACACATTGAGCCACACATTTAATTCTCTAATCTTCTTGTCCCGATTCCAATTGGTCTGTGACCCAATTAACAATCAATGATCATTATGTTTGAGTTTCTGCACTTTAATTCGGACTCTAACTTCTCAAACACTCTCAGTGGAACATCATTCCTGTTTCTATATATTTTCTATGTTCCTATCTGGACCATGACGGCTGGATCCTCCCCCATCCACTCCAAATTCAGATCCAGCTGTGAATAGGTGTCTTTCATCTTGGCAATGGGAAGGCACACAACCTTTGGAATTCCAGGTCATGGATAAAAGTATCCATCCCCTGACTATAATGTCCCCTATCATTGTCACATTCTGTTTTTCTGCCCCAATTGAATGGCGTCCTTTATCATGGTGCTATGGTCAGTTTGCTCATCCACCCAGCAGTCCTTGTTCTCATCCACACTGGTAGAAATTATCTCATGCCTGTTGGTCAAAGTCAAGAGCCAAGTCTCCTCCATCACTAAATGCTGGATCTCCAGACCTGCCTGACTCACAGTCACATCCTCCTTTCCCTGACCATTGACTAACTCCGAACTTGAAATAAACCTAAGAGGTGTGACCCCCCTGCTAGAACATTGTGTCCAGGTAACTCTCCCCCTCTCTGAGGGTGCACAATGTATGCAGCTCAGACTCCACCTCAACAACTCGAGACAAAGTTACTCGAGCTGTAGACACTTAACCACAGATCTGCTTGTCCAGCATCACAATGCTCTCCACAAGCTCCCACATATTGCAGTTATGGCACATCTGCTCTGCCATGTCTGTAAATCCTTATTTATTTATTTGATTACGATACTAGTTACTAATTTAGTAAAGTAATAACAAGTTACAGTCTTGGACAGTCACGGACTTGGAACACCAGTAAAGTTTCTGACTGATAATGGAGGGGAATTTGCCAGTAATGTGTTCAGAGACATGGGTGAAGGTGTCAACATCATGAGCATGAATATCACAGCTGAAAGTCCTTTCAGTAATGGACTCTGTGAAAGGAATCAGGTGGTGATTACTGAAGTATTGCAAATAAATAAATAAATAACTGAGGAATCACACTGCAATAATAAAAGCAAAATAATGCAGATGCTGGTAATCTGAAATAAAAAGAATTAGTGCTGGGAAATACTCAGCAGGTCTGGCAGCATTTGTGGAGAGAGAAGCAAAATTACCGTTTCAGGTCAGTGACCACACTGCAAGTTGACATCCACCCTGGCACGGGCGGTTCACACAAAGAATTCACTCCAGATAGTTGGAGGCTATCGTTCCTATTAATTATTTTATGTGCGATATCCCAAATCGCATTTTGTTCTGTGCAATAGTCCTCCTGTGCTAGAAGCTACCATAATTAGTTCCATTTCACTGCATAACTGACTAATTGAGAATTTGAAGAGCACTGAACCATTGTTTAAGACCATCTGAGACTGACTTCAAATCAGGAGATTTAGTATCCTATAAATCAGAGAGTCATACATAAAAGACCTAGGGAAGGCACTGTTAAGTTTCTTTCATCAGGATTAGTCACCATTCATTACAAAATCTCAGACTCTGACCGACCAATAGAAGTAAACGAGGTAACATGTACCACAGATGCTCATGTGTTTAGTAATAAAGGTTCTGCTAGAACTAGACACAAGGGCCAGGATTGGTCAGACCAGTTTCATCACACGAATTTGAACTGGCCACAAAGCTTGGAATGGGGGCAGAACGCTCTTTGCTCCTGGGCTGAGAACATCTCTCTCCTGTCTGCTCCCATCACTTTCTCACAGAACTGTATCTTGTGAAGCCACGTGAACCTCAAAGGGAGAAAAGTCTTTGACGTCAACAAGGTTTAAGAAGAATACTGAGGCCCAACGAAAAGTAAAAGCTGTCTACTATCAAAGACTCTACAGTGAGCTTGAAACAGAGAAAAGGTCACAAGAAACCCCGTTTAGAGACTGCATCAACCCTTTCACCTTATACGTTCTTCTCTTCTATGTCCCCATCTGCATGTGTACATCACGTGTGCACGCTATCATGGGCGCGTCATATATCTGTACGCATAGTTAGAGTTAAGTAAGTTTAATAACATTTCACTTTTCTTCTTTAAACATGAGAAAACCTGTTTGTTTGATTTCTTTGCCTTATAATTGGAAAGGAATAATCAAGGATTCATCAAGGGGGAACTAAAAATACATTGTGTTTAAAAATTAAACTCTGTTACAATAAGACCAGGTGAAGACAGTAAAATACCCCTGGACACCTTTCTCACCTGGTCAAAACAAATAAATTGGGTGCTAGCATCCAGAAGTGACCCACAGACAATCGAGGGCAAATGGAAGTGGGAAGGCAAATCATTCCGAATCAAAAATATCACATTTCAGTACAGGTGTTCTGGTGGTTGTGTGTGATTGAAAACTAACATGTCTGCAATTGAACCTAGTAGTTCTCAAGCCAGGGTGAAATAACTTGGGATAAGTTAAAAACACTGTCTATGGAGGAGTTGAGGAAAATGTCTGAGCAGTGTGAGATCACTGAACGTCGCAAGGCTGGAAAGTCTGAACTAATAAGACTTGTGGCCAACCATTTTTCCCTTGAATCTGAAGAAGCAGAAGCAATGTTAGAAGTAAACCTAGACAGGGTATTTACCAATCGTGTGATTGGTAAAAACTTTTCCTTCCTTTTACATTTATCTAAGTTAAGACTTAGTTAAGCTTAAGATTGAAAATGGCAGGAGATCTCAGACCCGTGTTATGCTCTTCTTGCTCAATGTGGGAGCTCAGGGACACGGCTGATGTCCCTGACTCGTTCACGTGCTGGAAGTGTGTTCAACTGCAGCCCTTGTTAGACCGCATGATGGCTCTGGAGCTGCGGATGGACTCACTTTGCAGCATCCGCGATGCTGAGGAGGTCGTGGATAGCACGTTTAGCGAATTGGTCACACCGCAGATTAGGATTGCTGAGGGAGAAAGGGAATGGGTGACCAAAAGGCAGAGAAAGAGCAGGAAGGCAGCGCAGGTGTCCCCTGCGGTCATCTCCCTCCAAAACAGGTATACCGTTTTGGATACTGTTGAGGGAGATGGCTCACCAGGGGAAGGCAGCGGTAGCCAGGTTCATGGCACCGTGGCTAGCTCTGCTGTTCGGAAGGGCGGGAAAAAGAGTGGAAGGGCTATAGTCATCGGGGATTCGATTGTAAGGGGAGTAGATAGGCGGTTCTGTGGTCGAAAACGAGACTCCCGAATGGTATCTTGCCTCCCAGGTGCACGGGTCAGGGATGTCTCAGATCGGCTGCAGAACATTCTGAAGGGGGAGGGTGAACAGCCAGTTGTCGTTGTGCACATAGGCACCAATGATATAGGTAGAAAACGGGATGAGGTCCTACAAGCAGAATTTAGGGAGTGAGGAGCCAAGTTAAAAAGTAGGACCTCAGAGGCAGTAATCTCAGGATTGCTACCAGTGCCACGTGATAGTCAGAGTAGAAATGAAAGAATAGTCAGGATGAATGCGTGGCTTGAGAGATGGCGCAGGAGGGAGGGGTTCAGATTTTTGGGACATTGGGACCGGTTCTGGGGGAGGTGGGACTATTACAAATTGGACGGTCTACACCTGGGCCGGACAGGAACCAATGTCCTTGGGGGTGCTTTTGCTAATGCTGTTGGGGAGGGTTTAAACTACTGTGGCAGGGGGATGGGAACCAAATGAGGAGGTCAGTGGACAGTAAGGAGGTAGTAACTAAAGCCTGTAAGGAACTAGATAATGAAGTCAGTGTGACTAAGGGAAAGAGTAGACAGGGAGCAGATGATGAACGCAAAGGGACTGGTGGTCTGAGGTGCATTTGTTTTAATGCAAGAAGTGCAGTAGGTAAGGCAGATGAACTTAGGGCTTGGATTAGTACCTGGGAGTATGATGTTATTGCTATTACTGAGACCTGGTTGAGGGAAGGGCATGATTGGCAACTAAATATCCCAGGATATCGATGCTTCAGGTGGGATAGAGAGGGAGGTAAAAGGGGTGGAGGAGTTGCATTACTGGTCAAAGAGGATATCACAGCTGTGCTGAAGTAGGGCACTATGGAGGACTCGAGCAGTGAGGCCATATGGGCAGAACTCAGAAATAGGAAGTGTGCGGTAACAATGTTGGGGCTGTACTACAGGTCTCCCAACAGCGAGCGTGAGATAGAGGTACAAATATGTAAACAGATTATGGAAAGATGTAGGAGCAACAGGGTGGTGGTGATAGGAGATTTTAATTTTCCCAACATTGACTGGGATTCACTTGTGTCAGAGGTCAAGATGGAGCAGAATCCGTAAGGAGCATCCAGGAGGGTTTTCTGGAGCAGTTTGTAAATAGTCCAACTCGGGAAGGGGCCATACTGGACCTGGTGTTGGGGAATGAGCCCGGCCAAGTGGTTGAAGTTTCAGTAGGGGACTACTTTGGGAGTAGTGAGCACAATTCCGTAAGCTTTAAAATACTCATGGACAAAGACGAGAGTGGTCCTAAAGGAAGAGTGCTAAATTGGGGGAAGGCCAACTGGACCAAAATTCGGCAGGAGCTGTGGAATGCAGATTGGGAGCAGCTATTTGAAGGTAAATCCACATTTGATATGTGGTCGGCTTTTAAAGAGAGGTTGATTAGCTTGCAGGAGAGACATGTTCCTGTGAAAATGAGGGATAGAAATGGCAAGATTAGGGAACCATGGATGACAGGTGAAATTGTGAGACTAGCTAATAGGAAAAAGGAAGCATACATAAGGTCTAGGAGGCTGAATAAAGACGAAGCTTTGAAAGAATATCGGGAATGTCGGACCAATCTGAAACGAGGAATTAAGAGGGCTAAAAGGGGTCATGAAATATCTTTAGCAAACAGGGTTAAGGAAAATCCCAATGCCTTTTATTCATATATAAGGAGATAGAGGGTAACTAGAGAAAGGATTGGCCCACTCAAGGACAAATGAGGAAAGTTATGCGTGGAGTCAGAGAAAATGGGTGAGATTCTAAACGAGAACTTTGCATCGGTATTCACTGAGGAGAGGCACATGACGGATGTTGAGGTTAGGGACAGATGTCTGATTACTCTAGGTCAAGTCGGCATAAGGAGGGAGGAAGTGTTGGGCATTCTAAAAGGCATTAAGGTGGACAAGTCCGCAGGTCCGATGGGATCTATCCCAGATTACTGAGGGACGCGAGACAGGAAATAGCTGGGGCCTTAAAAGATATCTTTGCAGCATCCTTAAACACAGGTGAGGTCCCGGAGGACTGGAGGATTGCGAATGTTGTCCCCTTGTTTAAGAAGGGTAACAGGGATAATCCAGGTAATTATAGACCGGTGAGCCTGACGTCAGTGGTAGGGAAGCTGCTGGAGAAGATACTGAGGGATAGGATCTATTCCAATTTGGAAGAAAATGGGCTTATCAGTGATAGGAAACATGGTTTTGTGCAGGGAAGGTCATGTCTTACCAACTTAATAGAATTCTTTGAGGAAGTGACAAAGTTGATTGATGAGGGAAGGGCTGTAGATGTCATATACATAGACTTCAGTAAGGCGTTTGATAAGGTTCCGCATGGTAGGCTGATGGAGAAAGTGAAGTCGCATGGGGTCCAGGGTGTACCAGCTAGATGGATAAAGAACTGGCTGGGCAACAGGAGACAGAGAGTAGCAGTGGAAGGGAGTTTCTCAAAATGGAGACGTGTGACCAGTGGTGTTCCACAGGGATCCGTGCTGGGACCACTGTTGTTTGTGATATGCATAAATGATTTGGAGGGAAGTATAGGTGGTCTGATTAGCAAGTTTGCAGATGACACTAAGATTGGTGGAGTAGCAGACAGTGAAGGGGACTGTCAGAGAATACAGCAGAATATAGATAGATTGGAGAGTTGGGCAGAGAAATGGCAGATGGAGTTCACTCCGGGCAAATGCGAGATGATGCATTTTGGAAGATCCAATTCAAGAGTGAACTATACAGTAAATGGAAAAGTCCTGGGAAAAATTGATGGACAGAGCGATTTGGGTGTTCAGGTCCATTGTTCCCTGAAGGTGACAACGCAGGTCAATAGAGTGGTCAAGAAGGCATGCGGCATGCTTTCCTTCATCGGACGGGGTATTGAGTACAAGGGTTGGCAGGTCATGTTACAGTTGTACAAGACTTTGTTTCGGCCACATTTGGAATACTGCATGCAGTTCTGGTCGCCACATTACCAAAAGGATGTAAATGCTTTGGAGAGGGTGCAGAGGAGGTTCACCAGCATGTTGCCTGGTATGGAGGGCGCTAGCTATGAAGAGAGGTTGAGTAGATTAGGATTATTTTCATTAGGAAGATGGAGGTTGAGGGGGGACCTGATTGAGGTGTACAAAATCATGAGCACAGCAGAACAAGCTGTGGCTTTAACTGCAGGAAGAGTGCAACCCAGGAAGCTTACAGCTGCAAGAGCAGGAAAAGTTAATAGGATTCCTGAAGGTTAACAGGGCAAATAACCTCATATCCCTCGAGTGGTACAAGCAATCCCATAGTAATTCTCAGAGACACAGGGGTCACCAGATACTTTTTACTGGGAAAAGGCATGACCTTCCCCCCAGAGAGTGCAGTGAACACCAGAATGGTGGTGTATGGTATTGGAGGGCAATTTATGACTATACCTGTACACCGGGTGCACCTGGAGTGTGACCTATTTTCAGGACTAGTGACTGTCGGGATTGTCCCTTGTTTGCCTGTGGACAGTGTTGACCTGCTCCTAGATAATGATCTGATGGGGATGAAGGTGTTAGTCCCCCGCAGTAGTGAAAGAAAGACCGCAGGATGTCCGAGAGACAGGGCAGTGGCAGGAGACAGTCCCCTGCAGTTTCCCTGAATGTGTAATGGAACAGGCTTTGATAAAACCAGCTCCCCCAGAGGAGACTGAATTAACACTGCAGACAGATGACTAAATCTGTCTGTCTGAGACTTTTCTTGGGAAGTTAGGAGACCCAGGGAATGAATTCAATGGATTTACCCGAGGTGAGGCTCAGCGAGCTGACCCAGTATTGATAAAGTTAACACAGGCTGCCCAATCTGAAAGTGAAGCAGAGGGAGTCCCTGATTTCTACTATTTAAAGAATGAGGTACTGATGAGGAAATTGAGCTCTCCTCACAGACCTGAGAGCAAAGAGTGGGTAGTAGCTCACTAGTTGCTGGTGGCGCAGAGGTACCGGAGAGAAATATTAAAAAGGGCCCACAAGGCTATAGTGGCTGTATATGCTGGTATACAAAAGATCAAAGCCTGTATAAGACAGTAGTTTGACTGCCCAAAATTCCACAAAGATGTGATGGAGTGCTGCAGGAGTTGCCACATGTGCGAGGTTGAGGGGTAAACACAACCTACAGCGAAATCTGAACCCCCAAGTCCTGTACCAATGATAGGAGGACTCTCCAGCAGAAGGCTGGTGAATTGTGCTGGACTCCCGCTGATAAAGAAATGGGACAGGCAGGCACAAAGCTGGCAAAAGTTTAGAAAGAGAAGGGGAAAAAAGTGACCAAGAGGGCAGATTAAAGGAAGTCTGCGAAGAATCCCGGATGAAAACCCCTCCAGTCCAGTCAGCCAACTCCAAAAAGCGAAAGGTTAGACCCCACATACTCCTATGTAAATGCAGACTCTAAAAGCACCCCACCAGAGCTGGTAACAGCATTTACAGGAACCTGCAGAGACAAAGAAAGACCTCTCCGTGGCAGGGAAGCCGTGAGGGTGATGTCTCACCTCGCTGAAATGCCACAGTAGAGTCTAGACAAATACCTGCAGACAGAAGTGTACAGGAGAACAAAGGGGAGATTCACAAAGAATCCTCCCCCACAATCAGAGAAAAGGGAACTACTCATCCCCTGAAGTCAAATGCCTAATCATCTCAAAGACCATAAGCAGCCATAGAAATGGGAAAACTGAACAAAAGCTTCCCTCAAGAAACACATCTTTGTTGGGATGCCAAAAGGGGAAATTAAAGCAGCACAGGCACCCAGAAAAGACAATTTTAATAAGTTTTATGATTCATGAATGAATCGAAGTGAATGAGAGAAATGCATGGTTTCTTTTTCCTGTATCTTATATTTCTCTCACAACTTTTTAATGAAATGTGTATTTGTTTCAAATTGCATTTCATTCCCTTGGGAGTGGACGTGTCATGCAGGCCCCAACTGCCAAGAATGAGGAATATTAATTTCACCGCATGAACATTGATTTTAATAACTGTTGTTGGGAAGAAAGAACTGGCTTTAAAAATAAAAATGCCCGATTTTAGCTGGAGAGACATTTGCCTATCAACAGACAGTACTTCAAAGGACAAAGGGACTATTCCCTGCTCCAATTTAATCCACAACAGGCCTTTGATCACCAGGTATTGCGTGTAGAGTAGACATTCCAGGATCTGCTAGAATAAGACAAATACACAAGGGTAGGATTGGTCAGACAAATTTAGTCACATGAGCCCCAACGAAAATTAAGAGCTGTTGTCAATCACCGACTCTACAGTGAGCTGGAAACCCAGAAGCAGTCACAAGAATCCCCCTTCAGAGACTGCATCAACCCTTTCACCTTATATTTTCTTCTTCTCTTCTCTGTCCCTATCTGCATGTGCATATCACTTGTGCATGCAAGCGTTGGCAAGTCGTATATCCATAGGCATTAACTGAATTAGAGTTAAGTAAATTTAATAACATTTCACTTTTCTTCTTTAAACCTAAGAAAACCTGTTTGTTTGATTTATTTGCCTTATAATTGGAAAGGAGTGAAAAGGATTCATCAAGGGGGAGCTAAAAATACAGTGTGTTTAAAAATCAAACCCTGCTACAATACGACCAGGTGAATACAGTAAAATACCCCGTAGACACCTTTCTCACCTGGTCTTAACAGTTGTTTTGTGCTGAAAAACTCCTTGTAAATTTGACTTGTAAGTCGAAAGCGAGTCGAGGTGCTCAGTGTTTTGAAGAATAACTGTACAATACAGATGTTTGAATGGACATTCCCACAGCTGGAAATGTAACTTTAAAAAACCTTCAGATTTTTTGGCCACATAGTCATGGGAGTATAGGTAAGTTGACATACACACCGTATCTCTATACAACACAATTTTTCAGAAACAAGTGTTTCTGCAACTACCCAAAGACTCAGCAGATGCATTAAGAAAGCATTGAAGACTGAATAACTGTGTCTATGGCCTGAATGATGCCTCCATAGTTCAGTACTTTTCAGTGAGATGTGTTCAACTAAAAGCAAATCCTGCAATTTTTCATTGGAATCATAAAGGGGAACATTTAGCCATCATCACGATACATGTTAATGTTTTCTTATGGGATGGTTCTGCAGTGGTTAGCACCGCAGCCTCACAGCTCCAGGGACCTGGGTTCAATTCTGGGTACTGTCTGTGTGGAGTTTGCAAGTTCTCCCTGTGTCTGCGTGGGTTTCTTCTGGGTGCTCCGGTTTCCTCCCACCGCCAAAGACTTGCAGATGATAGGTAAATAGGCTGCCATAAATTGCCCCTAGTGCAGGTAGGTGGTCGGGCATATGGGATTACTGTGGGGTTAGTATAGGTGGGTGGTTGTTGGTCGGTACAGACTTGGTGGGCCGAAGGGCCTGTTTCAGTGCTGTATCTCTAAATAAAAAATAAAAAAATAAAATAAATAAATAAAGTAAAATATAAAATAATAGCTAAATAAATAAATAAAATTATCCTGGAATTTACAATTGTGTCGGTTTGGAGAGTTTTTAAATATATTAGTTTCGATATCAAGCAAAGCTGTTCTGGAATAACTTTCAATCAACAATTCGCTTTAGAGGATGGTATTCCAATCATACTCGGTCCTCATAGAAAGATGACTTTTTAATCTCAGGAAAAAAAATGTACAATTGCTAAGCTTAATTTTTCAGTTGAACTGGTTGTTCACTCAGATTTGACCAGAAGCTACTTTTGATGTACTGGAGTTAACTACAACGATGAAATAAGCTAAAGTGGAAAATGTTTAACGGCAAATAAAACATGAAGAAAATTAAATCTGGATGATTGCATACTTAAGTTCCTACTATTCGGTTACCCAGAGAACATGAAGCTGGTGATTTTTAAACTATGCTTCTCATGCTAATCTTCCTGGTGGATATTTTAGTCCAGCTTGTTTCATAATAAATTTGATGGGTGAGTTTTGGAAATGTCCCATAGCTTGGGAAGGTAAGAAAATAAAATTGACTTAAAAGGACTTTGTCTTCTGAAGCACTGGCCCTTGTGGAGACAGTGGATGAGATTCTCTTTGTTAAATATTTACGTGCTATTCGATGTGATCGGCATCCTGAAGACAGTATAATGTTGCGACCGACTGCTCCAGTCAAATTCCCCAATCAAAATATGTGATTCTGATTGTGGTGGGAGAAATGCACTGTTAATTCAATCCCATCTCTCCACAGATTGCCGAACATATAATTTTAAACTTTCCAAATTAAAGAAAGGCCCAGCCAAATTGTGCTTTCTATTAACCCTGGAATGAGGCTTACCAAACCGGGTGACTTTAAAACAACAAATTAACGGTTAAATAAAACAAAACTGAATAATAAACACTATGAAGATATAAACTACATTTTAATCGAAAACATTAGAGTCCTTGCAAATTTGCAGTCCAATGTTGCTTGAAGTCCTCACAGCCGTCCGATGAGGAAAAAAGGTTCTTCCACAATAGAACAGTCTGTAGTCTTACTCCAGCATTAAGTGATGCTTCCTTCTTCAGCAATGGATTTCAACAACTAACAACTTGCAAACATTTTCAATAGAATCAATCTGCCTTTAGAGATTTTGAGGGATAAAAAAATTATCATGCATTAACTTCCTTTCCTTCAGTTCAGGTTATCAGAGATCTCCGTTTTGGCTTGACTTTTTTTAAACTTTGAGAGATAATAACCATTAAACAGACTAAAATTCTCTTCTTTCAGTTTAAATGGCTGAGAGCTCTTTTTTCAGGGGCTAACATGAGCTATCTGTCTGTGTTCCCTCTTAGTATAAACTGTGTTCAGCGAAAAGCCAGTTTAAAATTAAATTGTGACAAATGTATCGCATGATGCTCAATCCAAGTGGTTGTATCCATGGCAACAAAAATGCACCTTCTTGATAAGTCCGGAGACCTGTTGGCTCTAAAAGTAGTACTGATCCTTTGCAAGCCTTAAAGGTACACCGCATTTACACGGGAAAAATAAACTATAGGACCAGAACAACTCCAACAAACCCCTGGTGGAAGGAAACGCCATTCCTGGAAAACATTTCATTATGATCGGTTAAAAAAAGAACATATTTTTTCCCCACAATTACAGATATACACATTTCTAAAAAAAAGTGTTTAGACAGCAACAACAAGTTCCAGCAGAACATTTTGGCTTTAAAATTTGAAAAGGTTGTTCCAATTAGCCCATTTCAAATTTACAAGCATACTCTTCCAATTGTTTCCTGTTTTCCTTCCAAGTATCCATCACCTCAGCCAGGTGAACTGCAGAGCTAGGGGCACTGACCACTACTGTGTTCACTAATCTCTGAGAAGTTTCTCGAGTACCCCTTAACTTTTTGTTTCATCACTTGACACTGGAACATCCTACCCGGTGTCACAGAAGCTGATTTTCTCTTACCCTGGGGTTTCAAAGGAATTTGATAGTATCCCTCTGACACATCTGTCTCTTTAAGTATTGTGTAATGAGAGAGGAATAATTGACAATCCAGTTGTGCGAGACCCCTTGGGGATGAGCAATCATAATATGATAAATTACTTCATCAAGCTGGAGGGTGACGTAGTTGATTCTGAGACTCGGGTCCTGACTCTTAATAAACGGAAATACGAAGGTATGAGGCACAAGTTTGCTCTGATGGATTGGGAAACGTTACTTAAAGGGATGACGGTGGATAGATAATGGCGAACATTCAAAGAGCTCATGGATGAACTGCAACAATTCTTTATTCCTATCTGACGCAAAAGTAAAACGGGAAAGATAGCCAAACCATGGTTTACAAGGGAAATTAGAGATAGCATTAGATCCAAGGCAGAGGCATACAATTCACCAGGAAAAAAAACAGACCTGAGGATTGGGAGCAGTTTAGAATTCAGCAAAGGAGGACCAAGGGATTGATTAAGAAGGGGAAAATAGAGTACGAGAGTAAGCTTGTGGGGAACATAAAAACTGACTAAAAGATTCTGTACGTATGTGAAGAGAAAAAGATTGGTGAAGAAAAATGTAGGTCCCTTACAGTCAGAAACAGCGGAATTTATTATGGAGAACAAAGAAATGGCTGACCAACTAAATGCATACTTTGGTTCTGTCTTAACAAAAGAGGACACAAATATCATAACAGAAATGTTGGGGAACACAGGATTTAGCGAGGGGGAGGAACTGAAGGAAACCACTATTAGCAGAGAAATGGTGTTGGGGAAATTGATCGAACTGAAGGCCAATAAATTCCCAGGGCCTGATAATCTACATCCCAAAGTACTTAAGGAAGTGGCCCTAGAAATAGTGGATGCATTGGTGGCCACCTTCCAAGATTCTATAGACTCTGGAACAGTTCTTATAGATTGTAGGGTAGCTAACGTAACCCCACTATTTACAAAGAGAGTTAGAGAGAAAGCAGGGAATTATAGCCCAGTCAGCCTGACGTGGGTAGTGGGGAAAATTCGAGAGTCCATTCTCAAAGATTTTATAGCAGAGCAATTGAAGAACAGTGGTAGAATAGGACGGAGTCAGCATGAATTTATGAATGGGAAATCATGCTTGAAAAATCTGCTAGTATTCTTTGAGGCTGTAACTAGTAGAGTTTATGCGGGGTAGCCAGTGGATGTGGTTTATTTGGACTTTCAGAAGGCTTTCGACAAAGCCCCACGTCAGTGATTAGCGTGTAAAATTAAAGCACATGAGATTGGGGGCAGTGTCTGCGATCGATAGAACATTGGTTGGCAGACAGAAAACAAAGAGTAGGAATAAGCAGGTCTTTTTCCGAATGAAAGGCAGTGATTAATTGGGTTCCACCTCGAAGTATAAAAGCCTATGGTTTAATTTTCTTAGCCATTCTGCATTCGCTAATGGGATAATTCGAGGTTCAATCCCTAAATTTCCTAGGCCTACTTCTGCCTCATCCTCACTATCCTTTTCCTTCTCCGCAGTCCCAATTACCTGACATAACTGTACTGGCTTATCCTCCTCCCTGTGGTAATATGGTTTGAGCATATTAATGTGTCACAACCTGTTCTCCTTCCAGCAATCAGGGGTGGCAATCAATTAATCTACCTTACCCACTCTTTTGATCACTCCATATGGGCCACTGAACCACTGCTTTCACTGGTTCTCCCTGTGATGTTAACAACACTAATACTTCATCTCCTGGTTTTATGGTACGTTGTGGTTTTCCCACCATTTGAAAGGTTTGGCATGCCTACAAAATTGCCTCACATCCTTCGTAAGACCTGTCCGGTAATAATGTTTGATTATGTGTGATTTGGTCTTCCGAATTCCCCGATGTCCTGCAAAAGGAATGCCGTGTGCTCGCCTGAATAATCCTGATCGATATTCAGGTGGTGCCACTCTCTGTTCAACAACTGTCCAGTCTTCATCGGCAGGCCTATGAGGCGTTCTCTATTTCCTCTTCAAAACCCCGTTTGCCATATAATTGCCTTTTGCCTCAGTTTCTGACAGAGCCGTATGCGCTATTTGGTAGATCTCTGGATCAGCTTGCTGTGTTGCAGTGATAGACGATCTGTCAAACAACTCATTTGGATTATCTAAATCCCCAAATAAGGTTTCAGATACTTGGCTATCGATTTGTGGTGCACCTTTTACCTCCGACAATGGATCCTGTTTAGCCATTGCTCGGGTAACTACACACGCCAGAAATATTCCCGGAACTTGCTCCTGTAATTGCTCTGTTTCCTTAATTTCACATGATTCCGCTGTAACTATAGGAGAAACTGATATTTTTGATCCAGCCAAATCATTTCCGAGGAGTAGGTCAATTCTCTTTACTGGTAAACTGTGGACAACAACTACAGTTACGATCCCAGATATTAAGTCACTCTCCAGGCATACTTTATAAAAAGGTACGGGCATTTTTTTCCTTAAATACAGTGATCAAATTAATTAATTAAATAGAATAGAGATGGCTGGGCAGGTGATGTGTTGCAGCTGCAATATGTGGGAGCTGGTGGACGCTGGTGCGATCCACAGTGACCACATTTGCAGCAAGTGTTGGCTGCTCGAGGAACTTCGGCTCAGTGTTGATGAGCTGCAGTCCGAGCTGCAGACACTGTGACACATCATGGAAGGGGAGATTTACCTGACACTGTGTTTCAGGAGACAGTCACACCCCTAGATTAATTACATCCAATCTGGACCGTGATCAGGGACAGGAGGGTGTGACTGTGAGTGAGGCAGGTATGGGGATCCAGAATTTAGCTTTGGAGGAGCCTCAGCCACTGCCCTTATTCAATAGGTACGAGTTTCTTGCTCCCATTGTGGACGAGGGCACAGACTGCAGGGAGGATGAGCAAACTGACCACAGCACCATGGTTCAGAGCGCCATTCAAGTGGGAGGAGAAAAGAGAAATGTAGTTGTAATTGGGGATAGCATAGTTAGGGGAATGGATACTGTTCTCTGCAGCAAAGATAGAAAGTCCCGAAGGCTGTATTGCTCGGGGGTTAGAGTTTAAAAATAGGGAAGTCCTGTTACAACTGTGCAGGGTGTTGGTGAGGCCACACCTGGAGTACTGCATCCAGTTTTGGTCCCCGTATTTAAAGAACGATATACTAGCATTGCAGGCAATTCAGAAAAGGTTAACTCGGCTGATTCATGGGATGAAGGGGTTGTCTTATCAAAAACGGCTAAATAGGTTAGGCTTTTATTCATTTGAGTTTCGAAGAATGAGATGTGATCTTGTGGAAACATATAAGATTTTAAGGAGACTCGACAGGGTAGATGTTGAGAAGATGTTTCCACTCGTGGGAGAATCTCGAACGAGGGGACATAGATACAGAATAAGGGAAAACACATTTAAAACTGAGATGTGAAGGAATTTCTTCTCTCAGAGGGTGGTGAATCTTTGGAATTCTCTACCTCAGAGAGTTGTGGAGGTTGGGTCACTAAATATATTTAAGGAGGAGGTAGATAGATTTTTTTAATCTTGGGGAGTCGAGCGTCAGGCGGAGCAGGCCTGAAAGAGGAGTTGAGGCCTGGGACTGATCAATCATGATCTTATTAAATTGTGGGGCAGGCCTGAGGGGCTGAATGGCCTACTCCTGCTCCGAGTTCTGATATAAACATTTTCAATTCATTTTCAATTCCGAGGAAGGATCACTGACCCGAAACGTTAACTCTGCTTCTCTTTCCACAGATGCTGCCGGTCCTGCTGAGTGATTCCAGCATTTCTTGTTTTTGTTTTCAATTCTTAATGTTTCTCTATTCCAAACCAACCATTCCATGTGGGGTTAATAATTTCAATGTGGTTGTGAGCTCAAGAATTGGAATCAAAGCCAGAGACACAAAATGATCACTCATTGCTGAGACTGAGAGTCATTAGATATTCAGTCTAACACTCTCCTAACTGAGTTATTTCAACCACACACTCACTACTAACCCTTGTCATTGTTTTGGAAGAAACTATAACTCCAGTGACATTGTCCCTCCCACTCATCCCTCATTGTGGTCAATTGGAACCTGACCAGGTCTCGGAGCTCGGATTATGTTCATGTTCTGTTGTTGATATCTCAATGTTATCTTGTGTTTGGATCACTTTTAATCAGGTTCATGGACAAATTCTTCCTTCATCCCTTCTCCCACATTGCTTCACTCTGTCTCATACATTCTTTATTTCTTACAGCCCAGAAAGGGTAAGGAATCAGAGCTCACCCCCAAACCCTCTGCAGACAGACCCCGCCTGTTACCCTGTTTGATTCAAGAGATCACTCAATAAATTACTCTCGTTATAAACAGAGTTGAACATGGGGTAAACTACACTGCAGTGTTTATAAAAAGCACATTTTATGGGTTGTGTTACTGAGTCCACAGAGCAGGATGGGCCCAGACTCCAGCCCCAGCCTGTGCTGTGTTAGCTGGTGTGATACCAAGCCACGCAGCGTAGGAAAGGGACTGGCTGTATTCGTGACCTGCGTTGAGTTAACTGATCCCACCCAGTGTGATATGGAGCCACACAGAGTAGGAAAGGGACTGGTTGTATTATAAGCCCTGCTCCAGGTCAATATTCAATACTTGTTATTGACACAATTTCCCATTCAGTGTAAACAAATATTTCACCCCATTCGTCAGCTGCTCTCTGAATTTCCTTTGTGTCAGTCCATCGATACAAGTGTTTGTGAAGAAACTGAGAAGCTGCAACATAAACCCAACTTGTTGAGTAATATAAAATAAAAGCTACAAATGCTGGAAATACTCAGCGGGTCTGACAGCATCTGTGTAGAGACAAGCAGAGTTAATTTTTCAGGTGAGTGACCCTTCATCAGAACTGGCAAATCTTAGAAATGTTAAAGGTTTTAAGCAAGTAAAGAGGGGGTGGGGCAAGAGATAACAAAAGAGAAGGTCAAAGAGAATAACTGACCAGAAGGTCATGCAGCATAGGCAAACGGTATGCTGAAGGTATGGTGAAAGACAAAGCAATATTACAGAGAGGGTCTTAATTGACCGAACATTGAACAAACATGAGAAAAAAAAACAATGGTTCAGCACAGTCGAAGCAAAGTAAACAAACTAAAATAAAACAAAATTAACTAATCAAAATGAAAAAGAGAACAGAAAATCTAACTAAAAATAAAAATAGCTAAAAATAAAAAGGGGGCCCATCATGCTCTGAAATGATTGAACTCAATGTTCAGCCCGGTGGGCAGTCGCATGCCGAATCAGTAAATGAGGTGCTGTTCCTTGAGCTTGTGTTGATGTTCCCTGAAACACTGCAGCATTTATCGATTACACTGAATGGGGTAATGAACATTCATCATCCACAATAGTATGAACTTGGCAGAATTAGTGAAAAGCAAAATCATACATTTCCTCTGATTCTTCAGCTTTGGATCCTTCTGATTCTCAATGTTAACAAACAAAGAACAAAGATAATTACAGCACAGGAACAGGCCCTTCGGCCCTCCAAGCCTGCGCCGATCCAGATCCTCTCTCTAAACATGTCGCCTATTTTCTAAGGTTCTGTATCTCTTTTCTTCCTGCCCATTCATGTATCTGTCTAGATACATCTTAAAAGACTCCATCGTGCCCGCGTCTACCACCTCCGCTGGCAACGCGTTCCAGGTGCCTACCACCCTCTGCGTAAATAACTTTCCACGCATATCCCCCCTAAACTTTTCCCCTTTCACTTTGAACTTGTGTCCTCTAGTAATTGAAACCCCCACTCTGGGAAAAAGCCTCTTGCTGTCCACCCTGTCTATACCTCTCATGATTTTGTACACCTCAATCAGGTCCCCCCTCAACCTCCGTCTTTCTAATGAAAATAATCCTAATCTACTCAACCTCTCTTCATAGCTAGCGCCCTCCATACCAGGCAACATCCTGGTGAACCTCCTCTGCACCCTCTCCAAAGCATCCACATCCTTTTGATAATGTGGCGACCAGAACTGTACGCAGTATTCCAAATGTGGCCGAACCAAAGTCCTATACAACTGGAACATGACCTGCCAACTCTTGTACTCAATGCCCCGTCCGATGAAGGAAAGCATGCCGTATGCCTTCTTGACCACTCTATTTACCTGCGTTGCCACCTTCAGGGAACAGTGGACCTGAACACCCAAATCTCTCTGGACATCAATTTTCCCCAGGACTTTTCCATTTACTGTATAGTTCACTCTTGAATTGGATCTTCCAAAATGCATCACCTCGCATTTGCCCTGAATGAACTCCATCTGCCATTTCTCTGCCCAACTCTCTAATCTATCTATATTCTGCTGTATTCTCTGACAGTCCCCTTCACTATCTGCTACTCCACCAATCTTAGTGTCGTCTGCAAACGAGCTAATCAGACCACCTACACTTTCCTCCAAATCATTAATGTATATCACAAACAACAGTGGTCCCAGCACGGATCCCTGTGGAACACCACTGGTCACACGACTCCATTTTGAGAAACTCCCCTCTACTGCTACTCTCTGTCTCCTGTTGCCCAGCCAGTTCTTTATCCATCTAGCTAGTACACCTTGGACCCCAGGCGCCTTCACTTTCTCCATCAGCCTGCCATGGGGAACCTTATCAAACGCCTTACTGAAGTCCATGTATATGACATCGACAGCCCTTCCCTCATCAATCAACTTTGTCACTTCCTCAAAGAATTCTATTAAGTTGGTAAGACATGACCTTCCCTGCACAAAACCATGTTGCCTATCACTGATGAGCCCATTTTCTTCCAAATGGGAATAGATCCTATCCCTCAGTATCTTCTCCAGCAGCTTCCCTACCACTGACGTCAGGCTCACCGGTCTATAATTTCCTGGATTATCCCTGCTACCCTTCTTAAACAAGGGGACAACATTAGCAATTCTCCAGTCCTCCGGGACCTCACCCGTGTTTAAGGATGCTGCAAAGATATCTGTTAAGGCCCCAGCTATTTCCTCTCTCACTTCCCTCAGTAACCTGGGATAGATCCTATCCGGACCTGGGAACTTGTCCACCTCAATGCCCTTTAGAATACCCAACACTTCCTCCCTCCTTATGCCGACTTGACCTAGAGTAATCAAACATCTGTTCCTAACCTCAACATCCGTCATGTCCCTCTCCTCGGTGAATACCGATGCAAAGTACTCGTTTAGAATCTCACCCATTTTCTCTGAGTCCAAGCATAACATTCCTCCTTTGTCCTTTAGTGGGCCAATCCTTTCTCTAGTTGCGCTCTTGCTCCTTATATATGAATAAAAGGCCTTGGGATTTTCCTTAACCCTGTTTGCTAAAGATATTTCATGACCCCTTTTAGCCCTCTTAATTCCTCGTTTCAGATTGGTCCTACATTCCCGATATTCTTTCAAAGCTTCGTCTTTCTTCAGCCGCCTACACCTTATGTATGCTTCCTTTTTCCTCCTAGCTAGTCTCACAATTTCACCTGTCATCCATGGTTCCCTAATCTTGCCATTTCTATCCCTCATTTTCACAGGAACATGTCTCTCCTGAACGCTAATCAACCTCTCTTTAAAAGCCTCCCACATATCACATGTGGATTTACCTTCAAATAGCTGCTCCCAATCTACATTTCCCAGCCCCTGCCGAATTTTGGTATAGTTGGCCTTCCCCCAATTTAGCACTCTTCCTTTAGGACCACTCTCGTCTTTGTCCATGAGTATTTTAAAGCTTACGGAATTGTGATCACTATTCCCAAAGTAGTCCCCTACTGAAACTTCAACCACTTGGCCGGGCTCATTCCCCAACACCAGGTCCAGTATGGCCCCTTCCCGAGTTGGACTATTTACATACTGCTCTAGAAAACCTTCCTGGATGCTCCTTACAAATTCTGCTCCATCTGGACCTCTAACACTCAGCGAATCCCAGTCAATGTTGGGAAAATTAAAATCTCCTATCACCACCACCCTGTTGCTCCTACATCTTTCAATAATCTGTTTACATATTTGTACCTCTATCTCACGCTCGCTGTTGGGAGGCCTGTAGTACAGCCCCAACATTGTTACCGCACCCTTCCTATTTCTGAGTTCTGTCCATATTGCCTCACAGCTCGAGTCCTCCATAGTGCCCTACTTCAGCACAGCTGTGATATCCTCTTTGACCAGTAATGCAACTCCTCCACCCCTTTTACCTCCCTCTCTATCCCGCCTGAAGCATCGATATCCTGGGATATTTAGTTGCCAATCATGCCCTTCCCTCAACCAAGTCTCAGTAATAGCAATAACATCATACTCCCAGGTACTAATCCAAGCCCTAAGTTCATCTGCCTTACCTACCACACTTCTTGCATTAAAACAAATGCAACTCAGACCACCAGTCCCTTTATATTCATCATCTGCTCCCTGCCTGTTCTTCCCCTTAGTCACACTGACTTCATTATCTAGTTCCTTACAGGCTTTTGTTACTACCTCCTTACTGTCAACTGACCTCAATTGGTTCCCATCCCCCTGCCATCTTAGTTTAAACCCTCCCCAACAGCGTTAGCAAAAGCACCTCCAAGGACATTGGTTCCAGTCCGGCCCAGGTGTAGACCGTCCAATTTGTAATACTCCCACCTCCCCCAGAACCGGTCCCAATGTCCCAAAAATCTGAACCCCTCCTTCCTGCACCATCTCTCAAGCCACGCATTCATCCTGACTATTCTTTCATTTTTACTCTGACTATCACGTGGCACTGGTAGTAATCCTGAGATTACTACCTCTGAGGTCCTACTTTTTAACTTGGCTCCTAACTCCCTAAACTCTGCTTGTAGGACCTCATCCCGTTTTTTACCTGTATCATTAGTGCCTATGTGCACAATGACAACTGGCTGTTCACCCTCCCCCTTTAGAATGTTCTGCAGCCGATCTGAGACGTCCCTGACCCGTGCACCTGGGAGGCAACATACCATTCGGGAGCCTCGTTTTCGACCACAGAACCGCCTATCTACTCCCCTTACAATCGAATCCCCTACGACTATAGCCCTTCCACTCTTTTTCCCGCCCTTCTGAACAGCAGAGCCAGCCACGGTGCCATGGACCTGGCTACTGCTGCCTTCCCCTGGTGAGCCATCTCCCCCAACAGTATCCAAAACGGTATACTTGTTTTGGAGGGAGATGACCGCAGGGGACACCTGCGTTGCCTTCCTGCTCTTTCTCTGCCTTTTGGTCACCCATTCCCTTTCTCCCTCAGCAATCCTAATCTGCGGTGTGACCAATTCACTAAACGTGCTATCCACGACCTCCTCAGCATCGCGCATGCTCCAAAGTGAGTCCATCCGCAGCTCGAGAGCCGTCATGCGGTCTAACAAGAGCTGCAGTTGGACACACTTCCTGCACGTGAAGGAGTCAGGGGCATCAGCCGTGTCCCTGAGCTCCCACATTGAGCAAGAGGAGCATGACACGGGTCTGAGATCTCCTGCCATTTTTAATCTTAAGCTTAACTTAGTTAAATGAAAAAGGAACGAAAAGTTTTTACCAATCACAATAAAACCAGAGAAATCGAAAAAGCCTTACCTTATAAACACCCCACCGAGTCCTTTTTTTTTTGGTTAGAGGAGGAGGGCGGGTGGGAGACACGACAAGTGTGGTGTCTCGGGTTCAGAAACCGCCCAAATATATAGTGCTTTACTTACCCAGCAGCCCCCTGGCCTCCACCGAAAAACAAAAGGAAATTAAATTTACTTTCAAACTGACCTTCCCAGCTGCTCACTCGCTCACTCTCTGCTCCCGAAAAAGCTACTGCAATGAAAGGAAAGTTATTTTAAACCGCCCAAATATATAGTGTTTTACTTACCCAGCAGCCCCCTGGCCTCCGCCGAAAAACAAAAGGAAATTAAATTTACTTTCAAACTGACCTTCCCAGCTGCTCACTCGCTCACTCTCTGCTCCCGAAAAAGCTGCTGCAATGAAAGGAAAGTTATTTTAAACCGCCCAAATATATAGTGTTTTACTTACCCCGCAGCCCCTTGGCCTCCGCCGAAAAACAAAAGGAAATTAAATTTACTTTCAAACTGACCTTCCCAGCTGCTCACTCGCTCACTCTCTGCTCCCGAAAAAGCTGCTGCAATGAAAGGAAAGTTATTTTAAACCGCCCAAATATATAGTGTTTTACTTACCCAGCAGCCCCCTGGCCTCCGCCAAAAAACAAAAGGAAATTAAATTTACTTTCAAACTGACCTTCCCAGCTGCTCACTCGCTCACTCTCTGCTCCCGAAAAAGCTACTGCAATGAAAGGAAAGTTATTTTAAACCGCCCAAATATATAGTGTTTTACTTACCCAGCAGCCCCCTGGCCTCCGCCGAAAAACAAAAGGAAATTAAATTTACTTTCAAACTGACCTTCCCAGCTGCTCACTCGCTCACTCTCTGCTCCCGAAAAAGCTGCTGCAATGAAAGGAAAGTTATTTTAAACCGCCCAAATATATAGTGTTTTACTTACCCCGCAGCCCCCTGGCCTCCGCCGAAAAACAAAAGGAAATTAAATTTACTTTCAAACTGACCTTCCCAGCTGCTCACTCGCTCACTCTCTGCTCCCGAAAAAGCTGCTGCAATGAAAGGAAAGTTATTTTAAACCGCCCAAATATATAGTGTTTTACTTACCCAGCAGCCCCCTGGCCTCCGCCAAAAAACAAAAGGAAATTAAATTTACTTTCAAACTGACCTTCCCAGCTGCTCACTCGTTCACTCTCTGCTCCCGAAAAAGCTGCTGCAATGAAAGGAAAGTTATTTTAAACCGCCCAAATATATAGTGTTTTACTTACCCAGCAGCCCCCTGGCCTCCGCCGAAAAACAAAAGGAAATTAAATTTACTTTCAAACTGACCTTCCCAGCTGCTCACTCGCTCACTCTCTGCTCCCGAAAAAGCTGCTGCAATGAAAGGAAAGTTATTTTAAACCGCCCAAATATATAGTGCTTTACTTACCCAGCAGCCCCCTGGCCTCCGCCGAAAAACAAAAGGAAATTAAATTTACTTTCAAACTGACCTTCCCAGCTGCTCACTCGCTCACTCCCTGCTCCCGAAAAAGCTGCTGCAATGAAAGGAAAGTTATTTTAAACCGCCCAAATATATAGTGTTTTACTTACCCAGCAGCCCCCTGGCCTCCGCCGAAAAACAAAAGGAAATTAAATTTACTTTCAAACTGACCTTCCCAGCTGCTCACTCGCTCACTCTCTGCTCCCGAAAAAGCTGCTGCAATGAAAGGAAAGTTATTTTAAACCGCCCAAATATATAGTGTTTTACTTACCCAGCAGCCCCCTGGCCTCCGCCGAAAAACAAAAGGAAATTAAATTTACTTTGAAACTGACCTTCCCAGCTGCTCACTCGCTCACTCTCTGCTCCCGAAAAAGTTGCTGCAATGAAAGGAAAGTTATTTTAAACCGCCCAAATATATAGTGTTTTACTTACCCAGCAGCCCCCTGGCCTCCGCCGAAAAACAAAAGGAAATTAAATTTACTTTCAAACTGACCTTCCCAGCTGCTCACTCGCTCACTCTCTGCTCCCGAAAAAGCTGCTGCAATGAAAGGAAAGTTATTTTAAACCGCCCAAATATATAGTGTTTTACTTACCCAGCAGCCCCCTGGCCTCCGCCGAAAAACAAAAGGAAATTAAATTTACTTTGAAACTGACCTTCCCAGCTGCTCACTCGCTCACTCTCTGCTCCCGAAAAAGCTGCTGCAATGAAAGGAAAGTTATTTTAAACCGCCCAAATATATAGTGTTTTACTTACCCAGCAGCCCCCTGGCCTCCGCCGAAAAACAAAAGGAAATTAAATTTACTTTCAAACTGACCTTCCCAGCTGCTCACTCGCTCACTCTCTGCTCCCGAAAAAGCTGCTGCAATGAAAGTTGCTTCAGTTAATGTCTTTGCCGGTCGGAGCATCGAACAACAGAGTTAAAAGGATTGGTGATGGAGGTGTTATGCTGTTGTTGATATAAATGCATGTTCTCCACAAGGGGCAGGTGAGATAATTAGCTGTAGGAACACAATACCAAGGCACGTTGTCAATTATAAATACATGAGTAGTAAAAGGGAATACTCCTAAGACAGCTCACGACATACATAGTGGCAACAGCCACTGTCACTGTTTTCTCGGTGTTATATTATGATTGTAGTTTCTGACAGCAAATTTTTACAAAGCGATCAAAAGTGAAGGCAACAGTAAACCAGACAGAACATTGGAAAGCTAAAGTACATGTGGGGGTTACCATTCACAAAGGAGTTATAAACAGGAAGCGAATTGGAAATGGTATTGATCCGGTGTAACATCACATGGATGAAAATCACCATTAGATCCCCCACTGCCATGGCCACCAGATAGTGAGTGATACATTTTGAAATGTATCGAGCACTTGCCTTGAAACAATATTATTATCTCCAACAAGTTAACTGCATGAAACAGAAATTTACCATGATACTGGCCCAAAAACATTTTGTAAAGAACCAATTAAAGGCAAAGATGAAAGTCTGTAAATATGAGTTTTACCGTTGAATATTAAAAGTAATTGTTAATTTAAAGAAATGCTCATTGGCAGCATTGACATCTGAGGCAAAAGAAGATCGGGGAAAAATAAAATGCAAATAAAATTGTTGATCTCAGATGGAGAAATAGATGCTGAGGGAAAAATAAATAATGCATTATTTTGAAGAATTGTGGTATCCAAATCACCAGATTCTCCAAAAGTAAATAATTGCAGATCAGCACCTCCTTGTTGGGTTATTATCTGTGCAACAAGAAGAGTGCACTCTCACCCTGTTGGGTTATCATCTGTAAAACATGGAGAGTGCACTCACACCCTGGTGGGTCATAGTCTGTACAACATGGAGAGTGCACTCTCACCCTGTTGGGTTATTGTCTATATAACATGGAGTGTCCACTCTCAACCCGTTGTGTTGCAGTCTGTACAACATGGAGAGTGCACTCACACCCTGGTGGGTCATAGTCTGTACAACATGGAGAGTGCACTCTCACCCTGTTGGGTTATAGTCTGTACAACATGGCGAGTGCACTCTCACCCTCTTGGATTATAGTCTGTCTAACATGGAGAGTGCACTCCCACGCTGTTGGGTTATAGTTTGAATAACATGGAGAGTGCAATCTCACCCTGTTGAGTTATAGTCTTGAGAACATGAATAGTGCACTCTCACCCTGTTGGGTAATAGTCTGTATAACATGGAGAGTGCACTCTCACCCTGATGGATTATAGTCTGTGTAATATGAAGAGTGCACTCTCACCCTATTGGATTATAGTCTGTATAACATGAAGAGTGCACTCTCACCCTGTTGGGTTCTAGTCTGTATAACATGAAGAGTGCAATCTCACCCTGTTGGATTATAGTCTGTATAACATGGAGAGAGCAATCTCACCCTGTTGGGTTATAGTCTGTACAACATGGAGAGTGCACTCTCACCCTGTTGGGTTATAGTCTGTACAACATGGAGAGTGCACTCTCACCCTGTTGGGTTATGGTCTGTATAACATGGAGAGTGCAATCTCACCCTGTTGGATTATAGTCTGTATAACATGGAGAGAGCAATCTCACCCTGTTGGGTTATAGTCTGTACAACATGGAGAGTGCACTCTCACCCTGTTGGGTTATAGTCTGTACAACATGGAGAGTGCACTCTCACCCTGTTGGGTTATGGTCTGTATAACATGGAGAGTGCACTCTCACCCTGTTGGGTTATAGTCTGTACAACATGGAGAGTGCACTCTCACCCTGTTGGGTTATAGTCTGTACAACATGGAGAGTGCACTCTCACCCTGTTGGGTTATGGTCTGTATAACATGGAGAGTGCACTCTCACACTGTTCGGTTATGGTCTGTATAACATGGAGAGGGCACTCTCACCCTGTTGGGTTATGGTCTGTATAACATGGAAAGTGCACTCTCACTCTGTTGGGTTATTGTCTGTATAACATGGAGAGTACACTCACACCCTGTTGGGTTATAGTCTGCACAACATGGAGAAAGCACTCTCGCCCTGTTGGGTTATGGCCTGTAAAACATGAAGAGTGCACTCTCACCCTGTTGGGTTATAGTCCGTGCAACATGGAGAGTGCACTCTCACCCTGTTGGGTTATAGGCTGTACAACATGGAGAGTGCACACTCACCCTGTTGGGCTCTCATCTGTACAACATGGAGAGTGCTCTCTCACCCTGTTGGGTTATACTCTGTACAACATGGAGAGTGCACTACCACACTGTTGGGTTATAGTCTGCATAGCATGGAGAGTCAACTCTCACCCTGTTGGGTTATAGTTTGTATAGCATGGAGAGTGCACTCTCACCCTGTTGGGTTCTCATCTGTGCAACATGGAGAGTGCACTCTCACCCTGTTGGGTTATGGTCTGTACTACATGGAGAGTGCACTCTCACTCTGTTGGGTTATGGCCTGTACAACATGCAGATCGCACTCTCAGCCTGTTGGGTTCTCATCTGGACAACATGGAGAGTGCACTTTCACCCTGTTGGGTTATAGTCTGTACAACATTGAGAGTGCACTCTCACCCTGTTGGGTTATAGACTGTATAGCATGGAGAGCGCACTCTCACCTTGTTGGATTATAGTCTCTATAGCATGGAGAGTGCACACTCACCCTGTTTGATTATTGTGTATATAACATGGAGAGTGCACTCTCAACCTGTTGGGTTATGTTCTGTATATCATGAAGAAAGTAGTCTCACCATGTTGGGTTATAGTCTGTTCAACATGGAGAGTGCACTCTCAGCCTGTTGGGTTATAGTCTGTACAACATGGAGAGTGCACACTCACCCTGTTGGGTTCTCATCTGTGCAAAATGGAGAATGCAATCCCACCCTGTTGCGTTATGGTCTGTAAAACATGGAGAGTGCACTCTCACCCTGTTGGGATATATTCTGTACAACATGGAGAATGCACTCTCACCCTGTTGCGTTATGGTCAATATAACATGAAGAGTGGACTCTCACCCTGTTGCGTTATGGACTGTACAACATGGAGAGTGCACTCTCACCCTGTTGGGTTTTAGTCTGCACAACATGGAGAGTGCACTCACACCCTGTTGGGTTGTAGTCTGTACAACATGGAGAGTGCACTCTCACCCTGTTGGGTTATAGTCTGCATAACATGGAGAGTGCACGCTCACCCTGTTGGGTTATGGTCTGTACTACATGGAGAGTGCACTCTCACTCTGTTGGGTTATGGCCTGCACAACATGGAGATCGCACTCTCACCCTGTTGGGTTATGGTCTGTACTACATGGAGAGTGCACTCTCACTCTGTTGGGTTATGGCTTTACAACATGGAGATCGCACTCTCACCCTGTTGGATTAGGGTCTGTATAACATGGAGAGTGCACTCTCACCCTGTTGGGTTATGGTCTGCATAACATGGAGATTGCACTCTCACCCTGTTAGGTTATTGTCTGCAAACATTAGATTGCACTCTCTCCCTGTTGGGTTATAGTCCATGCAACATGGAGAGTGCACTCTCTACCTGTTTTGTTATCGTCCGTTCAACATGGAGAGTGCACACTCACCCTGTTGGGTGCTGATCTGCTAAAGCATGGAGAGTGCACTCTCACCCTGTTGGGTTGTTGTCTGTACAACATGGAGAGCGCACTCTCACCCTGTTGGGGAAAGGTCTGGAAACATGGAGAGTGCACTCTCACCCTGTTGGGTTATAGTCTGTACAACATGCAGAGTGCACTCTCACCCTGTTTTAATATAGTCTCTATAATATGGAGAGTGCACTCTCACCCTGTTGGCTTATAGTCTGTGTAGCATGGAGAGTGCTCTCTCACCCTGTTGGGTTATAGTCTGTAAAACATGGAGAGTGCACTCTCACCCTGTTGGGTTATCGTCTGTATAGCATGAAGAGTGCTCTCTCACCCTGCTGGGTTATTATCTGTGCAACATGGAGAGTGCACTCTCTCCCTGTCGGGTTATCGTCTGTATAGCATGGAGAGTGCACTCTCACCCTGTTGGAATATAGTCTGTCCAACATGGAGAGTGGTATCTCACCCTGTTGGGTTTTCGACTGTATAACATGAAGAGTGCACTCTCACCCTGCTGGGTTCTCATCTGTGCAACATGGAGAGTGCGCTCTCACCCTGTTGAGTTATAGTCCGTACAACATGGAGAGTGCACTCACCCTGTTGGCTTACAGTCTGTAGAGCATGGAGAGTGCACTCTCACCCTGTTGGGTTATAGACTGTACAACATGGAGAGTGCACTCTCACCCTGTTGGGGAAAGGTCTGGAAACATGGAGAGTGCCATCTCACCCTGTTGGGTTATAGTCTGCACAACATGGAGAGTGTACTCTCACCCTGTTGGAATATAGTCTGTCCAACATGGAGAGTGGTATCTCACCCTGTTGGGTTTTCGACTGTATAACATGAAGAGTGCACTCTCACCCTGCTGGCTTATAGTCTGCATAGCATGGAGAGTGCAATCTCACCCTGTTGGGTGATCGTCTGTACAACATGGAGAGTGCAATCTCACCCTGTTGGCTTATTGTCTGTATTGCATGGAGAGTGCACTCTCACCCTGTTGTGTTATCGTCTGTATAGCATGGCGAGTGCACTCTCACCCTGTTGTATTATAGTCCGTGTAACATGGAGAGTGCAGTCTCACCCTGTTGGGTTATATTCCGTATAACATGGAGAGTGCACTCTCACCCTGATGGGTTATAGTCCGTATAACATGGAGAGTGCACTCTCACCCTGTTGGGTTATAGTCTGTACAACATGGAGAGTGCACTCTCACCCTGTTGGGTTATGGTCTGTATAACATGGAGAGTGCACTCTCACACTGTTCGGTTATGGTCTGTATAACATGGAGAGGGCACTCTCACCCTGTTGGGTTATGGTCTGTATAACATGGAGAGTGCACTCTCACTCTGTTGGGTTATTGTCTGTATAACATGGAGAGTACACTCACACCCTGTTGGGTTATAGTCTGCACAACATGGAGAAAGCACTCTCGCCCTGTTGGGTTATGGCCTGTATAACATGAAGAGTGCACTCTCACCCTGTTGGGTTACAGTCCGTGCTACATGGAGAGTGCACTCTCACCCTGTTGGGTTATAGGCTGTACAACATGGAGAGTGCACACTCACCCTGTTGGGCTCTCATCTGTACAACATGGAGAGTGCTCTCTCACCCTGTTGGGTTATAGTCTGTACAACATGGAGAGTGCACTACCACACTGTTGGGTTATAGTCTGCATAGCATGGAGAGTCAACTCTCACCCTGTTGGGTTATAGTCTGTATAGCATGGAGAGTGCACTCTCACCCTGTTGTGTTATAGTCTGTATAACATGTAGAGAGCAATCTCACCCTGTTGGGTTATAGTCTGTACAACATGGAGAGTGCACTCTCACCCTGTTGGGTTATAGGCTGTACAACATGGAGAGTGCACACTCACCCTGTTGGGCTCTCATCTGTGCAACATGGAGAGTGCACTCTCACCCTGTTGGGTTATGGTCTGTACTACATGAAGAGTGCACTCTCACTCTGTTGGCTTATGGCCTGTACAACATGCAGATCGCACTCTCAGCCTGTTGGGTTCTCATCTGGACAACATGGAGAGTGCACTTTCACCCTGTTGGCTTATAGTCTGTACAACATTGAGAGTGCACTCTCACCCTGTTGGGTTATAGACTGTATAGCATGGAGAGTGCACTCTCACCTTGTTGGATTATAGTCTCTATAGCATGGAGAGTGCACACTCACCCTGTTTGATTATTGTGTATATAACATGGAGAGTGCACTCTCAACCTGTTGGGTTATGTTCTGTATAACATGAAGAAAGCAGTCTCACCTTGTTGGGTTATCGTCTGTTCAACATGGAGAGTGCACTCTCAGCCTGTTGGGTTATAGTCTGTACAACATGGAGAGTGCACACTCACCCTGTTGGGTTCTCATCTGTGCAAAATGGAGAATGCAATCCCACCCTGTTGCGTTATGGTCTGTAAAACATGGAGAGTGCACTCTCACCCTGTTGGGATATATTCTGTACAACATGGAGAATGCACTCTCACCCTGTTGCGTTATGGTCAGTATAACATGAAGAGTGGACTCTCACCCTGTTGCGTTATGGACTGTACAAAATGGAGAGTGCACTCTCACCCTGTTGGGTTTTAGTCTGCACAACATGGAGAGTGCACTCACACCCTGTTGGGTTGTAGTCTGTACAACATGGAGAGTGCACTCTCACCCTGTTGGGTTATAGTCTGCATAACATGGAGAGTGCACGCTCAACCTGTTGGGTTATGGTCTGTACTACATGGAGAGTGCACTCTCACTCTGTTGGGTTATGGCCTGCACAACATGGAGATCGCACTCTCACCCTGTTGGGTTATGGTCTGTACTACATGGAGAGTGCACTCTCACTCTGTTGGGTTATGGCCTTTACAACATGGAGATCGCACTCTCACCCTGTTAGGTTATTGTCTGCAAACATTAGATTGCACTCTCTCCCTGTTGGGTTATAGTCCATACAACATGGAGAGTGCACTCTCTACCTGTTTTGTTATCGTCCGTTCAACATGGAGAGTGCACACTCACCCTGTTGGGTGCTGATCTGCTAAAGCATGGAGAGTGCACTCTCACCCTGTTGGGTTGTTGTCTGTACAACATGGAGAGCGCACTCTCACCCTGTTGGGGAAAGGTCTGGAAACATGGAGAGTGCACTCTCACCCTGTTGGGTTATAGTCTGTACAACATGCAGAGTGCACTCTCACCCTGTTTTAATATAGTCTCTATAATATGGAGAGTGCACTCTCACCCTGTTGGCTTATAGTCTGTGTAGCATGGAGAGTGCTCTCTCACCCTGTTGGGTTATAGGCTGTACAACATGGAGAGTGCACACTCACCCTGTTGGGCTCTCATCTGTACAACATGGAGAGTGCTCTCTCACCCTGTTGGGTTATAGTCTGTACAACATGGAGAGTGCACTACCACACTGTTGGGTTATAGTCTGCATAGCATGGAGAGTCAACTCTCACCCTGTTGGGTTATAGTCTGTATAGCATGGAGAGTGCACTCTCACCCTGTTGTGTTATAGTCTGTATAACATGTAGAGAGCAATCTCACCCTGTTGGGTTATAGTCTGTACAACATGGAGAGTGCACTCTCACCCTGTTGGGTTATAGGCTGTACAACATGGAGAGTGCACACTCACCCTGTTGGGCTCTCATCTGTGCAACATGGAGAGTGCACTCTCACCCTGTTGGGTTATGGTCTGTACTACATGAAGAGTGCACTCTCACTCTGTTGGCTTATGGCCTGTACAACATGCAGATCGCACTCTCAGCCTGTTGGGTTCTCATCTGGACAACATGGAGAGTGCACTTTCACCCTGTTGGCTTATAGTCTGTACAACATTGAGAGTGCACTCTCACCCTGTTGGGTTATAGACTGTATAGCATGGAGAGTGCACTCTCACCTTGTTGGATTATAGTCTCTATAGCATGGAGAGTGCACACTCACCCTGTTTGATTATTGTGTATATAACATGGAGAGTGCACTCTCAACCTGTTGGGTTATGTTCTGTATAACATGAAGAAAGCAGTCTCACCTTGTTGGGTTATCGTCTGTTCAACATGGAGAGTGCACTCTCAGCCTGTTGGGTTATAGTCTGTACAACATGGAGAGTGCACACTCACCCTGTTGGGTTCTCATCTGTGCAAAATGGAGAATGCAATCCCACCCTGTTGCGTTATGGTCTGTAAAACATGGAGAGTGCACTCTCACCCTGTTGGGATATATTCTGTACAACATGGAGAATGCACTCTCACCCTGTTGCGTTATGGTCAGTATAACATGAAGAGTGGACTCTCACCCTGTTGCGTTATGGACTGTACAAAATGGAGAGTGCACTCTCACCCTGTTGGGTTTTAGTCTGCACAACATGGAGAGTGCACTCACACCCTGTTGGGTTGTAGTCTGTACAACATGGAGAGTGCACTCTCACCCTGTTGGGTTATAGTCTGCATAACATGGAGAGTGCACGCTCAACCTGTTGGGTTATCGTCTGTACTACATGGAGAGTGCACTCTCACTCTGTTGGGTTATGGCCTGCACAACATGGAGATCGCACTCTCACCCTGTTGGGTTATGGTCTGTACTACATGGAGAGTGCACTCTCACTCTGTTGGGTTATGGCCTTTACAACATGGAGATCGCACTCTCACCCTGTTAGGTTATTGTCTGCAAACATTAGATTGCACTCTCTCCCTGTTGGGTTATAGTCCATACAACATGGAGAGTGCACTCTCTACCTGTTTTGTTATCGTCCGTTCAACATGGAGAGTGCACACTCACCCTGTTGGGTGCTGATCTGCTAAAGCATGGAGAGTGCACTCTCACCCTGTTGGGTTGTTGTCTGTACAACATGGAGAGCGCACTCTCACCCTGTTGGGGAAAGGTCTGGAAACATGGAGAGTGCACTCTCACCCTGTTGGGTTATAGTCTGTACAACATGCAGAGTGCACTCTCACCCTGTTTTAATATAGTCTCTATAATATGGAGAGTGCACTCTCACCCTGTTGGCTTATAGTCTGTGTAGCATGGAGAGTGCTCTCTCACCCTGTTGGGTTATAGTCTGTAAAACATGGAGAGTGCACTCTCACCCTGTTGGGTTATCGTCTGTATAGCATGAAGAGTGCTCTCTCACCCTGCTGGGTTATAGTCTGTGCAACATGGAGAGTGCACTCTCTCCCTGTCGGGTTATCGTCTGTATAGCATGGAGAGTGCACTCTCACCCTGTTGTATCGTAGTCTGTATAACATGGAGAGAGCACTCTCACCCTGTTGGGTTCTCATCTGTGCAACATGGAGAGTGCGCTCTCACCCAGTTGGGTTAAAGTCCGTGTAACATGGAGTGTGCACTCACACCCTGTTGAGTTATAGTCCGTACAACATGGAGAGTGCACTCACCCTGTTGGCTTACAGTCTGTAGAGCATGGAGTGTGCACTCTCACCCTGTTGGGTTATAGACTGTACAACATGGAGAGTGCACTCTCACCCTGTTGGGGAAAGGTCTGGGAACATGGAGAGTGCCATCTCACCCTGTTGGGTTATAGTCTGCACAACATGCAGAGTGTACTCTCACCCTGTTGGAATATAGTCTGTCCAACATGGAGAGTGGTATCTCACCCTGTTGGGTTTTCGACTGTAGAACATGAAGAGTGCTCTCTCACCCTGCTGGCTTATAATCTGCATAGCATGGAGAGTGCAATCTCACCCTGTTGGGTGATCGTCTGTACAACATGGAGAGTGCAATCTCACCCTGTTGGCTTATTGTCTTTATTGCATGGAGAGTGCACTCTCACCCTGTTGGGTTATCGTCTGTATAGCATGGCGAGTGCACTCTCACCCTGTTGTATTATAGTCCGTGTAACATAGAGAGTGCAGTCTCACCCTGTTGGGTTATATTCCGTATAACATGGAGAGTGCACTCTCACCCTGATGGGTTATAGTCCGTATAACATGGAGAGTGCACTCTCACCCTGTTGGGTTATCGTCCGTACAACATGGAGAGTGCACACTCACCCTGTTGTGTTGTGGTCCTTATAACATGGAGAGTGCACTCTCACCCTGTTGGGTTTTCGTCTGTATAGCCTGGATAGTGCACTCTTACCCTGTTGGATTATAGTCTGGAAACATGAAGATTGCACTCTCACCCTGTTGGGTAATAGTCTGTACAACATGGAGAGAGCATGCTCACCCTGTTGGGTTACAGTCTCTACAACATGGAGTGTGCACACTCACCCTGTTTGGTTCTCATCTGTACAACATGGAGAGTGCACTCTGACCCTGTTGGGTTACGGTCTGTATAGCATGGAGAGTAGACTCTCACCCTGTTGGGTTATCGACTGTCCGGCATGGAGAGTGCACTCTCACCCTGTTGGCTTTAGTCTGTATAGCATAGAGAGTGCACTCTCACCCTGCTGGTTTATAGTCTGGACAACATGGAGAGTGCACTCTCACCCTGTTGGCTTATAGTCTGTATAGCATGGAGATTGCTGTCTCACCCTGTTGTATTACAGTCCGTAGAACATGGAGAGTGCACTCTCACCCTGTTGGGTTATAGTCTGTAGAACATGGAGAGTGCTCTATCACCCTGTTGGTTTCGAGTCCGTACAACATGGAGAGTGCTCTCTCTCCCTGTTGGGTTATAGTCCGTACAACATGGAGAGTGCACACTCACCTTGTTGGTTTGTGGTCTTGATAACATGGAGAGTGCACTCTCACCCAGTTGGCTTCTAGTCTGTAAGCATGGAGAGTGCACTCTCACCCTGTTGGGTTTTCGTCTGTATAGCATGGAGAGTGCAAAGAACAAACAAAGAACAACAAAGAACAAAGATAATTACAGCACAGGAACAGGCCCTTCGGCCCTCCAAGCCTGCGCCGATCCAGATCCTCTCTCTAAACATGTCGCCTATTTTCTAAGGTTCTGTATCTCTTTTCTTCCTGCCCATTCATGTATCTGTCTAGATACATCTTAAAAGACTCCATCGTGCCCGCGTCTACCACCTCCGCAGGCAATGCGTTCCAGGTGCCTACCACCCTCTGCGTAAAGAACTTTCCACGCATATCCCCCCTAAACATTTTCCCTTTCACTTTGAACTCATGTCCTCTCGTAATTGAAACCCCTACTCTGGGAAAAAGCCTCTTGCTGTCCACCCTGTCTATACCTCTCATGATTTTGTACACCTCAATCAGGTCCCCCCTCAACCTCCGTCTTTCTAATGAAAATAATCCTAATCTACTCAACCTCTCTTCATAGCTAGCGCCCTCCATACCAGGCAACATCCTGGTGAACCTCCTCTGCACCCTCTCCAAAGCATCCACATCCTTTTGATAATGTGGCGACCAGAACTGTACGCAGTATTCCAAATGTGGCCGAACCAAAGTCCTATACAACTGGAACATGACCTGCCAACTCTTGTACTCAATGCCCCGTCCGATGAAGGAAAGCATGCCGTATGCCTTCTTGACCACTCTATTTACCTGCGTTGCCACCTTCAGGGAACAGTGGACCTGAACACCCAAATCTCTCTGGACATCAATTTTCCCCAGGACTTTTCCATTTACTGTATAGTTCACTCTTGAATTGGATCTTCCAAAATGCATCACCTCGCATTTGCCCTGATTGAACTCCATCTGCCATTTCTCTGCCCAACTCTCTAATCTATCTATATTCTGCTGTATTCTCTGACAGTCCCCTTCACTATCTGCTACTCCACCAATCTTAGTGTCGTCTGCAAACGTGCTAATCAGACCACCTATACCTTCCTCCAAATCATTAATGTATATCACAAACAACAGTGGTCCCAGCACGGATCCCTGTGGAACACCACTGGTCACACGTCTCCATTTTGAGAAACTCCCCTCTACTGCTATTCTCTGTCTCCTGTTGCCCAGCCAGTTCTTTATCCATCTAGCTAGTACACCTTGGACCCCAAGCGCCTTCACTTTCTCCATCAGCCTGCCATGGGGAACCTTATCAAACGCCTTACTGAAGTCCATGTATATGACATCGACAGCCCTTCCCTCATCAATCAACTTTGTCACTTCCTCAAAGAATTCTATTAAGTTGGTAAGACATGACCTTCCCTGCACAAAACCATGTTGCCTATCACTGATGAGCCCATTTTCTTCCAAATGGGAATAGATCCTATCCCTCAGTATCTTCTCCAGCAGCTTCCCTACCACTGACGTCAGGCTCACCGGTCTATAATTACCTGGATTATCCCTGCTACCCTTCTTAAACAAGGGGACAACATTAGCAATTCTCCAGTCCTCCGGGACCTCACCCGTGTTTAAGGATGCTGCAAAGATATCTGTTAAGGCCCCAGCTATTTCCTCTCTCGCTTCCCTCAGTAACCTGGGAGAGATCCTATCAGGATTATTGTCTGGAAACATGAAGAGTGCACTCTCAACTTGTTGGGTAATAGTCTGTACAACATGGAGAGTGCTTTATCACCCTGTTGGGTTATAGAATCGACAACATGGAGAGTGCACACTAACCCTGTTTGGTTCTCATCTGTACAACATGGAGAGAGCACTCTCACCCTGTTGGGTTCTGGTCTGTACAACATGGAGAGTGCACTCTCACCCTGTTGTGTTCTCATCATTACAACATGGAGAGTGCACTCTCACCCTGTTGGGTTATAGTCTGTAAAACATGGAGAGTGCGCTGTCACCCACTTGGGTTATGGTCTGGACAACATGGAGAGTGCACTCTCACCCTGTTGGATTGCAGTCTCTATAACATGGAGAGAGCACTCTCACCTTGTTGGGTTATGGTCTGTACAACATGGAGAGTGCACTCTCAGCCTGTTGGGTTATCGTCCGTACAACATGGAGAGTGCACACTCACCCTGTTGTGTTGTGGTCCTTATAACATGGAGAGTGCACTCTCACCCTGTTGGGTTTTCGTCTGTATAGCCTGGATAGTGCACTCTTACCCTGTTGGATTATTGTCTGGAAACATGAAGATTGCACTCTCACCCTGTTGGGTAATAGTCTGTACAACATGGAGAGAGCATGCTCACCCTGTTGGGTTACAGTCTCTACAACATGGAGTGTGCACACTCACCCTGTTTGGTTCTCATCTGTACAACATGGAGAGTGCACTCTGACCCTGTTGGGTTACGGTCTGTATAGCATGGAGAGTAGACTCTCACCCTGTTGGGTTATCGACTGTCCGGCATGGAGAGTGCACTCTCACCCTGTTGGCTTTAGTCTGTATAGCATAGAGAGTGCACTCTCACCCTGCTGGTTTATAGTCTGGACAACATGGAGAGTGCACTCTCACCCTGTTGGCTTATAGTCTGTATAGCATGGAGATTGCTGTCTCACCATGTTGTATTACAGACCGTAGAACATGGAGAGTGCACTCTCACCCTGTTGGGTAATAGTCTGTACAACATGGAGAGAGCATGCTCACCCTGTTGGGTTACAGTCTCTACAACATGGAGTGTGCACACTCACCCTGTTTGGTTCTCATCTGTACAACATGGAGAGTGCACTCTGACCCTGTTGGGTTACGGTCTGTATAGCATGGAGAGTAGACTCTCACCCTGTTGGGTTATCGACTGTCCGGCATGGAGAGTGCACTCTCACCCTGTTGGCTTTAGTCTGTATAGCATAGAGAGTGCACTCTCACCCTGCTGGTTTATAGTCTGGACAACATGGAGAGTGCACTCTCACCCTGTTGGCTTATAGTCTGTATAGCATGGAGATTGCTGTCTCACCCTGTTGTATTACAGTCCGTAGAACATGGAGAGTGCACTCTCACCCTGTTGGGTTATAGTCTGTAGAACATGGAGAGTGCTCTATCACCCTGTTGGTTTCGAGTCCGTACAACATGGAGAGTGCTCTCTCTCCCTGTTGGGTTATAGTCCGTACAACATGGAGAGTGCACACTCACCTTGTTGGTTTGTGGTCTTTATAACATGGAGAGTGCACTCTCACCCTGTTGGCTTCTAGTCTGTAAGCATGGAGAGTGCACTCTCACCCTGTTGGGTTTTCGTCTGTATAGCATGGAGAGTGCAAAGAACAAACAAAGAACAACAAAGAACAAAGATAATTACAGCACAGGAACAGGCCCTTCGGCCCTCCAAGCCTGCGCCGATCCAGATCCTCTCTCTAAACATGTCGCCTATTTTCTAAGGTTCTGTATCTCTTTTCTTCCTGCCCATTCATGTATCTGTCTAGATACATCTTAAAAGACTCCATCGTGCCCGCGTCTACCACCTCCGCTGGCAACGCGTTCCAGGTGCCCACCACCCTCTGCGTAAAGAACTTTCCACGCATATCCCCCCTAAACATTTTCCCTTTCACTTTGAACTCGTGTCCTCTCGTAATTGAAACCCCTACTCTGGGAAAAAGCCTCTTGCTGTCCACCCTGTCTATACCTCTCATGATTTTGTACACCTCAATCAGGTCCCCCCTCAACCTCCGTCTTTCTAATGAAAATAATCCTAATCTACTCAACCTCTCTTCATAGCTAGCGCTCTCCATACCAGGCAACATCCTGGTGAACCTCCTCTGCACCCTCTCCAAAGCATCCACATCCTTTTGATAATGTGGCGACCAGAACTGTACGCAGTATTCCAAATGTGGCCGAACCAAAGTCCTATACAACTGGTACATGACCTGCCAACTCTTGTACTCAATGCCCCGTCCGATGAAGGAAAGCATGCCGTATGCCTTCTTGACCACTCTATTTACCTGCGTTGCCACCTTCAGGGAACAGTGGACCTGAACACCCAAATCTCTCTGGACATCAATTTTCCCCAGGACTTTTCCATTTACTGTATAGTTCACTCTTGAATTGGATCTTCCAAAATGCATCACCTCGCATTTGCCCTGATTGAACTCCATCTGCCATTTCTCTGCCCAACTCTCTAATCTATCTATATTCTGCTGTATTCTCTGACAGTCCCCTTCACTATCTGCTACTCCACCAATCTTAGTGTCGTCTGCAAACGTGCTAATCAGACCACCTATACCTTCCTCCAAATCATTAATGTATATCACAAACAACAGTGGTCCCAGCACGAATCCCTGTGGAACACCACTGGTCACACGTCTCCATTTTGAGAAACTCCCCTCTACTTCTATTCTCTGTCTCCTGTTGCCCAGCCAGTTCTTTATCCATCTAGCTAGTACACCTTGGACCCCAAGCGCCTTCACTTTCTCCATCAGCCTGCCATGGGGAACCTTATCAAACGCCTTACTGAAGTCCATGTATATGACATCGACAGCCCTTCCCTCATCAATCAACTTTGTCACTTCCTCAAAGAATTCTATTAAGTTGGTAAGACATGACCTTCCCTGCACAAAACCATGTTGCCTATCACTGATGAGCCCATTTTCTTCCAAATGGGAATAGATCCTATCCCTCAGTATCTTCTCCAGCAGCTTCCCTACCACTGACGTCAGGCTCACCGGTCTATAATTACCTGGATTATCCCTGCTACCCTTCTTAAACAAGGGGACAACATTAGCAATTCTCCAGTCCTCCGGGACCTCACCCGTGTTTAAGGATGCTGCAAAGATATCTGTTAAGGCCCCAGCTATTTCCTCTCTCGCTTCCCTCAGTAACCTGGGATAGATCCTATCCGGATTATTGTCTGGAAACATGAAGAGTGCACTCTCAACCTGTTGGGTAATAGTCTGTACAACATGGAGAGTGCTTTATCACCCTGTTGGGTTATAGAATCGACAACATGGAGAGTGCACACTAACCCTGTTTGGTTCTCACCTGTACAACATGGAGAGAGCACTCTCACCCTGTTGGGTTCTGGTCTGTACAACATGGAGAGTGCACTCTCACCCTGTTGTGTTCTCATCATTACAACATGGAGAGTGTACTCTCACCCTGTTGGGTTATAGTCTGTAAAACATGGAGAGTGCGCTGTCACCCACTTGGGTTATGGTCTGGACAACATGGAGAGTGCACTCTCACCCTGTTGGATTGCAGTCTCTATAACATGGAGAGAGCACTCTCACCTTGTTGGGTTATGGTCTGTACAACATGGAGAGTGCACTCTCAGCCTGTTGGGTTATAGTCTGAATAGCATAGAGAGTGCACTCTCACCCTGTTGGATTGCAGTCTCTATAACATGTAGAGTGCACTCTATCCCTTTTGGGTTTTCGTCTGCATAGCCTGGAGAGTGCACTCTCACACTGTTGGGTTGTAGTCTGTACAACATGGAGAGGGCACTCTCAGCCTTTTGGATTATTGTCGACATAACATGGAGAGTGCACTCTAACCCTGTTGGGTTATTGTGTGTACAACATGGATAGTGCACTCTCACCCTGTTTGGTTCTCATCTGTACAAAATGGAGAGTGCAGTCTCACCCTGTTGGGATATATTCTGTACAACATGGAGAATGCACTCTCACCCTCTCGGATTGTAGTATGTATAACATGGAGAGTGCACTCTCACCCTGTTGGGTTACAGTCTGTACAACATGGAGAATGCACTCTCACCCTCTCGGATTGTAGTATGTATAACATGGAGAGTGCACTCACACCCTGTTGGGATATATTCTGTACAACATGGAGAATGCACTCTCACCCTCTTGGATTGTAGTATGGATAAGGTTACAGGGACGCAAGAGGGCACTGGCAAGCAAGAACTTGGTTTAAAGTGTGTCTACTTCAACGCCAGGAGCATCCGGAATAAGGTGGGTGAGCTTGCAGCATGGGTTGGTACCTGGGATCCTGATGTTGTGGCCATTTCGGAGACATGGGTAGAGCAGGGGCAGGAATGGATGTTGCAGGTTCCGGGATTTAGTTGTTTCAGAAAGAACAGAGAAGAGGGTAAAAGAGGGGGGGGTGTGGCATTGTTAATCAAGGAAAGTATTACAGCGGCAGAAAGGACGTTTGAGGAATCGTCTACTGAGGTAGTATGGGCCGAGGTTAGAAACAGGAGAGGAGAGGTCACCCTGTTGGGAGTTTTCTATAGACCTCCGAATAGTTCCAGAGATGTAGAGGAAAGGATAGCGAAGATGATTCTCGACAGGAGCGAGAGTAACAGGGTAGTGGTTATGGGGGACTTTAACTTTCCAAATATTGACTGGAAATACTATAGTTCGAGTACTTTAGATGGGTCTGTTTTTGTCCAGTGTGTGCAGGAGGGTTTTCTGACACAGTATGTGGACAGGCCAACCAGGGGCGATGCCACATTGGATTTGGTACTGGGTAATGAACCCGGCCAGGTGTTCGATTTAGATGTAGGTGAGCACTTTGGCGATAGTGATCACAATTCGGTTAGGTTTACCTTAGCGATGGGCAGGGACAGGTATATACCACAGGGCAAGAAGTATAGCTGGGGGAAAGGAAATTATGACGCGATTAGGCAAGATTTAGGATGTGTAGGATGGGGAAGGAAACTGCAGGGGATGGGCACAAACGAAATGTGGAGCTTATTCAAGGAGCAGCTAATGCGTGTCCTTGATAAGTATGTACCTGTCAGGCAGGGAGGAAGTTGTCGAGCAAGGGAGCCGTGGTTTACTCAAGAAGTTGAAGCGCTTGTCAAGAGGAAGAGGGCGGCTTATGTTAGGATGAGACGGGAAGGCTCAGTTAGGGCGCTTGAGAGTTACAAGCTAGCCAGGAAGGATCTAAAGGGAGGGCTAAGAAGAGCAAGGAGAGGACACGAGAAGTCATTGGCGGATAGGATCAAAGAAAACCCTAAGGCTTTCTATAGGTATATCAGGAATAAACGAATGATAAGAGTTAGAACAGGGCCAATCAAGGATAGTAGTGGGAAGTTGTGTGCGGAATCAGAGGAGATAGGGGAAGCGTTAAATGAATATTTTTCGTCAGTATTTACAGTAGAGAAAGAAAATGTTGCCGAGGAGATTACTGAGATACAGCCTACTAGGCTAGATGGGATTGAGATTCACAAGGAGGAGGTGTTAGCAATTTTGGAAAGAGTGAAAATAGATAAGTCCCCTGGGCCAGATGGGATTTATCCTAGGATTCTCTGGGAAGCCAGGGAGGAGATTGCAGAGCCGTTGTTGTTGATCTTCAAGTCGTCATTGTCGACAGGAGTAGTGCCGGAGGACTGGAGGATAGCAAATGTTGTCCCCTTGTTCAAGAAGGGGAGTAGAGACAGCCCTGGTAATTATAGACCTGTGAGCCTTACTTCGGTTGTGGGTAAAATGTTGGAAAAGGTTATAAGAGACAGGATTTATAATCATCTTGAAAAGAATAAGTTCATTTGCGATAGTCAGCACGGTTTTGTGAAAGGTAGGTCGTGCCTCACAAACCTTATTGAGTTTTTCGAGAAGGTGACCAAACAGGTGGATGAGGGTAAAGCCGTGGATGTGGTGTATATGGATTTCAGTAAGGCGTTTGATAAGGTTCCCCACGGTAGGCTATTGCAGAAAATACGCAAGTATGGGGTTGAAGGTGATTTAGAGCTTTGGATCAGAAATTGGCTAGCTGAAAGAAGACAGAGGGTGGTGGTTGATGGCAAATGTTCATCCTGGAGTTTAGTTACTAGTGGTGTACCGCAAGGTTCTGTTTTGGGGCCACTGCTGTTTGTCATTTTTATAAACGACCTGGATGAGGGTGTAGAAGGGTGGGTTAGTAAATTTGCGGATGACACGAAGGTCGGTGGAGTTGTGGATAGTGTCGAAGGGTGTTGTAGGGTACAGAGGGACATAGATAGGCTGCAGAGCTGGGCTGAGAGATGGCAAATGGAGTTTAATGCGGAGAAGTGTGAGGTGATTCACTTTGGAAGGAGTAACAGCAATGCAGAGTACTGGGCTAATGGGAAGATTCTTGGTAGTGTAGATGAGCAGAGAGATCTTGGTATCCAGGTACATAAATCCCTGAAAGTTGCTACCCAGGTTAATAGGGCTGTTAAGAAGGCATATGGTGTGTTAGCCTTTATTAGTAGGGGGATCGAGTTTCAGAGCCACGGGGTCATGATGCAGCTGTACAAAACTCTGGTGAGGCCGCACCTGGAGTATTGCATGCAGTTCTGGTCACCGCATTATAGGAAGGATGTGGAAGCTTTGGGAAGGGTGCAGAGGAGATTTACTAGGATGTTGCCTGGTATGGAAGGAAGGTCTTACGAGGAAAGGCTGAGGGACTTGGGGTTGTTTTCGTTAGAGAGAAGGAGGAGGAGAGGTGACTTAATAGAGACATACAAGATAATCAGAGGGTTAGATAGGGTGGATAGTGAGAGTATTTTTCCTCGGATGAGGATGGCAAACACGAGGGGACATAGCTTTAAGTTGAGGGGTGAAAGATATAGGACAGATGTCAGAGGTAGTTTCTTTACGCAGAGTGTAGTAGGGGCGTGGAACGCCCTGCCTGCAACAGTAGTAGACTCGCCAACTTTAAGGGCATTTAAGTGGTCATTGGATAGACATATGGATGTAAATGGAATAGTGTAGGTCAGATGATCGGCGCAACATCGAGGGCCGAAGGGCCTGTACTGCGCTGTAATATTCTAATTCTAATTCTAATTCTAATTCTAACATGGAGATTGCACTCTCACCCTGATGGGTTCTGGTCTGTATAACATGAAGATTGCACTCTCACACTGTTGGGTTGTAGTCTGTACTACATGGAGAGAGCACTCTCAGCCTTTTGGATTATAGTCTGTAAAGCATGGAGAGTGCACTCTCACCCTGTTTGATTATGTGTATCTAACATGGAGAGGGCACTCTCACCCTGTTGGATTCTTGTCTGTTCAACGTGGAGAGAGCACTCTCATCCTGTTGGGTTTTGTTCTCTATAACATGAAGCGTGCTCTCTCACCCTGTTGGGATATGTTCTGTTCAACATGGAGAATGCACTCTCACCCGGTTGGGTTATAGTCTGTACAACATGGAGAGTGCACTCTCACCCTGTTGGGTTATAGACTGCACAACATGGAGAGAGCATTCTCACCCTGTTGGGTTGTAGTCTCTACAACATGGAGTGCGCACACTCACCCTGTTTGGTTCTCATCTGAACAACATGGAGAGTGCACTCTCACCCTGTTGGGTTATCATCTGTATAGCATGGAGAGTACACTCTCACCCTGTTGGTTTAACATCTGTCCAGCATGGAGAGTGCACTCTCACCCTGTTGGCTTACAGTCTGTATAGCATAGACAGTGCACTCTCACCCTGTTGGCTTACAGTCTGTATAGCATGGAGAGTGCACTCTCACCCTGTTGGGTTATCGTCTGTATAACATGAAGAGTGCTCTCTCACCCTGTTGGGTTATAGTCTGTATGGCATGGAGAGTGCACTCTCTCCCTGTTGGGTTCTCATCTGCACAGCATGGAGAGTGCATGCCCTCACTGTTGTGTTGTGGTCTGTATAACATGGAGAGTGCACTCTCACCCTGTTGGGTTATAGACTGTACAACATGGAGAGTGCACTCTCCCCCTGTTGGGTTATGGTCTGTATAACATGAAGAGTGCACTCTCACCCTGTTGGGGAAACGTCTGGAAACATGGAGAGTGCTCTATCGCCCTGTTGGGTTCTAGTCCGTACAACATGGAGAGTGCTCTCTGACCCTGTTGGGTTATAGTCCGTACAACATGGAGAGTGCACACTCACCTTGTAGGTTTTTGGTCTTTAGAACATGGAGAGTGCACTCTCACCCAGTTGGCTTCCAGTCTGTATAGCATGGAGAGTGCACTCTCACCCTGTTGGGTTTTCGTCTGTATAACATGGAGAGTGCACTCTTACCCTGTTGGATTATAGTCTGGAAACATGAAGAGTGCACTCTCACCCTGTGGGTAATGGTCTGTACAACATGGAGAGTGCCCACTCACCCTTTTTGGTTCTCATCTGTACAACATGGAGAGAGCACTCTCACCCTGTTGGGTTCTGGTCAGTACAACATGGAGAGTGCACTCTCACCCTGTACTGTTCTCATCTTGACAACATGGAGAGTGCACTCTCACCTTGTTGGGTTATGGTCTGTACAACATGGAGAGTGCAATCTCACCCTGTTGGGTTATAGTCTGTAAAACATGGAGAGTGCTCGTCACCCTCTTGGGCTGTAGTCTGCACAACATGGAGAGTGCACTCTCAGCCTTTTTGATTATAGTCTGCATAGCATAGAGAGTGCACTCTCACCCTGTTTGATTATTGTCTATATAACATGGAGATTGCACTCTAACCCTGTTGGGTTATTGTCTGTACAACATGTAGAGTGCACTCTCACCCTGTTGGGTTCTCATCTGTACAAAATGAAGAGTGCAGTCTCACCCTGTTGGGATATATTCTGTGCGACATGGAGAATGCACTCTCACCCTGTTGGGTTATAGTCTGTACAACATGGAGAGTGCACTCTCACCCTGTTGGGTTCTCACCTGTACAACATGGAGAGTGCACTCTCACCCTGTTGTGTTGTGGTCTGTATAACATGGAGAGTGCACTCTCACCCTGTTGGGTTATATTCTGTACAACATGGAGAGTGCACTCTCACCCTGTTGGGTTATGGTCTGTATAAAATGGAGAGTGCGCTCTCACCCTGTTGGTTTATAGTCAGTACAACATGGAGAGTGCATTCTCACCCTGTTGTGTTCTCATCTTTACAACATGGAGAGTGCACTCTCATCTTGTTGTGTTATGGTCTGTACAACATGGAGAGTGCACTCTCACCTTGTTGGGTTATAGTCTGTATAACATGGAGAGTGCACTCTCACCCTCTTGGGTTATGGTCTGTACAACATGGAGATTGCACTCTCAGCCTGCTGGGTTATCGTCTGTATAGCATGGAGAGTGCACTCTCACACTGTTGGATTGTTCTCTGTATAACATGGAGATTGCACTCTCACCCTGTTGGGTTACAGTCTGTATAACATGGAGAGTGCACTCACACCCTGTTGGGATATAGTCTGTACAACACGGAGAGTGCACTCTCACCCTGATGGGTTCTGGTCTGCATAACATGAAGATTGCACTCTCACACTGTTGGGTTGTAGTCTGTGCAACATGGAGAGTGCACTCTCAGCCTTTTGGGTTCTCATCTGTACAACAAGGAGAGTGCACTCTCACCCTGTTGGGTTATTGTCTGTACAACATGGAGAGTGCACGCTCACCCTGTTGTGTTCTCATCTTTACAACATGGAGAGTGCACTCTCATTTTTTGGGTTATGGTCTGTACAACATGGAGAGTGCACTCTCACCCTGTTGGGTTATAGTCTGTATAACATGGAGAGTGCACTCTCACCCTCTTGGGGTATGGTCTGTACAACATGGAGATTGCACTCTCAGCCTGCTGGGTTATCGTCTGTTTCGCATGGAGAGTGCACTCTCACCCTGTTGGATTGTAGTCTGTATAACATGGAGATTGCACTCTCACCCTGTTGGGTTACAGTCTGTACAACATGGAGAGTGCACTGTCCACCCTGTTGGGTTCTCATCTGTATAACATGGAGAGTGCACTCTCACCCTGTTGTGTTGTGGTCTGCAAACATGGAGAGTGCACTCTCACCCTGTTGGGTTATAGTCTGTACAACATAGAGAGTGCACTCTCACCCTGTTGGGTTATGGTCTGTATAAAATGGAGAGTGCGCTCTCACATTGTTGGTTTACAGTCTGTACAACATGGAGAGTGCATTCTCACCCTGTTGTGTTCTCATCTTTACACCATGGAGAGTGCACTCTCTTCTTGTTGGGTTATGGTCTGTACAACATGGAGAGTGCACTCTCACCCTGTTGGGTTATGGTCTGTATAACATGGAGAGTGCACTCTCACCCTGTTGGATTGTAGTCTGTATGACATGGAGATTGCACTCTCACCCTGTTGGCTTACAGACTGTATAACATGGAGAGTGCACTCACACCCTGTTTGTTTATTGTCTGTACAACATGAAGAGTGCTCTCTCACCCTGTTGGCTTATAGTCTGTATAGCATGGAGAGTGCACTCTCACCCTGTTGGGTTATAGTCTGCATAACATGGAGAGTGCTCTCTCACCCTGTTGGGTTATAGTCCGTACAACATGGAGAGTGCAAACTCACCTTGTTGGTTTGTGGTCTTTATAACATGGAGAGTGCACTGTCACCCTGTTGGGTAATAGGCTGTACAACATGGAGAGTGCTTTCTCACCCTGTTGGGTTATAGTCTCTACAACATGGAGTGTGCACACTCACCCTGTTTGGTTCTCATCTGTACAACATGGAGAGTGCACTCTCACCCTGTTGGGTTCTGGTCTGTACAACATGGAGAGTGCACTCTCACCCTGATGGGTTCTGGTCTGCATAACATGAAGATTGCACTCTCACACTGTTGGGTTGTAGTCTGTACAACATGGAGAGTGCACTGTCAGCCTTTTGGATTATCGTCTGTCTCGCATGGAGAGTGCACCTTCACCCTGTTGGATTATTGTCTGCACAACATGGAGAGTGCATTCTCACCCTGTTGGGTTCTGGTCTGTACAACATGGAGAGTGCACTCTCACCCTGTTGGGTTCTCGACTGTACAACATGGAGAGTGCACTCTCAGCCTGTTGGGTTATAGTCTGGATAGCATGGAGAGTGCACACTCTCCCTGTTGTGATTATCGTCTGCAAAGCATGGAGAGTGCGCTTTCACCCTGTTGTATTTTAGTCCGCATAACATGGAGAGTGCACTTTCATCCTGTTGGGTTATAGTCCGTCCAACATGGAGAGTGCTCTCTCACCCTGTTGGGTTGTAGTCCGTACAACATGCAGAGTGCACACTCACCCTGTTGGGTTGTGGTCTTTGTAACATGGAGAGTGCACTCTCACCCTGTTGGCTTATAGTCTGTATAGCATGGAGAGTGCACTCTCAGAGTGTTGGGTTTTCGTCTGTAAAGCATGGAGAGTGCACTCTTACCCTGTTGGATTATAGTCTGGAAACATGAATAATGCACTCTCACCCTGTTGGGTTATCGTCTCTACATCATGGAGTTTGCAGACTCACCCTCTCTGGTTCTCATCTATACAACATGGAGCGTGCAATCTCACCCTGTTGGGTTATGGTCTGTACAACATGGAGAGTGCACACTCACCCTGTTGTGTTCTCATCTTTACAACATGGAGCGTGCACTCTCAACTTGTTGGGTTATGGTCTGTACAACATGGAGAGTGCACTCTCACCCTGTTGGGTTATAGTCTGTATACCATGGAGAGTGCACTGTCACTCTCTTGGGTTATGGTCTGTACAACATGGAGATTGCACTCTCACCCTGTTGGGTTATAGTCTGTATAGCATGGAGAGTGCACTCTCACCCTGTTGGATTGCAGTCTCTATAACATGGAGAGTGCACTCACACCCTGTTGGGATATAGTCTGGACAACATGGAGAGTGCACTCTCACCCTTATGGGTTCTGGTCTGCATAACATGAAGATTGCACTCTCACACTGTTCGGTTGTAGTCTGTACAACATGGAGAGTGCACTCTCAGCCTTTTGGATTATAGTCTGTATCGCATGGAGAGTGCACTCTCACCCTGTTTGATTATTGTCTATATAACATGGAGAGTGCACTCTAACCCTTTTGGGTTATTGGCTGTACAACATGGAGAGTGCACTCTCACCTTGTTGGGATCTCATCTGTACAAAATTCAGAGTGCAGTCTCACCCTGTTGGGATATATTCTGTACAACATGGAGAATGCACTCTCAACCTGTTGGGTTATAGTCTGTACAACATGGAGCGCGCACTCTCACCCTGTTGCGTTCTCATCTGTACAACATGGAGAGTTATCTCTCACCCTCTTGGGTTATGGTCTGTACATCATGCGGATTGCACTCTCAGCCTGCTTGGTTATAGTCTGTATAGCATGGAGAGTGCACTCTCAACCTGTTGGATTGTAGTCTGTATAACATGGAGAGAGCACTCTCACCCTGTTGGGTTATAGTCTGTATAACATGGAGAGCGCCCTCACACCCTGTTGGGATATAGTCTGTTCAACATGGAGAGTACACTCTCACCCTGATGGGTTCTGGTCTGTATAACATGAAGATTGCACTCTCACACTGTTGGGTTGTAAGCCTTACAACATGGAGAGTGCACTCTCAGCCTTTTGGATTATAGTTTGTATAGCATGGAGAGTGCACTCCCACCCTGTTTGATTATTGTCTATATAACATGGAGAGTGCACTCTAACTATGTTGGGTTATTGTCTGGTCAACATGGAGAGAGCACTCTCAACCTGTTGGCTAATGTTCTGTATAACATGAAGAGTGCACTTTCACTCTCTTGGGTTATGGTCTGTACAACATGGAGATTGCACTCTCAGCCTGTTGGGTTATAGTCTGTATAGCATGCAGAGTGCACTCTCACCCTGTTGGATTGCAGTCTCTATAACATGTAGAGTGCACTCTCACCCTGTTGGTTTATAGTCTGTATAACATGGAGAGTGCACTCACACCCTGTTGAGATATAGTCTGTATAGCATGGAGAGCGCACTCTCACCCTGTTGGATTGCAGTCTCTATAACATGGAGAGTGCACTCTCACCCTGATGGGTTCTGGTCTGCATAACATGAAGATTGCACTCTCACACTGTTGGGTTGTAGTCTGTACAACATGGAGAGTGCACTGTCAGCCTTTTGGATTATCGTCTGTCTCGCATGGAGAGTGCACCTTCACCCTGTTGGATTATTGTCTGCACAACATGGAGAGTGCATTCTCACCCTGTTGGGTGCTCATCTGCACAAATGGAGAGTGCAGTCTCTCCCTGTTGGATTTTAGTCTGTACAACATGGAGAGTGCACTCTCACCCTGTTGGGTTCTCATCTGTACAACATGGAGAGTGCACTCTCACCCTGATGGGTTCTGGTCTGCATAACATGAAGATTGCACTCTCACACTGTTGGGTTGTAGTCTGTGCAACATGGAGAGTGCACTCTCAGCCTTTTGGGTTCTCATCTGTACAACAAGGAGAGTGCACTCTCACCCTGTTGGGTTATTGTCTGTACAACATGGAGAGTGCACGCTCACCCTGTTGTGTTCTCATCTTTACAACATGGAGAGTGCACTCTCATTTTTTGGGTTATGGTCTGTACAACATGGAGAGTGCACTCTCACCCTGTTGGGTTATAGTCTGTATAACATGGAGAGTGCACTCTCACCCTCTTGGGGTATGGTCTGTACAACATGGAGATTGCACTCTCAGCCTGCTGGGTTATCGTCTGTTTCGCATGGAGAGTGCACTCTCACCCTGTTGGATTGTAGTCTGTATAACATGGAGATTGCACTCTCACCCTGTTGGGTTACAGTCTGTACAACATGGAGAGTGCACTGTCACCCTGTTGGGTTCTCATCTGTATAACATGGAGAGTGCACTCTCACCCTGTTGTGTTGTGGTCTGCAAACATGGAGAGTGCACTCTCACCCTGTTGGGTTATAGTCTGTACAACATAGAGAGTGCACTCTCACCCTGTTGGGTTATGGTCTGTATAAAATGGAGAGTGCGCTCTCACATTGTTGGTTTACAGTCTGTACAACATGGAGAGTGCATTCTCACCCTGTTGTGTTCTCATCTTTACACCATGGAGAGTGCACTCTCTTCTTGTTGGGTTATGGTCTGTACAACATGGAGAGTGCACTCTCACCCTGTTGGGTTATGGTCTGTATAACATGGAGAGTGCACTCTCACCCTGTTGGATTGTAGTCTGTATGACATGGAGATTGCACTCTCACCCTGTTGGCTTACAGACTGTATAACATGGAGAGTGCACTCACACCCTGTTTGTTTATTGTCTGTACAACATGAAGAGTGCTCTCTCACCCTGTTGGCTTATAGTCTGTATAGCATGGAGAGTGCACTCTCACCCTGTTGGGTTATAGTCTGCATAACATGGAGAGTGCTCTCTCACCCTGTTGGGTTATAGTCCGTGCAACATGGAGAGTGCAAACTCACCTTGTTGGTTGTGGTCTTTATAACATGGAGAATGCACTGTCACCCTGTTGGGTAATAGGCTGTACAACATGGAGAGTGCTTTCTCACCCTGTTGGGTTATAGTCTCTACAACATGGAGTGTGCACACTCACCCTGTTTGGTTCTCATCTGTACAACATGGAGAGTGCACTCTCACCCTGTTGGGTTCTGGTCTGTACAACATGGAGAGTGCACTCTCACCCTGATGGGTTCTGGTCTGCATAACATGAAGATTGCACTCTCACACTGTTGGGTTGTAGTCTGTACAACATGGAGAGTGCACTGTCAGCCTTTTGGATTATCGTCTGTCTCGCATGGAGAGTGCACCTTCACCCTGTTGGATTATTGTCTGCACAACATGGAGAGTGCATTCTCACCCTGTTGGGTTCTGGTCTGTACAACATGGAGAGTGCACTCTCACCCTGTTGGGTTCTCGACTGTACAACATGGAGAGTGCACTCTCAGCCTGTTGGGTTATAGTCTGGATAGCATGGAGAGTGCACACTCTCCCTGTTGTGATTATCGTCTGCAAAGCATGGAGAGTGCGCTTTCACCCTGTTGTATTTTAGTCCGCATAACATGGAGAGTGCACTTTCATCCTGTTGGGTTATAGTCCGTCCAACATGGAGAGTGCTCTCTCACCCTGTTGGGTTGTAGTCCGTACAACATGCAGAGTGCACACTCACCCTGTTGGGTTGTGGTCTTTGTAACATGGAGAGTGCACTCTCACCCTGTTGGCTTATAGTCTGTATAGCATGGAGAGTGCACTCTCAGAGTGTTGGGTTTTCGTCTGTAAAGCATGGAGAGTGCACTCTTACCCTGTTGGATTATAGTCTGGAAACATGAATAATGCACTCTCACCCTGTTGGGTTATCGTCTCTACATCATGGAGTTTGCAGACTCACCCTCTCTGGTTCTCATCTATACAACATGGAGCGTGCAATCTCACCCTGTTGGGTTATGGTCTGTACAACATGGAGAGTGCACACTCACCCTGTTGTGTTCTCATCTTTACAACATGGAGCGTGCACTCTCAACTTGTTGGGTTATGGTCTGTACAACATGGAGAGTGCACTCTCACCCTGTTGGGTTATAGTCTGTATACCATGGAGAGTGCACTGTCACTCTCTTGGGTTATGGTCTGTACAACATGGAGATTGCACTCTCACCCTGTTGGGTTATAGTCTGTATAGCATGGAGAGTGCACTCTCACCCTGTTGGATTGCAGTCTCTATAACATGGAGAGTGCACTCACACCCTGTTGGGATATAGTCTGGACAACATGGAGAGTGCACTCTCACCCTTATGGGTTCTGGTCTGCATAACATGAAGATTGCACTCTCACACTGTTCGGTTGTAGTCTGTACAACATGGAGAGTGCACTCTCAGCCTTTTGGATTATAGTCTGTATCGCATGGAGAGTGCACTCTCACCCTGTTTGATTATTGTCTATATAACATGGAGAGTGCACTCTAACCCTTTTGGGTTATTGGCTGTACAACATGGAGAGTGCACTCTCACCTTGTTGGGATCTCATCTGTACAAAATTCAGAGTGCAGTCTCACCCTGTTGGGATATATTCTGTACAACATGGAGAATGCACTCTCAACCTGTTGGGTTATAGTCTGTACAACATGGAGCGCGCACTCTCACCCTGTTGCGTTCTCATCTGTACAACATGGAGAGTTATCTCTCACCCTCTTGGGTTATGGTCTGTACATCATGCGGATTGCACTCTCAGCCTGCTTGGTTATAGTCTGTATAGCATGGAGAGTGCACTCTCAACCTGTTGGATTGTAGTCTGTATAACATGGAGAGAGCACTCTCACCCTGTTGGGTTATAGTCTGTATAACATGGAGAGCGCCCTCACACCCTGTTGGGATATAGTCTGTTCAACATGGAGAGTGCACTCTCACCCTGATGGGTTCTGGTCTGTATAACATGAAGATTGCACTCTCACACTGTTGGGTTGTAAGCCTTACAACATGGAGAGTGCACTCTCAGCCTTTTGGATTATAGTTTGTATAGCATGGAGAGTGCACTCCCACCCTGTTTGATTATTGTCTATATAACATGGAGAGTGCACTCTAACTATGTTGGGTTATTGTCTGGTCAACATGGAGAGAGCACTCTCAACCTGTTGGCTAATGTTCTGTATAACATGAAGAGTGCACTTTCACTCTCTTGGGTTATGGTCTGTACAACATGGAGATTGCACTCTCAGCCTGTTGGGTTATAGTCTGTATAGCATGCAGAGTGCACTCTCACCCTGTTGGATTGCAGTCTCTATAACATGTAGAGTGCACTCTCACCCTGTTGGTTTATAGTCTGTATAACATGGAGAGTGCACTCACACCCTGTTGAGATATAGTCTGTATAGCATGGAGAGCGCACTCTCACCCTGTTGGATTGCAGTCTCTATAACATGGAGAGTGCACTCTCACCCTGATGGGTTCTGGTCTGCATAACATGAAGATTGCACTCTCACACTGTTGGGTTGTAGTCTGTACAACATGGAGAGTGCACTGTCAGCCTTTTGGATTATCGTCTGTCTCGCATGGAGAGTGCACCTTCACCCTGTTGGATTATTGTCTGCACAACATGGAGAGTGCATTCTCACCCTGTTGGGTGCTCATCTGCACAAATGGAGAGTGCAGTCTCTCCCTGTTGGATTTTAGTCTGTACAACATGGAGAGTGCACTCTCACCCTGTTGGGTTCTCATCTGTACAACATGGAGAGTGCACTCTCACCCTGTTGGATTATAGTCTGTATAGCATGGACAGTGCACTCTCACCCTGGTGGATTATAGTCTGTATCACATGGAGAGTGCACTCTCACCCTCTTGAGTTCACGTCTGGATAACGTGAAGAGTGCACTCTCACCCTGTTGGGTTATAGGTTGTGTAACATGGAGAGTGCACTCTCACCCTGTTGGATTATAGGCTGTATAACTTGGAGAGTGCACTGTCACTCTCTTGGGTTATGGTCTGTACAACATGGAGAGAGCTCTCACACCCTGTTGGGATATAGCCTGTACAACAGGGAGAGTGCACTCTCACCATGATGGGTTCTGGTCTGCATAACGTGAAGATTGCACTCTCACACTGTTCGGTTGTCGTCTGCACAACATGGAGAGTGCACTCTCAGCCTTTTGGATTACAGTCTGCATAGCATGGAGAGTGCACTCTCACCCTGTTTGATTATTGTCTATATAACATGGAGAGTGCACTCTAACCCTGTTGGGTTATTGTCTGGACAACATGGAGTGTGCACTCTCACCCTGCTGGGTTCTCATCTGTTCAAAAGGCAGAGTGCAGTCTCACCCTGTTGGGATATATTCTGTACAACATGGAGAATGGACTCTCACCCTGTTGGGTTGTAGTCTGTGCAACATGGAGAGTGCACTCTCACCCTGTTGTGTTGTGGTCTGTACAACATGGAGAGTGCACTCTCACCCTGTTGGGTTATAGTCTGTACAACATGGAGAGTGCACTCACACCCTGTTGGGTTATTGTCTGTATAACATGCAGAGCGCGCTCTCACCCTGTTGATTTATTCTCTGTACAACATAGAGAGTGCATTCTCACCCTGTTGTGTTCTCATCTTTACACCATGGAGAGTGCACTCTCTTCTTGTTGGGTTATGGTCTGTACAACATGGAGAGTACACTCTCATCCTGTTGTGTTCTCATCTTTACAACATGGAGAGTGCACTCTCATGTTGTTGGTTTTATGGACTGTATAACATGGAGAGTGCACTCTCACCCTCTTGGGTTATGGTCTGTACATCATGGAGATTGCAATCTCAGCCTGCTGGGTTGTAGTCTGTATAGCATGGAGAGTGCACTCACACCCTGTTGGGTTGTAGTCTGTATAACATGGAGAGTGCACTCTCACCCTGTTGGGTTATAGTCTGGAGAACATGGAGAGCGCACTCACACCCTGTTGGGATATAGTCTGTACAACATGGAGAGTGCACTCTCACCCTGATGGGTTCTGGTCTGTTCAACATGGAGAGAGCACTCGCACCCTGTTGGGTTATGTTCTGTATAACATGAAGAGTGCACTCTCACCCTGTTGGGTTACAGTCTGTATAACATGGAGAGTGCACTGTCACTCTCTTGGGTTATGGTCTGCACAACATGGAGATTGCACTCTCAGCCTGTTGGGTTATAGTCTGTATAGCATGGAGCGTGCACTCTCACCCTTTTGGATTGCAGTCTCTGTAACATGGAGAGTGCACTCACACCCTGTTGGGATGTAGTCTGTACAACATGGAGAGTGCACTCTCACCCTGATGGGTTCTGGTCTGCATAACATGAAGATTGCACTCTCACACTGTTGTGTTGTAGTCTGTACAACATGGAGAGTGCACTGACAGCCTTTTGGATTATCGTCTGTCTCGCATGCAGAGTGCACCCTCACCCTGTTGGGTTATTGTCTGCACAACATGGAGAGTGCACTCTCACCCTGTTGGGTTCTCATCTGTACCAATGGAGAGTGCAGTCTCACCCTGTTGGGGTATATTCTGTTCAACATGTAGAATGCACTCTCACCCTGTTGGGTTTTAGTCTGCACAGCATGGAGAGTGCACTCTCACCCTGTTGGGTTCTCATCTGTACAACATGGAGAGTGCACTCTCTCCCTGTTGCGTTGTTTCTGTATAACATGGAGAGTGCTCTCTCACCCTGTTGGGTTATAGTCTGAACAACATGGAGAGTGCACTCTCACCCTGTTGGGTTCTCATCTGTTCAGCATGGAGAGTGCACTCTCTCCCTGTTGTGTTGTTTTTGTATAGCACGGAGAGTGCATTCTCACCCTGTTGGGTTATAGTCTGTATCGTATGGAGAGTGCACTCTCACCCTGTTGGATTATAGTCTGTATCACATGGAGAGTGCACTCTCACCCTGTTGAGTACACGTCTGGAAAACGTGAAGAGTGCACTCTCACCCTGTTGGGTTACAGGCTGTGTAACATGGAGAGGGCACTCTCACCCTGTTGGATTATAGTCTCTACAACATGAAGAGTGCACTCTCACATTGCTGGGTTATTCTCTGCACCACATGGAGAGGGCACACTCCCCCTGTTGGTTTCTCATCTGAACAATATGGACAGTGCACTCTCACCCTTTTGCGCTTTGGTCTGTACAACATGGAGAGTGCATTCTCACCCTGATGGGTTCTGGTCTGTATAACATGAAGATTGCACTCTCACCCTGTTGGGTTATAGTCTGTACAACATGGAGAGTGCACTCTCACCCTGTTGGATTTTAGTCTCTATAGCATGGAGAGTGCACACTCACCCTGTTTGATTATTGTGTATATAACATGGAGAGTGCACTCTCACCCTGTTGGGTTATGTTCTGTATAACATGAAGAGTGCACTCTCACCATGTTGGGTTATAGTCTGTACAACATGAAGAGTGCACTCTCAGCCTGTTGGGTTATAGTCTGTACAACATGAAGAGTGCACTCTCATCCTGTTGGGTTCTCATCTGTGCAAAATGGAGAATGCACTCTCTCCCTGTTGGGTTATGGTCTGCATAACATGGAGAGTGCACTCTCACCCTGTTGGGTATGGTCTGTACTACATGGACAGTGCACTCTCACCCTGTTGGGTTATGGCCTGTACAACATGGAGATCGCACCCTCACCCTCTTGGATTATGGTCTGTATAACATTTAGAGTGCAGTCTCACCCTGTTGGGTTATGGTCTGTAGAACATGGAGATTGCACTCTCACCCTGTTGGGTTATTGTCTTTATAACATGAGGGTGCACTCTCACCCTGTTGGTTTATTGTCTGTACAACATGAAGAGTGCTCTCTCACCCTGTTGGCTTATAGTCTGTATCGCATGGAGAGTGCAGTCTCACCCTGTTGCGTAAAAGTCTGCATAACATGGAGAGTGCTCTCTCACCCTGTTGGGTTATAGTCCGTACAACATGGAGAGTGCTCTCTCACCCTGTTGTGTTATAGTCCGTACAACATGGAGAGTGCCCACTCACCTTGTTGGTTTGTGGTCTTTACTATATGGAGAGTGCACGCTCACCCTGTTTGGTTCTCATCTGTACAACATGGAGAGTGCAATCTCACCCTGTTGGGTTATAGTCTGTATAACATGGAGAGTGCACTGTCACCCTCTTTGGTTATGGTCTGTCCAACATGGAGAGTGCACTCTCAACCAGTTGGGTTATCGTCTGTATAACATGGAGAGTGCACTGTCACCCTCTTTGGTTATGGTCTGATCAACTTGGAGAGTGCACTCTCAGCCTGTTGGGTTATAGTCTGTATAACATGGAGAGTGCACTGTCACCCTCTTTGGTTATGGTCTGTCCAACATGGAGGGTGCACTCTCACCCAGTTGGGTTATAGACTGTACAACATGGAGAGTGCACTCTCAGCCTGTTGGGTTATCGTCTGTACAGCATGGAGAGTTCACACTCACCCTATTGGGTTATAATCTGCAAAGCATGGAGAGTGCACTCTCACCCTGTTGTACTTTAGTCCGTATAACATGGAGAGTGCACTCTCATCCTGTTGGGTTCTGGTCTGTATAACATGAAGATTGCACTCTCACACTGTTGGGTTCTAAGCTGTACAACATGGAGAGTGCACTCTCAGCCTTTTGGATTATAGTCTGTATTGCATGGAGAGTGCAATCTCACCCTGTTTGATTATTGTCTGTATAACATGGAGAGTGCACTCTAACCCTTTTGGGTTATTGTCTGTTGAACATGGAGAGAGCACTCTCACCCTGTTGGGTTATGTTCTGTATAACATGAAGAGTGCACTCTCACCCTGTTGGGTTATAGTCTGTATAACATGGAGTGTGCACTGTCACCCTCTTTGGTTATGGTCTGTACAACATGGAGAGTGCACTCTCAGCCTGTTGGGTTATAGTCTGTATAGCATGTAGAGTGCGCTCTCAGCCTGTTGGGTTATAGTCTGTACAGCATGGAGAGTGCACTCTCACCCTGTTGGGTTATCATCTGCAAAGCATGGAGAGTGCACCCTCACCCTGTTGGGTTATTGTCTGCACAACATGGGGAGTGCACTCTCAACCTGTTGGGTTCTCATCTTTACAAATGGAGAGTGCAGTCTCACCCTGTTGTGATACATTCTGTTCAACATGTAGAATGCACTCTCATCCTGTTGGGTTTTAGTCTGCACAACATGGAGAGTGCACTCTCATGCTGTTGTGTTCTCATCTGTACAACATGGAGAGTGCACTCTCTCCCTGTTGTGTTTTTTCTGTCCAGCACGGAGAGTGCATTCTCACCCTGTTGGGTTATGGTCTGTATAGCATGGAGAGTGCACTCTCACCCTGTTGGGTTATAGTCTGTACAACATAGAGAGTGCACTCTCACCCTGTTGGGTTATGGTCTGTATAAAATGGAGAGTGCGCTCTCACCCTGTTGGTTTACAGTCTGTACAACATGGAGAGTGCACTCTCACCCTGTTGGATTATAGTCTGTATAACATGAAGAGTGCACTCTCACAATGCTGGGTTAGAGTCTGCACCACATGGACAGGGCACACTCCCCCTGTTGGGTTCTCATTTGTACAACATGGACTGTGCACTCTCACCCTTTTGGGTTATGGTCTGTACAACATGGAGAGTGCATTCTCAGCCTGATGGGTTCTGGTCTAAATAACATGAAGATTGCACTTTCACCCTGTTGGGTTATAGTCTGTACAACATTGAGAGTGCACTCTCACCCTGTTGGGTTATAGACTGTATAGCATGGAGAGTGCACTCTCACCTTGTTGGATTATAGTCTCTATAGCATGGAGAGTGCACACTCACCCTGTTTGATTATTGTGTATATAACATGGAGAGTGCACTCTCACCCTGTTGGGTTATGTTCTGTATAACATGAAGAGTTCACTCTCACCATGGTGGGTTATAGTCTGTACAACATGAAGAGTGCACTCTCAGCCTGTTGGGTTATCGTCTGGACAACATGGAGAGTGCACACTCACCCTGTTGGGTTCTCATCTGTGCAAAATGGAGAATGCACTCTCACCCTGTTGCGTTTTGGTCAATATAACATGAAGAGCGGACTCTCACCCTGTTGCGTTTTGGACTGTACAACATGGAGAGTGCACTCTCACCCTGTTGGGTTTTAGTCTGTACAACATGGAGAGTGCACTCACACCCTGATGGGTTGTAGTCTGTACAACATTGAGAGTGCACTCTCACCCTGTTGTGTTATAGTCTGTATAACATGGAGAGTGCACTCTCACCCTGTTGGGTATGGTCTGTACTACATGGAGAGTGCACTCTCACCCTGTTGGGTTATGGCCTGTACAACATGGAGTTCGCACTCGCACCATGTTGGATTATGGTATGTATAACATGGAGAGTGCACTCTCACCCTGTTGGGTTATGGTCTGTATAACATGAGGGTGCACTCTCACCTTGTTGGGTTATAGTCCGTACAACATGGAGAGTGCACTCTCTACCTGTAGGCTTATCGTCCGTACAACATGGAGAGTGCACACTCACCCTGTTGGGTGCTCATCTGTGAAAGCATGGAGAGTGCACTCTCACCCTGTTGGGTTGTGGTCTGTATAACATGGAGAGTGCACTCTCACCCTGTTTGAACAGAGTCTGTGAAACATGTAGAGTGCCCTCTCACCCTGTTGGGTCATAGTCTCTATAGCATTGAGAGTGTACACTCAGCCAGTTGGGTTGTGGACTGTATTACATGGAGAGTGCACTCTCACCCTGTTGGGTTGTGGTCCATACAACATGGAGAGTGCCCACTCACCCTGTTGGGTTCTCCTCTGTACAAAATGGAGAGTGCTCTCTCACCCAGTTGGGTTATGATCTGTATAACATGGAGAGTGCACTCTCACCCTGTTGGAATATAGTCTGTCAAAGATGGAGAGTGATCTCTCACCCTGTTGTGTTATAGTCTGTAGAACATGGAGAGTGCACTCTCACCCTTTTGGATTATAGTCTGTACAACATGGAGTGAGCTCTCTCACACTGTTGGGTTATTGTCTGTATGACATGAAGAGTGCACTCTCACCCTGTTGGGTTATAGTCTGTATAACATGGAGAGTGCACTCTCACCCGATTGGGTTATAGTCTGTATCACATGGAGAGTACACTCTCACCCTGTTCGGTTATAGTCTGTACAACATGGAGAGTGCTCGCTCACCCTGTTGGGTTATGGTCTGCATAACACGAAGAGTGCTCTCCCACCCTGTTGGGTTATAGTCTGTACAACATGGAGTGAGCACTCTCACACTGTTGGGTTATTGTCTGTATAACATGGAGAGTGCACTCTCACCCTGTTGGAACAGAGTCTGTGTAACATGGATTGTGCCCTCTCACTCTGTTGGGTTATAGTCTGTATCGCGTTTAGAGTGTACACTCAGCCAGTTGGGTTATGGTCTGTATAACATGGAGAGTGCACTCTCACCCTGTTGGGTTGTGGTCCTTACAACATGGAGAGTGCCCACTCACCCTGTTGGGTTCTCATCTGTACAAAATGGAGAGTGCTCTCTCACCCTGTTGGGTTATGGTCCGTATAACATGGAGAGTGCACTCACACCCTGTTGGAATTTGGTCTGTAAAAGATGGAGAGTGATCTCTCACCCTGTTGTGTTATAGTCTGTATAACATGGAGAGTGCACTCTCACCCTTTTGGATTATAGTCTGTAAAACATGGAGAGTGCACTCTCACCCTGTTGGGTTATAGTCTGTACAACATGGAGTGTGCACTCTCACCATGTTTTGTTATCGTATGTATAACATGGAGAGTGCACTCTCACCCTGTTGGGTAATTATCTGTATAACATGGACAGTGCACTGTCACCCTGTTGGGTTATTATCTGTATAACATGGACATTGCACTCTCACCCTGTTGGGTTATGGTCTGCATAACACGAAGAGTGCTCTCCCACCCTGTTGGGTTATAGTCTGTACAACATGGAGTGAGCACTCTCACACTGTTGGGTTATTGTCTGTATAACATGGAGAGTGCACTCTCACCCTGTTGGAATATAGTCTGTAAAAGATGGAGAGTGAACTCTCACCCTGTTGTGTTATAGTCTGTATAACATGGAGAGTGCACTCTCACCCTTTTGGATTATAGTCTGTATAACATGGAGAGTGCACTCTCACCCTGTTGGATTATTATCTGTATAACATGGACAGTGCACTGTCACCCTGTTGGGTTATTATCTGTATAACATGGACAGTGCACTCTCACCCTGTTGGGTTATAGTCTCTACAACATTCAGTGAGCACTCTCACACTGTTGGGTTATTGTCTGTATAACATGGAGAGTGCACTCTCACCCTGTTGGAATATAGTCTGTAAAAGATGGAGAGTGAACTCTCACCCTGTTGTGTTATAGTCTGTATAACATGGAGAGTGCACTCTCACCCTTTTGGATTATAGTCTGTATAACATGGAGAGTGCACTCTCACCCTGTTGGATTATTATCTGTATAACATGGACAGTGCACTGTCACCCTGTTGGGTTATTATCTGTATAACATGGACAGTGCACTCTCACCCTGTTGGGTTATAGTCTGTACAACATTGAGTGAGCACTCTCACACTGTTGGGTTATTGTCTGTATAACATGGAGAGTGCGCTCTCACCCTGTTGGAACAGAGTCTGTGTAACATGGAGAGTGACCTCTCACCCTGTTGGGTTATAGTCTGTATAGCATTTAGAGTGTACACTCAGCCAGTTGGGTTATGGTCTGTATAACATGGAGAGTGCACTCTCACCCTGTTGGGTTGTGGTCCAAACAACATGGATAGTGCCCACTCACCCTGTTGGGTTCTCATCTGTACAAAATGGAGAGTGCTCTCTCACCCTGTTGGGTTATGGTCTGTATAACATGGAGAGTGCACTCACACCCTGTTGGAATATAGTCTATAAAAGATGGAGAGTGAACTCTCACCCCATTTGGGTTATAGTCTGGATAACATGGAAAGTGCACTCTCACCCTGTTGGGTTATAGTCTGTACAACATGGAGAGTGCTCTCGCACCCTGTTGGGTTATGGTCTGTATATCATGGAGAGTGCTCTCTCACCCTGTTGGGTTATGGTCTGCATAACACGAAGAGTGCTCTCCCACACTGTTCGGTTATAGTCTGTACAACATGGAGTGAGCACTCTCACACTGTTGGGTTATTGTCTGTATAACATGGAGAGTGCACTCTCACCCTGTTGGGTTATTGTCTGTACAACATGGAGAGTGCACTCTCACCCTCTTGGGTTATTATCTATATAACATGGAGAATGCACTCTCACCCTATTGGATTATCGTCTGTATAACATGGAGAGTGCACTCTCACCCTCTTGGGTTATAGTCTGTATAACATGGAGAGTGCACTCTCACCCTGTTGGGTTATAGTCTGTGCAACATGGAGAGTGCACTCTCACCCTGATGGGTTATAGTCTGTGCAACATGGAGAGTGCACTCTCACCCTGATGGGTTATTATCTGTATAGCATGGACAGTGCACTTTCACCCTGTTGGGTTATTATCTGTATAACGTGGACAGTGCACTCTCACCCTGTTGGGTTACAGTCTTTACAACATGGAGTGAGCACTCTCACACTGTTGCGTTATTGTCTGTCTAACATGAAGAGTGCTATCTCACCCTGTTGGGTTATAGTCTCTACAACATGGAGAGTGCACTCTCAACCAGTTGCGTTATAGTCTGTATAACATGGAGAGTGCACTGTCACCCTCTTTGGTTATGGTCTGTCCAACATGGAGAGTTCACACTCACCCTATTGGGTTATAATCTGCAAAGAATGGAGAGTGCACTCTCACCCTGTTGTATTTTAGTCCGTATAACATGGAGAGTGCACTCTCATCCTGTTGGGTTCTGGTCTGTATAACATGAAGATTGCACTCTCACACTGTTGGGTTCTAAGCTGTACAACATGGAGAGTGCACTGTCACCCTGTTGGGTTATTATCTGTATAACATGGACAGTGCACTCTCACCCTGTTGGGTTATAGACTGTACAACATGGAGAGTGCACTCTCAGCCTGTTGGGTTATAGTCTGTACAGCATGGAGAGTTCACACTCACCCTATTGGGTTATAATCTGCAAAGCATGGAGAGTGCACTCTCACCCTGTTGTATTTTAGTCCGTATAACATGGAGAGTGCACTCTCATCCTGTTGGGTTCTGGTCTGTATAACATGAAGATTGCACTCTCACACTGTTGGGTTCCAAGCTGTACAACATGGAGAGTGCACTCTCAGCCTTTTGGATTATAGTCTGTATGACATGGAGAGTGCACTCTAACCCTGTTGGGTTATTGTCTGTTCAACATGGAGAGAGCACTCTCACCCTGTTGGGTTATGTTCTGTATAACATGAAGAGTGCACTCTCACCCTGTTGGGTTATAGTCTGTATGACATGGAGAGTGCACTGTCACTCTCTTGGGTTATGGTCTGTACAACATGGAGATTGCACTCTCAGCCTGTTGGGTTATAGTCTGTATAGCATGGAGAGTGCACTCTCACCCTGTTGTGTTCTCATCTTTACAACATGGAGAGTGCACTCTCACCCTGTTGGGTTATAGTCTGTATAACATGGAGAGTGCACTATCACCCTCTTTGTTTATGGTCTGTACAACATGGAGAGTGCACTCTCAGCCTGTTGGGTTATAGTCTGTATAGCATGGAGAGTGCGCTCTCAGCCTGTTGGGTTATAGTCTGTACAGCATGGAGAGTGCACACTCACCCTGTTGGGTTATCATCTGCAAAGCATGGAGAGTGCACCCTCACCCTGTTGGGTTATTGTCTGCACAACATGGAGAGTGCACTCTCAACCTGTTGGGTTCTCACCTTAACAAATGGAGAGTGCAGTCTCACCCTGTTGTGATACATTCTGTTCAACATGTAGAATGCACTCTCATCCTGTTGGGTTTTAGTCTGCACAACATGGAGAGTGCACTCTCACGCTGTTGTGTTCTCATCTGTACAACATGGAGAGTGCACTCTCTCCCTGTTGTGTTTTTTCTGTCCAGCACGGAGAGTGCATTCTCACCCTGTTGGGTTATGGTCTGTATAGCATGGAGAGTGCACTCTCACCCTGTTGGGTTATAGTCTGTACAACATAGAGAGTGCACTCTCACCCTGTTGGGTTATGGTCTGTATAAAATGGAGAGTGCGCTCTCACCCTGTTGGTTTACAGTCTGTACAACATGGAGAGTGCACTCTCACCCTGTTGGATTATAGTCTGTATAACATGAAGAGTGCACTCTCACAATGCTGGGTTATTGTCTGCACCACATGGAGAGGGCACACTCCCACTGTTGGGTTCTCATTTGAACAACTTGGACAGTGCACTCTCACCCTTTTGTGTTATGGTCTGTGCAACATGGAGAGTGCATTCTCAGCCTGATGGGTTCTGGTCTAAATAACATGAAGATTGCACTTTCACCCTGTTGGGTTATAGTCTGTACAACATTGAGAGTTCACTCTCACCCTGTTGGGTTATAGACTATATAGCATGGAGAGTGCACACTCACCCTGTTTGATTATTGTGTATATAACATGGAGAGTGCACTCTCACCCTGTTGGGTTATGTTCTGTATAACATGAAGAGTTCACTCTCACCATGGTGGGTTATAGTCTGTACAACATGAAGAGTGCACTCTCAGCCTGTTGGGTTGTCGTCTGGACAACATGGAGAGTGCACACTCACCCTGTTGGGTTCTCATCTGTGCAAAATGGAGAATGCACTCTCACCCTGTTGCGTTTTGGTCAATAAAACATGAAGAGCGGACTCTCACCCTGTTGCGTTTTGGACTGTACAACATGGAGAGTGCACTCTCACCCTGTTGGGTTTTAGTCTGTACAACATGGAGAGTGCACTCACACCCTGATGGGTTGTAGTCTGTACAACATTGAGAGTGCACTCTCACCCTGTTGTGTTATAGTCTGTATAACATGGAGAGTGCACTCTCACCCTGTTGGGTATGGTCTGTACTACATGGAGAGTGCACTCTCACCCTGTTGGGTTATGGCCTGTACAACATGGAGTTCGCACTCTCACCATGTTGGATTATGGTATGTATAACATGGAGAGTGCACTCTCACCCTGTTGGGTTATAGTCCGTACAACATGGAGAGTGCACTCTCTACCTGTAGGCTTATCGTCCGTACAACATGGAGAGTGCACACTCACCCTGTTGGGTGCTCATCTGCGAAAGCATGGAGAGTGCACTCTCACCCTGTTGGGTTGTGGTCTGTATAACATGGAGAGAGCACTCTCACCCTGTTTGAGCAGAGTCTGTGTAACATGTAGAGTGCCCTCTCACCCTGTTGGGTCATAGTCTCTATAGCATTGAGAGTGTACACTCAGCCAGTTGGGTTGTGGACTGTATTACATGGAGAGTGCACTCTCACCCTGTTGGGTTGTGGTCCATACAACATGGAGAGCGCCCACTCACCCTGTTGGGTTCTCCTCTGTACAAAATGGAGAGTGCTCTCTCACCCTGTTGGGTTATGGTCTGTATAACATGGAGAGTGCACTCTCACCCTGTTGGAATATAGTCTGTCAAAGATGGAGAGTGATCTCTCACCCTGTTGTGTTATAGTCTGTAGAACATGGAGAGTGCACTCTCACCCTTTTGGATTATAGTCTGTACAACATGGAGTGAGCACTCTCACACTGTTGGGTTATTGTCTGTATGACATGAAGAGTGCACTCTCACCCTGTTGGGTTATAGTCTGTATAACATGGAGAGTGCACTCTCACCCTATTGGGTTGTAGTCTGTATCACATGGAGAGTACACTCTCACCCTGTTGGGTTATAGTCTGTACAACATGGAGAGTGCTCTCTCACCCTGTTGGGTTATGGTCTGCATAACACGAAGAGTGCTCTCCCACCCTGTTGGGTTATAGTCTGTACAACATGGAGTGAGCACTCTCACACTGTTGGGTTATTGTCTGTATAACATGGAGAGTGCCCTCTCACTCTGTTGGGTTATAGTCTGTATCGCATTTAGAGTGTACACTCAGCCAGTTGGGTTATGGTCTTTATAACATGGAGAGTGCACTCTCACCCTGTTGGGTTGTGGTCCTTACAACATGGAGAGTGCCCATTCACCCTGTTGTGTTCTCATCTGTACAAAATGGAGAGTGCTCTCTCATCCTGTTGGGTTATGGTCCGTATAACATGGAGAGTGCACTCACACCCTGTTGGAATTTGGTCTGTAAAAGATGGAGAGTGATCTCTCACCCTGTTGTGTTATAGTCTGTATAACATGAAGAGTGCACTCTCACCCTTTTGGATTATAGTCTGTAAAACATGAAGAGTGCACTCTCACCCTGTTGGGTTATAGTCTGTACAACATGGAGAGTGCACTCTCACCATGTTTTGTTATCGTCTGTATAACATGGAGAGTGCACTCTCACCCTTTTGGATTATAGTCTGTATAACATGGAGAGTGCACTGTCACCCTGTTGGGTTATTATCTGTATAACATGGACATTGCACTCTCACCCTGTTGGGTTATAGTCTGTAAAACATGGAGTGAGCACTCTCACACGGTTGGGTTATAGTCTGTATAACATGGACATTGCACTCTCACCCTGTTGGGTTATAGTCTGTAAAACATGGAGTGAGCACTCTCACCCTGTTGGGTTATAGTCTGTACAACATAGAGAGTGCACTCTCACCCTGTTGGGTTATGGTCTGCATAACACGAAGAGTGCTCTCCCACCCTGTTGGGTTATAGTCTGTACAACATGGAGTGAGCACTCTCACACTGTTGGGTTATTCTCTGTATAACATGGAGAGTGCACTCTCACCCTGTTGGAATATAGTCTGTAAAAGATGGAGAGTGAACTCTCACCCTGTTGTGTTATAGTCTGTATGACATGGAGAGTGCACTCTCACCCTTTTGGAATATAGTCTGTATAACATGGAGAGTGCACTCTCACTCTGTTGGGTTATTATCTGTATAACATGGACAGTGCACTGTCACCCTGTTGGGTTATTATCTGTATAACATGGACAGTGTACTCTCACCCTGTTGGGTTATAGTCTGTACAACATTGAGTGAGCACTCTCACACTGTTGGGTTATTGTCTGTATAACATGGAGACTGCGCTCTCACCCTGTTGGGTTGTGGTCCTTACAACATGGAGAGTGCCCACTCACCCTGTTGGATTCTCATCTGTACAAAATGGAGAGTGCTCTCTCACCCTGTTGGGTTATGATCCGTATAACATGGAGAGTGCACTCACACCCTGTTGGAATTTGGTCTGGAAAAGATGGAGAGTGATCTCTCACCCTGTTGTGTTATAGTCTGTATAACATGGAGAGTGCACTCTCACCCTTTTGGATCATAGTCTGTAAAACATGGAGAGTGCACTCTCACCCTGTTGGGTTATAGTCTGTACAACATGGAGAGTGCACTCTCACCATGTTTTGTTATCGTCTGTATAACATGGAGAGTGCACTCTCACCCTTTTGGATTATAGTCTGTATAACATGGAGAGTGCACTCTCACCCTGTTGGGTTATTATCTGTGTAACATGGACAGTGCACTGTCACCCTGTTGAGTTATTATCTGTATAACATGGACATTGCACTCTCACCCTGTTGGGTTATAGTCTGTAAAACATGGAGTGAGCACTCTCACACTGTTGGGTTATAGTCTGTATAACATGGAGAGTGCACTCTCACCCTGTTGGGTTATAGTCTGTAGATCGTGGAGAGTGCTCTCTCACCCTGTTGGGTTATGGTCTGCATAACACGAAGAGTGCTCTCCTTCCCTGTTCGGTTATAGTCTGTACAACATGGAGTGAGCACTCTCACACTGTTGGGTTATTGTCTGCAAACATGGAGAGTGAACTCTCACCCTGTTGGGTAATAGTCTGTACAACATAGAGAGTGCACTCTCACCCTGTTGGGTTATGGTCTGCATAACACTAAGAGTGCTCTCCCACCCTGTTGGGTTATAGTCTGTACAACATGGAGTGAGCACTCTCACACTGTTGGGTTATTGTCTGTATAACATGGAGAGTGCACTCTCACCCTGTTGGAATATAGTCTGTAAAAGATGGAGAGTGAACTCTCACCCTGTTGTGTTATAGTCTGTATAACATGGAGAGTGCACTCTCACCCTTTTGGATTATAGTCTGTATAACATGGAGAGTGCACTCTCACCCTGTTGGGTTATTACCTGTATAACATGGACAGTGCACTGTCACCCTGTTGGGTTATTATCTGTATAACATGGACAGTGCACTCTCACCCTGTTGGGTTATAGTCTGTACAACATTGAGTGAGCACTCTCACACTGTTGGGTTATTGTCTGTATAACATGGAGAGAGCGCTCTCACCCTGTTGGAACAGAGTCTGTGTAACATGGAGAGTGACCTCTCACCCTGTTGGGTTATAGTCTGTATAGCATTTAGAGTGTACACTCAGCCAGTTGGGTTATGGTCTGTATAACATGGAGAGTGCACTCTCACCCTGTTGGGTTGTGGTCCAAACAACATGGATAGTGCCCACTCACCCTGTTGGGTTCTCATCTGTACAAAATGGAGAGTGCTCTCTCACCCCATTTGGGTTATAGTCTGGATAACATGGAGAGAGCACTCACACCCTGTTGGAATATAGTCTATAAAAGATGGAGAGTGCTCTCGCACCCTGTTGGGTTATGTTCGGTATATCATGGAGAGTGCTCTCTCACCCTGTTGGGTTATGGTCTGCATAACACGAAGAGTGCTCTCCCACCCTGTCCGGTTATAGTCTGTACAACATGGAGTGAGCACTCTCACACTGTTGGGTTATTGTCTGTATAACATGGAGAGTGCACTCTCACCCTGTTGGGTTATAGTCTGTACAACATGGAGAGTGCACTCTCACCCTCTTGGGTTATTATCTAGATAACATGGAGAATGCACTCTCACCCTATTGGATTATCGTCTGTGTAACATGGAGAGAGCACTCTCACCCTCTTGGGTTATAGTCTGTATAACATGGAGAGTGCACTCTCACCCTGTTGGGTTATAGTCTGTGCAACATGGAGAGTGCACTCTCACCCTGATGGGTTATTATCTATATAACATGGACAGTGAACTTTCACCCTGTTGGGTTATTATCTGTATAACATGGACAGTGCACTCTCACCCTGTTGGGTTACAGTCTGTACAACATGGAGTGAGCACTCTCACACTGTTGCGTTATTGTCTGTCTAACATGAAGAGTGCTATCTCACCCTGTTGGGTTATAGTCTGTATAACATGGAGAGTGCACTCTCACCCTGTTTGAACAGCGTCTGTGTAACATGTAGAGTGCCCTCTCACCCTATTGGGTTATAGTCTCTATAGCATTGAGAGTGTACACTCAGCCAGTTGGGTTGTGGACTGTATTACATGGAGAGTGCACTCTCACCCTGTTGGGTTGTGGTCCATACAACATGGAGAGTGCCCACTCACCATGTTGGGTTCTCCTCTGTACTAAATGGAGAGTGCTCTCTCACCCTGTTGGGTTATGGTCTGTATAACATGGAGAGTGCACTCTCACCCTGTTGGAATATAGTCTGTCAAAGATGGAGAGTGATCTCTCACCCTGTTGTGTTATAGTCTGTAAAACATGGAGAGTGCACTCTCACCCTTTTGGATTATAGTCTGTCCAACATGGAGTGAGCACTCTCACACTGTTGGGTTATTGTCTGTATAACATGAAGAGTGCACTCTCGCCCTGTTGGGTTATAGTCTGCATAACATGGAGAGTGCACTCTCACCCTATTGGGCTATAGTCTGTATCACATGGAGAGTACACTCTCACCCTGTTGGGTTATAGCCTGTACAACATGGAGCGTGCTCTCTCACCCTGTTGGGTTATGGTCTGCATAACACGAAGAGTGCTCTCCCACCCTGTTGGGTTATAGTCTGTACAACATGGAGTGAGCACTCTCACACTGTTTGGTTATTGTCTGTATAACATGGAGAGTGCACTCTCACCCTGTTGGAACAGAGTCTGTGTAACTTGGAGAGTGCCCTCTCACTCTGTTGGGTTATAGTCTGTATAGCATTTAGAGTGTACACTCAGCCAGTTGGGTTATGGTCTGTATAACATGGAGAGTGCACTCTCACCCTGTTGGGTTGTGGTCCTTACAACATGGAGAGTGCCCACTCACCCTGTTGGGTTCTCATCTGTACTAAATGGAGAGTGCTCTCTCACCCTGTTGGGTTATGGTCTGAATAACATGGAGAGTGCACTCACACCATGTTGGAATATAGTCTGTAAAAGATGGAGCGTGAACTCTCACCCTGTTGGGTTATGGTCTGTATAACATGGACAGTGCAGTCTCACCCTGTTGGCTTATTATCTGGATAACATGGACAGTGCCGTCTCACCATGTTGGAACATAGTCTGTACAACTTGGAGAGTGCACTCTCACCCTGTTGGGTTATGGTCTGTATAACATGAAGAGTGCTCTCCCACCCTGTTGGGTTATAGTCCGTTCAACATGGAGTGTGCACTCTCACACTGTTGGGTTATGGTCTGTACAACATGAAGAGTGCACTCTCACCCTGTTGTGTTATAGTCTGCACAACATGGAGAGTGCACTCTCACCCTGTTGGGGAATGTTCTGAAAAACATGGAGAGTGCACTCTCACCCTGTTGGAATATAGTCTGTGTAACATGGAGAGTGCCCTCTCACCCTGTTGGGTTATAGTCTGTCTAGCACTGAGAGATTACACTCAGCCTGTTGGGTTATGGTCTGTATAACATGGAGAGTGCACTTTCACCCTGTTGGGTTACAGTCTGTACAACATATTGAGTGCACTCTTACCCTGTTGGTTTATTGTCTGTATAACATGGAGTGTGCACTCTCACCCTATTGGGCTATAGTCTGTATCACATGGAGAGTACACTCTCACCCTGTTGGGTTATAGTCTGTACAACATGGAGAGTGCACTCTCACCATGTTTTGTTATCGTCTGTATAACATGGAGAGTGCACTCTCACCCTTTTGGATTATAGTCTGTATAACATGGAGAGTGCACTCTCACCCTTTTGGATCATAGTCTGTAAAACATGGAGAGTGCACTCTCACCCTGTTGGGTTATTATCTGTGTAACATGGACAGTGCACTGTCACCCTGTTGGGTTATTATCTGAATAACATGGACATTGCACTCTCACCCTGTTGGGTTATAGTCTGTAAAACATGGAGTGAGCACTCTCACACTGTTGGGTTATAGTCTGTATAACATGGAGAGTGCACTCTCACCCTGTTGGGTTATAGTCTGTAGATCGTGGAGAGTGCACTCTCACCCTGTTGGGTTATGGGCTGTATATCATGGAGAGTGCTCTCTCACCCTGTTGGGTTATGGTCTGCATAACACGAAGAGTGCTCTCCCACCCTGTTCGGTTATAGTCTGTACAACATGGAGTGAGCACTCTCACACTGTTGGGTTATTGTCTGCAAACATGGAGAGTGCACTCTCACCCTGTTGGGTTATAGTCTGTACAACATAGAGAGTGCACGCTCACCCTGTTGGGTTATGGTCTGCATAACACGAAGAGTGCTCTCCCACCCTGTTGGGTTATAGTCTGTACAACATGGAGTGAGCACTCTCACACTGTTGGGTTATTGTCTGTATAACATGGAGAGTGCACTCTCACCCTGTTGGAATATAGTCTGTAAAAGATGGAGAGTGAACTCTCACCCTGTTGTGTTATAGTCTGTATAACATGGAGAGTGCACTCTCACCCTTTTGGATTATAGTCTGTATAACATGGAGAGTGCACTCTCACCCTGTTGGGTTATTATCTGTATAACATGGACAGTGCACTGTCACCCTGTTGGGTTATCATCTGTATAACATGGACAGTGCACTCTCACCCTGTTGGGTTATAGTCTGTACAACATTGAGTGAGCACTCTCACACTGTTGGGTTATTGTCTGTATAACATGGAGAGTGCGCTCTCACCCTGTTGGAACAGAGTCTGTGTAACATGGAGAGTGACCTCTCACCCTGTTGGGTTATAGTCTGTATAGCATTTAGAGTGTACACTCAGCCAGTTGGGTTATGGTCTGTATAACATGGAGAGTGCACTCTCACCCTGTTGGGTTGTGGTCCAAACAACATGGATAGTGCCCACTCACCCTGTTGGGTTCTCATCTGTACAAAATGGAGAGTGCTCTCTCACCCTGTTGGGTTATGGTCTGTATAACATGGAGAGTGCACTCACACCCAGTTGGAATATAGTCTACAAAAGATGGAGAGTGAACTCTCACCCCATTTGGGTTATAGTCTGGATAACATGGAAAGTGCACTCTCACCCTGTTGGGTTATAGTCTGTACAACATGGAGAGTGCTCTCGCACCCTGTTGGGTTATGTTCTGTATATCATGGAGAGTGCTCTCTCACCCTGTTGGGTTATGGTCTGCATAACAAGAAGAGTGCTCTCCCACCCTGTTCGGTTATAGTCTGTATAACATGGAGAGTGCACTCTCACCCTGTTGGGTTATAGTCTGTACAACATGGAGAGTGCACTCTCACCCTCTTGGGTTATTATCTGTATAACATGGAGAATGCACTCTCACCCTATTGGATTATCGTCTGTATAACATGGAGAGTGCACTCTCACCCTCTTGGGTTATAGTCTGTATAACATGGAGAGTGCACTCTCACCCTGTTGGGTTATAGTCTGTGCAACATGGAGAGTGCACTCTCACCCTGATGGGTTATTATCTATATAACATGGACAGTGCACTTTCACCCTGTTGGGTTATTATCTGTATAACATGGACAGTGCACTCTCACCCTGTTGGGTTACAGTCTGTACAACATGGAGTGAGCACTCTCACACTGTTGCGTTATTGTCTGTCTAACATGAAGAGTGCTATCTCACCCTGTTGGGTTATAGTCTGTATAACATGGAGAGTGCACTCTCACCCTGTTTGAACAGAGTCTGTGTAACATGTAGAGTGCCCTCTCACCCTATTGGGTTATAGTCTCTATAGCATTGAGAGTGTACACTCAGCCAGTTGGGTTGTGGACTGTATTACATGGAGAGTGCACTCTCACCCTGTTGGGTAGTGGTCCATACAACATGGAGAGTGCCCACTCACCCTGTTGGGTTCTCCTCTGTACAAAATGGAGAGTGCTCTCTCACCCTGTTGGGTTATGGTCTGTATAACATGGAGAGTGCACTCTCACCCTGTTGGAATATAGTCTGTCAAAGATGGAGAGTGATCTCTCACCCTGTTGTGTTATAGTCTGTAAAACATGGAGAGTGCACTCTCACCCTTTTGGATTATAGTCTGTCCAACATGGAGTGAGCACTCTCACACTGTTGGGTTATTGTCTGTATAACATGAAGAGTGCACTCTCGCCCTGTTGGGTTATAGTCTGTATAACATGGAGAGTGCACTCTCACCCTATTGGGCTATCGTCTGTATCACATGGAGAGTACACTCTCACCCTGTTGGGTTATAGTCTGTACAACATGGAGAGTGCTCTCTCACCCTGTTGGGTTATGGTCTGCATAACACGAAGAGTGCTCTCCCACCCTGTTGGGTTATAGTCTGTACAACATGGAGTGAGCACTCTCACACTGTTTGGTTATTGTCTGTATAACATGGAGAGTGCACTCTCACCCTGTTGGAACAGAGTCTGTGTAACTTGGAGAGTGCCCTCTCACTCTGTTGGGTTATAGTCTGTATAGCATTTAGAGTGTACACTCAGCCAGTTGGGTTATGGTCTGTATAACATGGAGAGTGCACTCTCACCCTGTTGGGTTGTGGTCCTTACAACATGGAGAGTGCCCACTCACCCTGTTGGGTTCTCATCTGTACTAAATGGAGAGTGCTCTCTCACCCTGTTGGGTTATGGTCTGAATAACATGGAGAGTGCACTCACACCCTGTTGGAATATAGTCTGTAAAAGATGGAGCGTGAACTCTCACCCTGTTGGGTTATGGTCTGTATAACATGGACAGTGCAGTCTCACCCTGTTGGCTTATTATCTGGATAACATGGACAGTGCCGTCTCACCATGTTGGAACATAGTCTGTACAACTTGGAGAGTGCACTCTCACCCTGTTGGGTTATGGTCTGTATAACATGAAGAGTGCTCTCCCACCCTGTTGGGTTATAGTCCGTTCAACATGGAGTGTGCACTCTCACACTGTTGGGTTATGGTCTGTACAACATGAAGAGTGCACTCTCACCCTGTTGTGTTATAGTCTGCACAACATGGAGAGTGCACTCTCACCCTGTTGGGGAATGTTCTGAAAAACATGGAGAGTGCCCTCTCACCCTGTTGGGTTATAGTCTGTCTAGCACTGAGAGAGTACACTCAGCCTGTTGGGTTATGGTCTGTATAACATGGAGAGTGCACTTTCACCCTGTTGGGTTACAGTCTGTACAACATATTGAGTGCACTCTTACCCTGTTGGTTTATTGTCTGTATAACATGGAGTGTGCACTCTCACCCTATTGGGCTATAGTCTGTATCACATGGAGAGTACACTCTCACCCTGTTGGGTTATAGTCTGTACAACATGGAGAGTGCACTCTCACCATGTTTTGTTATCGTCTGTATAACATGGAGAGTGCACTCTCACCCTTTTGGATTATAGTCTGTATAACATGGAGAGTGCACTCTCACCCTTTTGGATCATAGTCTGTAAAACATGGAGAGTGCACTCTCACCCTGTTGGGTTATTATCTGTGTAACATGGACAGTGCACTGTCACCCTGTTGGGTTATTATCTGAATAACATGGACATTGCACTCTCACCCTGTTGGGTTATAGTCTGTAAAACATGGAGTGAGCACTCTCACACTGTTGGGTTATAGTCTGTATAACATGGAGAGTGCACTCTCACCCTGTTGGGTTATAGTCTGTAGATCGTGGAGAGTGCACTCTCACCCTGTTGGGTTATGGGCTGTATATCATGGAGAGTGCTCTCTCACCCTGTTGGGTTATGGTCTGCATAACACGAAGAGTGCTCTCCCACCCTGTTCGGTTATAGTCTGTACAACATGGAGTGAGCACTCTCACACTGTTGGGTTATTGTCTTCAAACATGGAGAGTGCACTCTCACCCTGTTGGGTTATAGTCTGTACAACATAGAGAGTGCACGCTCACCCTGTTGGGTTATGGTCTGCATAACACGAAGAGTGCTCTCCCACCCTGTTGGGTTATAGTCTGTACAACATGGAGTGAGCACTCTCACACTGTTGGGTTATTGTCTGTATAACATGGAGAGTGCACTCTCACCCTGTTGGAATATAGTCTGTAAAAGATGGAGAGTGAACTCTCACCCTGTTGTGTTATAGTCTGTATAACATGGAGAGTGCACTCTCACCCTTTTGGATTATAGTCTGTATAACATGGAGAGTGCACTCTCACCCTGTTGGGTTATTATCTGTATAACATGGACAGTGCACTGTCGCCCTGTTGGGTTATTATCTGTATAACATGGACAGTGCACTCTCACCCTGTTGGGTTATAGTCTGTACAACATTGAGTGAGCACTCTCACACTGTTGGGTTATTGTCTGTATAACATGGAGAGTGCGCTCTCACCCTGTTGGAACAGAGTCTGTGTAACATGGAGAGTGACCTCTCACCCTGTTGGGTTATAGTCTGTATAGCATTTAGAGTGTACACTCAGCCAGTTGGTTTATGGTCTGTATAAGATGGAGAGTGCACTCTCACCCTGTTGGGTTGTGGTCCAAACAACATGGATAGTGCCCACTCACCCTGTTGGGTTCTCATCTGTACAAAATGGAGAGTGCTCTCTCACCCTGTTGGGTTATGGTCTGTATAACATGGAGAGTGCACTCACACCCTGTTGGAATATAGTCTACAAAAGATGGAGAGTGAACTCTCACCCCATTTGGGTTATAGTCTGGATAACATGGAAAGTGCACTCTCACCCTGTTGGGTTATAGTCTGTACAACATGGAGAGTGCTCTCGCACCCTGTTGGGTTATGTTCTGTATATCATGGAGAGTGCTCTCTCACCCTGTTGGGTTATGGTCTGCATAACAAGAAGAGTGCTCTCCCACCCTGTTCGGTTATAGTCTGTACAACATGGAGTGAGCACTCTCACACTGTTGGGTTATTGTCTGTATAACATGGAGAGTGCACTCTCACCCTGTTGGGTTATAGTCTGTACAACATGGAGAGTGCACTCTCACCCTCTTGGGTTATTATCTGTATAACATGGAGAATGCACTCTCACCCTATTGGATTATCGTCTGTATAACATGGAGAGTGCACTCTCACCCTCTTGGGTTATAGTCTGTATAACATGGAGAGTGCACTCTCACCCTGTTGGGTTATAGTCTGTGCAACATGGAGAGTGCACTCTCACCCTGATGGGTTATTATCTATATAACATGGACTGTGCACTTTCACCCTGTTGGGTTATTATCTGTATAACATGGACAGTGCACTCTCACCCTGTTGGGTTACAGTCTGTACAACATGGAGTGAGCACTCTCACACTGTTGCGTTATTGTCTGTCTAACATGAAGAGTGCTATCTCACCCTGTTGGGTTATAGTCTGTATAACATGGAGAGTGCACTCTCACCCTGTTTGAACAGAGTCTGTGTAACATGTAGAGTGCCCTCTCACCCTATTGGGTTATAGTCTCTATAGCATTGAGAGTGTACTCTCAGCCAGTTGGGTTGTGGACTGTATTACATGGAGAGTGCACTCTCACCCTGTTGGGTTGTGGTCCATACAACATGGAGAGTGCCCACTCACCCTGTTGGGTTCTCCTCTGTACAAAATGGAGAGTGCTCTCTCACCCTGTTGGGTTATGGTCTGTATAACATGGAGAGTGCACTCTCACCCTGTTGGAATATAGTCTGTCAAAGATGGAGAGTGATCTCTCACCCTGTTGTGTTATAGTCTGTAAAACATGGAGAGTGCACTCTCACCCTTTTGGATTATAGTCTGTCCAACATGGAGTGAGCACTCTCACACTGTTGGGTTATTGTCTGTATAACATGAAGAGTGCACTCTCGCCCTTTTGGGTTATAGTCTGTATAACATGGAGAGTGCACTCTCACCCTATTGGGCTATCGTCTGTATCACATGGAGAGTACACTCTCACCCTGTTGGGTTATAGTCTGTACAACATGGAGAGTGCTCTCTCACCCTGTTGGGTTATGGTCTGCATAACACGAAGAGTGCTCTCCCACCCTGTTGGGTTATAGTCTGTACAACATGGAGTGAGCACTCTCACACTGTTGGGTTATTGTCTGTATGACATGGAGAGTGCACTCTCACCCTGTTGGAACAGAGTCTGTGTAACATGGAGAGTGCCCTTTCACTCTGTTGGGTTATAGTCTGTATAGCATTTAGAGTGTACACTCAGCCAGTTGGGTTATGGTCTGTATAACATGGAGAGTGCACTCTCACCCTGTTGGGTTGTGGTCCTTACAACATGGAGAGTGCCCACTCACCCTGTTGGGTTCTCATCTGTACAAAATGGAGAGTGCTCTCTCACCCTGTTGGGTTATGGTCTGAATAACATGGAGAGTGCACTCACACCCTGTTGGAATATAGTCTGTAAAAGATGGAGCGTGAACTCTCACCCTGTTGGGTTATGGTCTGTATAACATGGACAGTGCAGTCTCACCCTGTTGGCTTATTATCTGGATAACATGGACAGTGACGTCTCACCATGTTGGAACATAGTCTGTACAACTTGGAGAGTGCACTCTCACCCTGTTGGGTTATGGTCTGTATAACATGAAGAGTGCTCTCCCACCCTGTTGGGTTATAGTCCGTTCAACATGGAGTGTGCACTCTCACACTGTTGGGTTATGGTCTGTACAACATGAAGAGTGCACTCTCACCCTGTTGTGTTATAGTCTGCACAACATGGAGAGTGCACTCTCACCCTGTTGGGGAATGTTCTGAAAAACATGGAGAGTGCACTCTCACCCTGTTGGATTATAGTCTGTGTAACATGGAGAGTGCCCTCTCACCCTGTTGGGTTATAGTCTGTCTAGCACTGAGAGAGTACACTCAGCCTGTTGGGTTATGGTCTGTATAACATGGAGAGTGCACTTTCACCCTGTTGGGTTACAGTCTGAACAACATATTGAGTGCACTCTTACCCTGTTGGGTTATTGTCTGTATAACATGGAGAGTGCACTCTCACCCTATTGGGCTATAGTCTGTATCACATGGAGAGTACACTCTCACCCTGTTGGGTTATAGTCTGTACAACATGGAGAGTGCTCTCTCACCCTGTTGGCTTATGTTCTTTATAACATGGAGAGTGCTCTCTCATCCTGTTGTGTTATCGTCTATATAACATGGAGAGTGCACTCTCACCCTGTTGGGTTACAGTCTGTACAACATATTGAGTGCACTCTTACCCTGTTGGGTTATGGTCTGTATATCATGGATAGTGCTCTCTCACCCTGTTGGGTTATGGTCTGTATAACACGAAGACTGCTCTCCCACCGTGTTGGGCTATAGTCTGTACAACATGGAGTGAGCACTCTCCCACTGTTGGGTTATTGTCTGTATAACATGGAGAGTGCACTCACACCCTGTTGGAATATAGTCTGTAAAAGATGGAGAGTGAACACTCACCCTGTTGGGTTATGGTCTGTATAACATGAAGAGTGCACACTCACCCTGTTGGGTTATAGTCTGTCTAGCACTGAGAGAGTACACTCAGCCTGTTGGGTTATGGTCTGTATCACATGGAGAGTGCACTTTCACCCTGTTGGGTTGTGGTCTCTACATCATGGAGTGTGCACTCTCACCCTGTTGGGTTATAGTCTGTATAGCATGGAAAGTGCACTCTCAGCCTGTTGGGTTATGGTCTGTGCAACATGGAGACAGCACTCTCACCCTGTTGAGTTATGTTCCTTATAACATGAAAAGTGCACTCTCACCCTGTTGGGTTATAGTCTGTACAACATGGAGAGTGCACACTCACCCTGTTGGGTTATATTCTGTACAACATGGGGCGCGCAATCTCACCGTGTTGGGTTCTCGTCTGTACAACATGGAGTGTGCACTTTCAATCTGTTGGGTTCTCATCTGAACAACATGGAGAGAGCACTCTCACCCTGTTGGGTTCTCATCTGCAACACATGGAGAGCGCACTCTCACCCTGTTGGGTTATGGTATGCATAACATGGAGAGTGCACTCTCAACCTGTTGTGTTCTCATCTTTGCAACATGAAGAGTGCACACTCACCCTGTTGGAATATAATCTGTACAACATGGAGAGTGCACTCTCACCCTGTTGGGTTGTGGTCCTTACAACATGGAGAGTGCCCACTCACCCTGTTGGGTTCTCATCTGTACAAAATGGAGAGTGCTCTCTCACCCTTTTGGATTATAGTCTGTATAGCATAGAGTGTGCACTCTCACCCTGATTGATAATCGTCTATATAACATGGAGAATGCACTCTCACCCTGTTGGCTTATGTTCTTTATAACATGAAGAGTGCACTCTCACCCTGTTCGGTTATAGTGTGTACAACATGGAGAGTGCACACTCACCCTGTTGGGTTCTCATCTGTACAAAATGGAGAGTGCTCTCTCACCCTGTTGGGTTATGGTCTGCATAACATGGAGAGTGCACTCTCACCCTGTTGGAATATAGTCTGTAAAAGATGGAGAGTGATCTCTCATCCTGTTGTGTTATCGTTTGTATAACATGGAGAGTGCACTCTCACCCTGTTGGGTTATAGTCTATATAACATGGAGAGTGCACTCTCACCCTGTTGGGTTATAGTCTGTACAACATGGAGAGTGCACTCTACCCTGTTGGGTTACAGTCTGTACAACATATTGAGTGCACTCTTACCCTGTTGGGTTATGGTCTGTATATCATGGATAGTGCTCTCTCACCCTGTTGGGTTATAGTCTGTACAACATGGAGTGAGCACTCTCACACTGTTGGGTTATTGTCTGTATAACATGGAGAGTGCACTCACACCCTGTTGGAATATAGTCTGTAAAAGATGGAGTGTGCACTCTCACCCTGCTGGGCTATAGTCTGTCCAACATGGAGATTGCACTCTCACCTTGTTGGTTTCTCATCTGTAAAAGATGGAGAGTGATCTCTCACCCTGTTGTGTTATAGTCTGTATAACATGAAGAGTGCACTCTCACCCTGTTGGATTCTAGTCTGTAAAACATGGAGAGTGCACTCTCACCCTGTTGGGTGATAGTCTATGCAACATGGAGAGTGCACTCTCACCCTGTTGGGTTATTATCTGTGTAACATGGACAGTGCACTGTCACCCTGTTGGGTTATTATCTGTATAACATGGACAGTGCACTGTCACCCTGTTGGGTTATTATCTGTATAACATGAAGAGTGCACTCTCACCCTATTGGGTTATAGTCTGTAAAACATGGAGAGTGCACTCTCACCCTGTTGGGTTATAGTCTGTTCAACATGGAGAGTGCTCTCTCACCCTGTTGGGTTATGGTCTGTATATCATGGAGAGTGCTCTCTCACCCTGTTGGTTTATGGTCTGCATAACACGAAGAGTGCTCTCCCACCCGGTTGGGTTATAGTCTGTACAACATGGAGTGAGCACTCTCACACTGTTGGGTAGTTGCCTGCATAACATGGAGAGTGCACTCTCACCCTGTTGGAATATAGTCTGTAAAAGATGGAGAGTGAACACTCACCCTGTTGTGTTATAGTCTGTATAACATGGAGAGCGCACTCTCACCCTTTTGGATTATAGTCTGTATAACATGGAGAGTGCACTCTAACCCTATTGGGTTATAGTCTGTACAACATGGAGAGTGCACTCTCACCCTGTTGTGTTATAGTCTGTATAACATGGAGAATGCACTCTCACCCTTTGGATTATAGTCTGGATAACATGAAGAGTGCACTCTCACCCTGTTGGATTATATTCTGTATAACATGAAGAGTGCAATCTCACCCTGTTGGACTGTGGTCCATACAACATGGAGAGTGCCCACTCACCCTGTTGGGTTCTCATCTGTACAAAATGGAGAGTGCTCTCTCACCCTGTTGGGTTATGGTCTGTATAACATGGACAGTGCACTCTCAACCTGTTGGATTATATTCTGTATAAAATGGAGAGTGCACTCTCACCCTGTTGGGTTATAGTCTGTACATCATGGTGAGTGCACTCTCTCCCGGTTGGGTTATGGTCTGTATAACATTCAGAGTGAACTCTCACACTGTTGGGTTTTAGTTGCACAACATGGAGAGTGCAGTCTCACCCTGTTGGGGTATAGTCTGTTCAACATGGAGAGTGCTCTCTCACCCTTTTGGGTTATGGTCTGTATAACATGAAGAGTGCACTCTCACCCTGTTGGATTGTGGTCCATACAACATGGAGAGTGCCCACTCACCCTGTTGGGTTCTCATCTGCACAAAATGGAGAGTGCTCTCTCACCCTGTTGGGTTATGGTCTGTAAAACATGGAGAGTGCACTCTCACCCTGTTGGGTTGTAGTCTGTATAACATGAAGAGTGCACTCTCACCCTGTTGGGTTATGGTCTGTATAACATGGACAGTGCACTCTCACCCTGTTGGGTTATTATCTGTATAACATGGGCAGTGCTGTCTCACCCTGTTGGCTTATTATCTGGATAACATGGACAGTGCCGTCTCACCATGTTGGAACATAGTCTGTACAACGTGGAGAGTGCACTCTCACCCTGTTGGGTTATGGTCTGTACAACATGGAGAGTGCACTCTCACTCTGTTGGGTTATGGTCTGCACAACATGGAGTGTGCACTCTCACTCTGTTGGGTTATGGTCTGTACAACATATTGAGTGCACTCTTACCCTGTTGGGTTATGGTCTGTATATCATGGATAGTGCTCTCTCACCCTGTTGCGTTATAGTCTGTACAACATGGAGTGAGCACTCTCACGCTGTTGGGTAGTTGCCTGCATAACATGGAGAGTGCACTCTCACCCTGTTGGAATATAGGCTGTAAAAGATGGAGAGTGAACACTCACCCTGTTGTGTTATAGTCTGTATAACATGGAGAGTGCACTCTCACCCTTTTGGATTATAGTCTGTATAACATGGAGAGTGCACTCTAACCCTATTGGGTTATAGTCTGTACAACATGGAGAGTGCACTCTCACCCTGTTGTGTTATAGTCTGTATAACATGGAGAATGCACTCTCACCCTTTGGATTATAGTCTGGATAACATGAAGAGTGCACTCTCACCCTGTTGGATTATATTCTGTATAACATGAAGAGTGCAATCTCACCCTGTTGGACTGTGGTCCATACAACATGGAGAGTGCCCACTCACCCTGTTGGGTTCTCATCTGTACAAAATGGAGAGTGCTCTCTCATCCTGTTGGGTTATGGTCTGTATAACATGGACAGTGCACTCTCAACCTGTTGGATTATATTCTGTATAAAATGGAGACTGCACTCTCACCCTGTTGGGTTATAGTCTGTACATCATGGTGAGTGCACTCTCTCCCGGTTGGGTTATGGTCTGTATAACATTCAGAGTGAACTCTCACCCTGTTGGGTTTTAGTTGCACAACATGGAGAGTGCAGTCTCACCCTGTTGGGGTATAGTCTGTTCAACATGGAGAGTGCTCTCTCACCCTTTTGGGTTATGGTCTGTATAACATGAAGAGTGCACTCTCACCCTGTTGGATTGTGGTCCATACAACATGGAGAGTGCCCACTCACCCTGTTGGGTTCTCATCTGCACAAAATGGAGAGTGCTCTCTCACCCTGTTGGCTTATGGTCTGTAAAACATGGAGAGTGCACTCTCACCCTGTTGGGTTGTAGTCTGTATAACATGAAGAGTGCACTCTCACCCTGTTGGGTTATGGTCTGTATAACATGGACAGTGCACTCTCACCCTGTTGGGTTATTATCTGTATAACATGGGCAGTGCTGTCTCACCCTGTTGGCTTATTATCTGGATAACATGGACAGTGCCGTCTCACCATGTTGGAACATAGTCTGTACAACGTGGAGAGTGCACTCTCACCCTGTTGGGTTATGGTCTGTACAACATGGAGAGTGCACTCTCACTCTGTTGGGTTATGGTCTGCACAACATGGAGTGTGCACTCTCACTCTGTTGGGTTATGGTCTGTACAACATATTGAGTGCACTCTTACCCTGTTGGGTTATGGTCTGTATATCATGGATAGTGCTCTCTCACCCTGTTGGGTTATAGTCTGTACAACATGGAGTGAGCACTCTCACACTGTTGGGTTATTGTCTGTATAACATGGAGAGTGCACTCACACCCTGTTGGAATATAGTCTGTAAAAGATGGAGTGTGCACTCTCACCCTGCTGGGCTATGGTCTGTATAACATGAAGAGTGCACTCTCACCCTGTTGGGTAATAGTCTGCACAACATGGAGAGTGCACTCTCACCCTGTTTGTTACTCATCTGCATAACATGAAGAGTGCACTCTCACCCTGTTGGAATATAGTCTTTATAACATGGAGAGTGCACTCTCACCCTGTTGGGTTACAGTCTGTCCAACATGGAGATTGCACTCTCACCTTGTTGGTTTCTCATCTGTAAAAGATGGAGAGTGATCTCTCACCCTGTTGTGTTATAGTCTGTATAACATGAAGAGTGCACTCTCACCCTGTTGGATTCTAGTCTGTAAAACATGGAGAGTGCACTCTCACCCTGTTGGGTGATAGTCTATGCAACATGGAGAGTGCACTCTCACCCTGTTGGGTTATTATCTGTGTAACATGGACAGTGCACTGTCACCCTGTTGGGTTATTATCTGTATAACATGGACAGTGCACTGTCACCCTGTTGGGTTATTATCTGTATAACATGAAGAGTGCACTCTCACCCTATTGGGTTATAGTCTGTAAAACATGGAGAGTGCACTCTCACCCTGTTGGGTTATAGTCTGTTCAACATGGAGAGTGCTCTCTCACCCTGTTGGGTTATGGTCTGTATATCATGGAGAGTGCTCTCTCACCCTGTTGGTTTATGGTCTGCATAACACGAAGAGTGCTCTCCCACCCGGTTGGGTTATAGTCTGTACAACATGGAGTGAGCACTCTCACACTGTTGGGTAGTTGCCTGCATAACATGGAGAGTGCACTCTCACCCTGTTGGAATATAGTCTGTAAAAGATGGAGAGTGAACACTCACCCTGTTGTGTTATAGTCTGTATAACATGGAGAGTGCACTCTCACCCTTTTGGATTATAGTCTGTATAACATGGAGAGTGCACTCTAACCCTATTGGGTTATAGTCTGTACAACATGGAGAGTGCACTCTCACCCTGTTGTGTTATAGTCTGTATAACATGGAGAATGCACTCTCACCCTTTGGATTATATACTGTATAACATGAAGAGTGCAATCTCACCCTGTTGGACTGTGGTCCATACAACATGGAGAGTGCCCACTCACCCTGTTGGGTTCTCATCTGTACAAAATGGAGAGTGCTCTCTCACCCTGTTGGGTTATGGTCTGTATAACATGGACAGTGCACTCTCAACCTGTTGGATTATATTCTGTATAAAATGGAGAGTGCACTCTCACCCTGTTGGGTTATAGTCTGTACATCATGGTGAGTGCACTCTCTCCCGGTTGGGTTATGGTCTGTATAACATTCAGAGTGAACTCTCACCCTGTTGGGTTTTAGTTGCACAACATGGAGAGTGCAGTCTCACCCTGTTGGGGTATAGTCTGTTCAACATGGAGAGTGCTCTCTCACCCTTTTGGGTTATGGTCTGTATAACATGAAGAGTGCACTCTCACCCTGTTGGGTTATAGTCTGTATAGCATTGAGTGTGTTCACTGAGCCAGTTGGGTTATGGTCTGTATAACATGGAGAGTGCACTCTCACCCTGTTGGATTGTGGTCCATACAACATGGAGAGTGCCCACTCACCCTGTTGGGTTCTCATCTGCACAAAATGGAGAGTGCTCTCTCACCCTGTTGGGTTATGGTCTGTAAAACATGGAGAGTGCACTCTCACCCTGTTGGGTTGTAGTCTGTATAACATGAAGAGTGCACTCTCACCCTTTTGGGTTATGGTCTGTATAACATGGACAGTGCACTCTCACCCTGTTGGGTTATTATCTGTATAACATGGGCAGTGCTGTCTCACCCTGTTGGCTTATTATCTGGATAACATGGACAGTGCCGTCTCACCATGTTGGAACATAGTCTGTACAACGTGGAGAGTGCACTCTCACCCTGTTGGGTTATGGTCTGTACAACATGGAGAGTGCACTCTCACTCTGTTGGGTTATGGTCTGCACAACATGGAGTGTGCACTCTCACTCTGTTGGGTTATGGTCTGGATAACATGGAGAGTGCACTCTCACCTTGTTGGGTTATCGTCTGTACAACATGCAGAGTGCACTCTCACCCTGTTGGGTTATTATCTGTATAACATGGACAGTGCACTCTCACCCTGTTGGGTTGTAGTCTGTACAACATGGAGAGTGCAATCTTACCCTGTTGGAATATGCTCTGTTTAACATGGAGAGTGCTCTCTCACCCTGTTGGGTTATCGTCTGTACAACATGGAGTGTGCACTCTCACTCTGTTGGGTTATGGTCTGGATAACATGGAGAGTGCACTCTCACCCTGTTGGGTTATAGTCTGTACAACATGCAGAGTGCACTCTCACCCTGTTGGGTTATTATCTGTATAACATGGACAGTGCACTCTCATGCTGTTAGGTTATAGTCTGTATAACATGGACAGGGCACTCTCACCATGTTGGAACATAGTCTGTACAACATGGAGAGTGCACTCTCTCCCTGTTGGGTTCTGGTCTGTACAACATGGAGAGTGCACTCTCACCCTGTTGGCTTATTGTCTGTATGGCATGGAGAGTGCACTCTCACTTGTTGGATTGTTGTCTGTATAACATGGAGAGTGCACTCTCACCCTGTTGGAATATGGTCTGTATAACATGGAGAGTGCTCTCTCACCCTGTTGGGTTATGGTCTGAATAACATGAAGAGTGCACTCACACCCTGTTGGGTTATAGTCTGTGCAACATGGAGTGTGCACTCTCACCCTGCTGGGTTATGGTCTGAATAACATGAAGAGTGCACTCTCACCATGTTGGTTTCTCATCTGCCTAACATGAAGAGTACTCTCTCACCCTGTTGGAATATGGTCTGTATAACATGGAGAGTGCATTCTTACCCTGTTGGGTTATTATCTGTATAACATGGACAGTGCAGTCTCACCCTGTTGGTTATTATCTGGAAAACATGGACAGTGCCGTCTCACCATGTTGGAACATCGTCTGTACAACATGGAGAGTGCACACTCACGCAGTTGGGTTATGGTCTGTACAACATGAAGAGTGCACTTTCACCATGCTTGGGAATGGTCTGTACAACATGGAGAGTGCACTCTCACCCTGTTGGAATATAGTCTGTGTAACATGGAGAGTGCACTCTCACCCTGTTGGAACAGAGTCTGTGAAACATGGAGAGTGCCCTCTCACCCTGTTGGGTTACAGTCTGTATAGCATTGAGAGTGTACACTCAGCCTGTTGGGTTATGGTCTGTATTACATGGAGAGTGCACTCACACCCTGTTGGGTTATAGTCTGTAAAACAGGGAGAGTGCACACGCACCCTGTTGGGTTCCAGTGTGTCCAGCATGGAGAGTGCACACTCACGCAGTTGGGTTCTCATCTGTCCAAAATGGAGAGTGCTCTTTCACCATGTTGGGTTATGGTCTGTATAACATGGAGAGTGCACTCTCACCCTGTTGGATTCTAGTCTGTATAACATGAAGAGTGCACTCTCACCCTGTTGTGTTATAGTCTGTATAACATGGAGAGTGCACTCTCACCCTGCTGGGTTATGGGCTGTATAACATGAAGAGTGCACTCTCACCCTGTTGGTTTCTCATCTGCAGAACATGAAGAGTGCTCTCTCACCCTGTTGGAATATAATCTGTATAACTTGGAGAGTGCATTCTCACCCTGTTGGGTTATTATCTGCATAACATGGACAGTGCAGTCTCACCCTGTTGGCTTATTATCTGGATAACATGGACAGTGCCGTCTCACCATGTTGGAAGATAGTCTGCACAACTTGGAGAGTGCACTCTCACCCTGTTTAGTTATGGTCTGTCCAACATGGAGAGTGCAGTCTCACCCTGTTGGTATGTAGTCTGTACAACATGGAGAGTGCACTCTCACCCTGTTGGGTTATAGTCTGTACAACATGGAGTGTGCACTCTCACCCTGTTGGGTTATGGTCTGTATAACATGAAGAGTGCACTCTCACCCTGTTGGGTTATAGTCTGTATAGCATTGAGTGTGTTCACTGAGCCAGTTGGGTTATGGTCTGTATAACATGGAGAGTGCACTCTCACCCTGTTGGATTGTGGTCCATACAACATAGAGAGTGCACACTCACCCTGTTGGGTTCTCATCTGCACAAAATGGAGAGTGCTCTCTCACCCTGTTGGGTTATGGTCTGTAAAACATGGAGAGTGCACTCTCACCCTGTTGGGTTGTAGTCTGTATAACATGAAGAGTGCACTCTCACCCTGTTGGGTTATGGTCTGTATAACATGGACAGTGCACTCTCACCCTGTTGGGTTATTATCTGTATAACATGGGCAGTGCTGTCTCACCCTGTTGGCTTATTATCTGGATAACTTGGACAGTGCCGTCTCACCATGTTGGAACATAGTCTGTACAACGTGGAGAGTGCACTCACACCCTGTTGGGTTATGGTCTGTACAACATGGAGACTGCACTCTCACTCTGTTGGGTTATGGTCTGCACAACATGGAGTGTGCACTCTCACTCTGTTGGGTTATGGTCTGGATAACATGGAGAGTGCACTCTCACCCTGTTGGGTTATCGTCTGTACAACATGCAGAGTGCACTCTCACCCTGTTGGGTTATTATCTGTATAACATGGACAGTGCACTCTCACCCTGTTGGGTTGTAGGCTGTACAACATGGAGAGTGCAATCTTACCCTGTTGGAATATGCTCTGTTTAACATGGAGAGTGCTCTCTCACCCTGTTGGGTTATCGTCTGTACAACATGGAGTGTGCACTCTCACTCTGTTGGGTTATGGTCTGGATAACATGGAGAGTGCACTCTCACCCTGTTGGGTTATAGTCTGTACAACATGCAGAGTGCACTCTCACCCTGTTGGGTTATTATCTGTATAACATGGACAGTGCACTCTCACCCTGTTAGGTTACAGTCTGTATAACATGGACAGGGCACTCTCACCATGTTGGAACATAGTCTGTACAACATGGAGAGTGCACTCTCTCCCTGTTGGGTTATGGTCTGTATAACATGAAGAGTGCACTCTCACCCTGTTGGGTTATAGTTGTACAACATGGAGAGTGCAGTCTCACCCTGTTGGGATATAGTCTGCTCAACATGGAGAGTGCACTCTCACCCTGTTAGAATATGGTCTGTATAACATGGAGAGTGCTCTCTCACCCTGTTGGGTTATGGTCTGTATAACATGAAGAGTGCACTCACACCCTGTTGGGTTATCGTCTGTACAACATGGAGTGTGCACTCTCACCCTGCTGGGTTATGGTCTGTATAACATGAAGAGTCAACTCTCACCCTGTTGGTTTCTCATCTGCATAACATGAAGAGTGCTCTCTCACCCTGTTGGAATATAATCTGTATAACTTGGAGAGTGCATTCTCACCCTGTTGGGTTATTATCTGTAAAACATGGACAGTGCAGTCTCACCCTGTTGGCTTATTATCTGGATAACATGGACAGTGCCGTCTCACCATGTTGGAAGATAGTCTGCACAACTTGGAGAGTGCCCTCTCACCCTGTTTAGTTATGGTCTGTACAACATGGAGAGTGCAGTCTCACCCTGTTGGTATGTAGTCTGTACAACATGGAGAGTGCACTCTCACCCTGTTGGGTTATAGTCTGTACAACATGGAGTGTGCACTCTCACCCTGTTGGGTTATGGTCTGTATAACATGAAGAGTGCACTCTCACCCTGTTGGGTTATAGTCTGTATAGCATTGAGTGTGTTCACTGAGCCAGTTGGGTTATGGTCTGTATAACATGGAGAGTGCACTCTCACCCTGTTGGATTGTGGTCCATACAACATAGAGAGTGCACACTCACCCTGTTGGGTTCTCATCTGCACAAAATGGAGAGTGCTCTCTCACCCTGTTGGGTTATGGTCTGTAAAACATGGAGAGTGCACTCTCACCCTGTTGGGTTGTAGTCTGTATAACATGAAGAGTGCACTCTCACCCTGTTGGGTTATGGTCTGTATAACATGGACAGTGCACTCTCACCCTGTTGGGTTATTATCTGTATAACATGGGCAGTGCTGTCTCACCCTGTTGGCTTATTATCTGGATAACTTGGACAGTGCCGTCTCACCATGTTGGAACATAGTCTGTACAACGTGGAGAGTGCACTCACACCCTGTTGGGTTATAGTCTGTATAGCATTGAGTGTGTTCACTGAGCCAGTTGGGTTATGGTCTGTATAACATGGAGAGTGCACTCTCACCCTGTTGGATTGTGGTCCATACAACATAGAGAGTGCACACTCACCCTGTTGGGTTCTCATCTGCACAAAATGGAGAGTGCTCTCTCACCCTGTTGGGTTATGGTCTGTAAAACATGGAGAGTGCACTCTCACCCTGTTGGGTTGTAGTCTGTATAACATGAAGAGTGCACTCTCACCCTGTTGGGTTATGGTCTGTATAACATGGACAGTGCACTCTCACCCTGTTGGGTTATTATCTGTATAACATGGGCAGTGCTGTCTCACCCTGTTGGCTTATTATCTGGATAACTTGGACAGTGCCGTCTCACCATGTTGGAACATAGTCTGTACAACGTGGAGAGTGCACTCACACCCTGTTGGGTTATGGTCTGTACAACATGGAGACTGCACTCTCACTCTGTTGGGTTATGGTCTGCACAACATGGAGTGTGCACTCTCACTCTGTTGGGTTATGGTGTGGATAACATGGAGAGTGCACTCTCACCCTGTTGGGTTATCGTCTGTACAACATGCAGAGTGCACTCTCACCCTGTTGGGTTATTATCTGTATAACATGGACAGTGCACTCTCACCCTGTTGGGTTGTAGGCTGTACAACATGGAGAGTGCAATCTTACCCTGTTGGAATATGCTCTGTTTAACATGGAGAGTGCTCTCTCACCCTGTTGGGTTATCGTCTGTACAACATGGAGTGTGCACTCTCACTCTGTTGGGTTATGGTCTGGATAACATGGAGAGTGCACTCTCACCCTGTTGGGTTATAGTCTGTACAACATGCAGAGTGCACTCTCACCCTGTTGGGTTATTATCTGTATAACATGGACAGTGCACTCTCACCCTGTTAGGTTACAGTCTGTATAACATGGACAGGGCACTCTCACCATGTTGGAACATAGTCTGTACAACATGGAGAGTGCACTCTCTCCCTGTTGGGTTATGGTCTGTATAACATGAAGAGTGCACTCTCACCCTGTTGGGTTATAGTTGTACAACATGGAGAGTGCAGTCTCACCCTGTTGGGATATAGTCTGCTCAACATGGAGAGTGCACTCTCACCCTGTTAGAATATGGTCTGTATAACATGGAGAGTGCTCTCTCACCCTGTTGGGTTATGGTCTGTATAACATGAAGAGTGCACTCACACCCTGTTGGGTTATCGTCTGTACAACATGGAGTGTGCATTCTCACCCTGCTGGGTTATGGTCTGTATAACATGAAGAGTCAACTCTCACCCTGTTGGTTTCTCATCTGCATAACATGAAGAGTGCTCTCTCACCCTGTTGGAATATAATCTGTATAACTTGGAGAGTGCATTCTCACCCTGTTGGGTTATTATCTGTAAAACATGGACAGTGCAGTCTCACCCTGTTGGCTTATTATCTGGATAACATGGACAGTGCCGTCTCACCATGTTGGAAGATAGTCTGCACAACTTGGAGAGTGCCCTCTCACCCTGTTTAGTTATGGTCTGTACAACATGGAGAGTGCAGTCTCACCCTGTTGGGGTGTAGTCTGTACAACATGGAGAGTGCACTCTCACCCTGTTGTGTTACAGTCTGTACAACATGGAGTGTGCACTCTCACCCTGTTGGGTTATGGTCTGTATAACATGAAGAGTGCACTTTCACCCTGCTTGGGAATGGTCTGTACAACATGGAGAGTGCACTCTCACCCTGTTGGAATATAGTCTGTGCAACATGGAGAGTGCACTCTCACCCTGTTGGGTTATAGTCTGTAAAATATGGAGAGTGCACACGCACCCTGTTGGGTTCTATTGTGTACAGCATGGAGAGTGCACACTCACGCAGTTGGGTTCTGGTCTGTATAACATGAAGAGTGCACTTTCACCATGCTTGGGAATGGTCTGTACAACATGGAGAGAACACTCTCACCCTGTTGGAATATAGTCTGTGAAACATGGAGAGTGCCCTCTCACTCTGTTGGGTTACAGTCTGCATAGCATTGAGAGTGTGCACTCAGCCAGTTGGGTTATGGTCTGTATAACATGGAGAGTGCACTCTCACCCTGTTGGGATGTGCTCCATACAACATGGAGAGTGCCCACTCACCCTGTTGGGTTCTCATCTGTACAAAATGGAGAGTGCTCTCTCACCCAGTTGGGTTACGATCTGTATAACATGGAGAGTGCACTCACACCCTGTTGGAATATAGTCTGTAAAAGATGGAGAGTGAACTCTCACCCTGTTGGGTTATGGTCTGTACAACATGGAGAGTGCACTCTCACCCTGTTGGGTTATTGTCTGTATGGCATGGAGAGTGCACTCTCACTTGTTGGGTTGTTGTCTGTATAACATGGAGAGTGCACTCTCACCCTGTTGGAATATGGTCTGTATAACATGGAGAGTGCTCTCTCACCCTGTTGTGTTATGGTCTGAATAACATGAAGAGTGCACTCACACCCTGTTGGGTTATAGTCTGTGCAACATGGAGTGTGCACTCTCACCCTGCTGGGTTATGGTCTGAATAACATGAAGAGTGCACTCTCACCATGTTGGTTTCTCATCTGCCTAACATGAAGAGTACTCTCTCACCCTGTTGGAATATGGTCTGTATAACATGGAGAGTGCATTCTTACCCTGTTGGGTTATTATCTGTATAACATGGACAGTGCAGTCTCACCCTGTTGGTTATTATCTGGAAAACATGGACAGTGCCGTCTCACCATGTTGGAACATCGTCTGTACAACATGGAGAGTGCACACTCACGCAGTTGGGTTATGGTCTGTACAACATGAAGAGTGCACTTTCACCATGCTTGGGAATGGTCTGTACAACATGGAGAGTGCACTCTCACCCTGTTGGAATATAGTCTGTGTAACATGGAGAGTGCACTCTCACCCTGTTGGAACAGAGTCTGTGAAACATGGAGAGTGCCCTCTCACCCTGTTGGGTTACAGTCTGTATAGCATTGAGAGTGTACACTCAGCCTGTTAGGTTATGGTCTGTATTACATGGAGAGTGCACTCACACCCTGTTGGGTTATAGTCTGTAAAACAGGGAGAGTGCACACGCACCCTGTTGGGTTCTAGTGTGTCCAGCATGGAGAGTGCACACTCACGCAGTTGGGTTCTCATCTGTCCAAAATGGAGAGTGCTCTTTCACCATGTTGGGTTATGGTCTGTATAACATGGAGAATGCACTCTCACCCTGTTGGATTCTAGTCTGTATAACATGAAGAGTGCACTCTCACCCTGTTGTGTTATAGTCTGTATAACATGGAGAGTGCACTCTCACCCTGCTGGGTTATGGTCTGTATAACATGAAGAGTGCACTCTCACCCTGTTGGTTTCTCATCTGCATAACATGAAGAGTGCTCTCTCACCCTGTTGGAATATAATCTGTATAACTTGGAGAGTGCATTCTCACCCTGTTGGGTTATTATCTGTATAACATGGACAGTGCAGTCTCACCCTGTTGGCTTATTATCTGGATAACATGGACAGTGCCGTCTCACCATGTTGGAAGATAGTCTGCACAACTTGGAGAGTGCACTCTCACCCTGTTTAGTTATGGTCTGTCCAACATGGAGAGTGCAGTCTCACCCTGTTGGGGTGTAGTCTGTACAACATGGAGAGTGCACTCTCACCCTGTTGGGTTATAGTCTGTACAACATGGAGTGTGCACTCTCACCCTGTTGGGTTATGGTCTGTATAACATGAAGAGTGCACTTTCACCCTGCTTGGGAATGGTCTGTACAACATGGAGAGTGCACTCTCACCCTGTTGGAATATAGTCTGTGCAACATGGAGAGTGCACTCTCACCCTGTTGGGTTATAGTCCGTAAAACATGGAGAGTGCACACGCACGCTGTTGGGTTCTAGTGTGTACAGCATGGAGAGTGCACACTCACGCAGTTGGGTTATGGTCTGTATAACATGAAGAGTGCACTTTCACCATGCTTGGGAATGGTCTGTACAACATGGAGATTCCACTCTCACCCTGTTGGCATATAGTCTGTAAAACATGGAGAGTGCCCTCTCACCCTGTTGGGTTACAGTCTGCATAGCATTGAGAGTGTGCACTCTGCCAGTTGGGTTATGGTCTGTATAACATGGAGAGTGCACTCTCACCCTGTTGGGTTGTGGTCCATACAACATGGAGAGTGCCCACTCACCCTGTTGGGTTCTCATCTGTACAAAATGGAGAGTGCTGTCTCACCCAGTTGGGTTACGATCTGAATAACATGGAGAGTGCACTCACACCCTGTTGGAATATAGTCTGTAAAAGATGGAGAGTGAACTCTCACCCTGTTGGGTTATCGTCTGTCTCGCATGATGAGTGCACTCTCACTTGTTGGATTGTTGTCTGTATAACATGGAGAGTGCACTCTTACCTGTTGGGTTATAGTCTGTATAACATGAAGAGTGCACTCTCACCCTGTTGGGTTATCGTCTGTATAACATGAAGAGTGCACTCTCACTCTGTTGGGTTATAGTCTGTGCAACATGGAGTGTGCACTCTCACCCTGTTGGAATATAGTCTGTATAACATGAAGAGTGCATTCTCACCATGTTGGTTTCTCATCTGCATAACATGAAGAGTACTCTCTCACCCTGTTGGGTTATTATCTGTATAACATGGACAGTGCAGTCTCACCCTGTTGGTTATTATCTGGATAACATGGACAGTGCCGTCTCACCATGTTGGAACATCGTCTGTACAACATGGAGAGTGCACATTGACGCAGTTGGGTTATGGTCTGTATAACATGAAGAGTGCACTTTCACCATGCTTGGGAATGGTCTGTACAACATGGAGAGTGCACTCTCACCCTGTTGGAATATAGTCTGTGTCACATGGAGAGTGCACTCTCACCCTGTTGGAACAGAGTCTGTGAAACATGGAGAGTGCCCTCTCACCCTGTTGGGTTACAGTCTGTGTAGCATTGAGAGTGTACACTCAGCCAGTTGGGTTATGGTCTGTATAACATGGAGAGTGCACTCTCACCCTGTTGGGTTATAGTCTGTGCAACATGGAGTGTGCACTCTCACCCTGTTGGTTTCTCATCTGCATAACATGAAGAGTACTCTCTCACCCTGTTGGAATATGGTCTGTATAACATGGAGAGTGCATTCTCACCCTGTTGGTTATTATCTGGATAACATGGACAGTGCCGTCTCACCATGTTGGAACATCGTCTGTACAACATGGAGAGTGCACACTCACGCAGTTGGGTTATGGTCTGTATAACATGAAGAGTGCACTTTCACCATGCTTGGGAATGGTCTGTACAACATGGAGAGTGCTCTCTCACCCTGTTGGAACAGAGTCTGTGAAACATGGAGAGTGCCCTTTCACCCTGTTGGGTTACAGTCTGTATAGCATTGAGAGTGTACACTCAGTCAGTTGGGTTATGGTCTGTATTACATGGAGAGTGCACTCTCACCCTGTTGGGTTATAGTCTGTAAAACATGGAGAGTGCACACGCACCCTGTTGGGGTCTAGTGTGTACAGCATGGAGAGTGCACACTCACGCAGTTGGGTTCTCATCTGTCCAAAATGGAGAGTGCTCTCTCACCATGTTGGGTTATGGTCTGTATAACATGGAGAGTGCACTCTCACCCTGTTGGATTCTAGTCTGTATAACATGAAGAGTGCACTCTCACCCTGTTGTGTTATAGTCTGTATAACATGGAGAGTGCACTCTCACCCTGTTGTGTGATAGTCTGTATAACATGGAAAGTGCACTCTCACCCTGTTGGATAATAGTCTGTGTAGCATGGAGAGTGCAGACTCAGCCTGTTGTGTTATGGTCTGTATAACTTGGAGAGTGCACTCTCACCCTGTTGGGTTATGGTCTGTATAACATGAAGAGTGCACTCTCACCCTGTTGGGTTACGGTCTGCATAACACGAAGAGTGCTCTCCCACCCGGTTGGGTAACAGTCTGTACAACATGGAGTGAGCACTCTCACACTGTTGGGTTATTGTCTGTATAACATGGAGAGTGCACTCTCACCCTGTTGGAATATAGTCTGAAAAAGATGGAGAGTGAACTCTCACCCTATTGGTTTTTAGTCTGTACCACATGGAGAGTGCACACTCACCCTGTTGGGTCCTCATCTGCACAAAATGGAGAATGCACTCTCACCCTGTTGGGTAAGAGTCTGTACAACATGGAGAGTGCACTCTCACTCTGTTGGGTTCTCATCTGTACAACATGGAGAGTGCACTCTCACCCTTTTGGATTATAGTCTGTATAACATGGAGAGTGCACTCTCACCCTGTTGGGTTATGGTCTGCATAACACGAAGAGTGCTCTCCCACCCGGTTGGGTAATAGTCTGTGCAACATGGAGTGAGCACTCTCACACTGTTGGGTTATTGTCTGTATAACATGGAGAGTGCACTCTCACCCTGTTGGAATGTAGTCTGTAAAAGATGGAGAGTGAACTCTCACCCTGTTGTGTTATAGTCTGTACAACATGGAGAGTGCACTCTCACCCTTTTGGATTATAGTCTGTATAACATGGAGAGTGCACTCTAACCCTGTTGGGTTATAGTCTGTACAACATGGAGAGTGCACTCTCACCCTGTTGTGTTATAGTCTGTATGACATGGAGAGTGCACTCTCACCATTTTTAATTATAGTCTGTATAACATGGAGAGTGTACTATCACCCTGTTGGGTTATAGTCTGTACAACATGGAGAGTGCACTCTCACCCTGTTGGGTTATTATCTGAATAACATGGACAGTGCACTGTCACCCTGTTGGGTTATTGTCTGTATAACATGGAGAGTGCACTCTCACCCTGTTGGAACAGAGTCTGTGTAACATGGAGAGTGCCCTCTCACCCTGTTGCGTTGTGGTCCCTACAACATGGAGAGTGCCCACTCACCCAGTTGGGTTCTCATCTGTCCAAAATGGAGAGTGCACTCTCACCCTGTTGGGTTATAGTCTGTCTAGCATTGAGAGTGCACTCTCACCCTGTTGGGTTATGGTCTGTATAACATGAAGAGTGCACTCTCACCCTGTTGGGTTATAGTCTGTACAACATGGAGAGTGCTCTCTCACCCTGTTGCGTTATTGTCTGAATAACATGGAGAGTGCACTCTCACCCTGTTAGGTTATGGTCTGTATAACATGAAGAGTGCACTCTCACCCTGTTGGGTTATAGTCTGCACAACGTGGAGAGCCTGCACCCTCAGCCTATTGGTTTTTAGTCTGTGCCACATGGAGAGTGCTCACTCACCCTGTTGGGTCCTCATCTGCTCAAAATGGAGAGTGCACTGTCACCCTGCTCTGTTATGGTCTGTGTAACATGAAGATTGCACTCTCACCCTGTTGGGTTACGGTCTGTATAACATGAAGAGTGCACTCTCACCCTGTTGGGTTATATTCCGTACAACATGGAGAGTGTGCACTCTCACCATATTGGGTTTTAGTCTGTACAACATGGAGAGTGCACACTCACCCTGTTGGGTCCTCATCTGCACAAAATGGAGAGTGCAATCTCACACTGCTGGGTTATGGTCTGTATAACATGGAGAGTGCAATCTCACCCTGTTGGGTAAGAGTCTGTACAACATGGAGAGTTCACTCTCACTCTGTTGGGTTCTCATCTGTACAACATGGAGAGTGCACTATCACCCTGCTGGATTACGGTGTGTAAAATGTAGATTGCACTCTCACACTGTTGTGGTATGCTCTGTACAACATGGAGAGTGCACTCTCACCCTGTTGGGTTATAGTCTGTACAGCATGGAGAGTGCACTCTCACCCTGTTGGAATATAGTCTTTATAACATGGAGATTGCTCTCTCACCCTGTTGGGTTATGGTCTGTATAACATGGAGATTGCACTCTCACCCTGTTGGGTTATAGTCTGTGCAACATGGAGAGTGCACTCTCACCCTGTTGAGTTATAGTCTGTATAACGTGAAGAGTGCACTCTCTCCCTGTTGGGTATATTCCGTATAACATGGACAGTGCACAATCTGACTGTTGGATTATAATCTGTATAACATTAAGATTGCACTCTCACCCTGTTGGGTTATAGTCTTTATAACATGAAGAGTGCACTCTCACTCTGTTGGATTCTAGTCTGTATAACATGAACAGTGCACTCTCACCCTGCTGTGTTATACTCTGTATAACATGGAGAGTGCACTCTCACCCTGTTGGGTTATGGTCTGTATAACATGAAGAGTGCACTCTCACCCTCTTGGGTTATAGACTGCACAACCTGGAGAGCGTGCACTCTCTCCCTATTGTTTTTTAGTCTGCACAACATGGAGAGTGCGCACTCATCCTGTTGGGTCCTCATCTGCACAAAATGAAGAGTGCACTCTCACCCTGTTGGGTAAGAGTCTCTACAACATGGAGAGTGCACTCTCACCCTGTTGGGTTCTCATCTGTACACCATGGAGAGTGCACTGTCACCCTGCTGGGTTATGGTCTGTGTAACTTGAAAATTGAGCTCTCACCCTGTTGGGGTATGCTCTTTACAACATGGAGAGTGCACTCTCACTCTGTTGGGTTATCGTCTGGACAGAATGGAGAGTGCACTCTCACCCTGCTGGAATATAGTTTGTACAACATGGAGAGTACTCTCTCACCCTGTTGGGTTATGGTCTGTATAACATGAAGATTGCACTCTCACCCTGTTGGGTTATAGTCTGTACAACATGGAGAGTGCACTCTCACCCTGTTGGATTATAGTCTTTATAACATGGAGCGTGCACTCTCACCCTGTTCCGTTATTGTCTGCATAACTTGGAGAGTGCACTCTCACCCTGTTGAGTTATAGTCTGTATAACATGGAAAGTGCACACTCTTACTGTTGGATTATAGTCTGTATAACATTAAGAGTGCACTCTCACCCTGTTGGATTGTAGTCTTTATAACATGGAGAGTGCACTCTCACCCTGTTGGTTTCTAGTCTGTATAACATGAAGAGTGCACTCTCACCCTGTTGTGCTATAGTCTGTATAACATGGAGAGTGCACTCTCACACTGTTGGAATATAGTCTGTGTAGCATGGAGAGTGCACTCTCACCCTGTTGGGTTATGGTCTGTAAAACATGAAGAGTGCACTCTCACTCTGTTGGGTTATGGTCTGCATAACATGAAGAGTGCACTCTCACCCTGTTGGGTTATAGTCTGCACAACGTGGAGAGCGTGCACTCTCACCCTATTGGTTTTTAGTCTGTACCACATGGAGAGTGCACACTCACCCTGTTGGGTCCTCATCTGCACAAAATGGAGAGTGCACTCTCACCCTGTTGGGTAAGAGTCTGTTCAACATGGAGCGTGCACTCTCACTCTGTTGGGTTCTCATCTGTACAACATGGAGAGTGCACAGTCACCCTGCTCTGTTATGGTCTGTGTAACATGAAGATTGCACTCTCACCCTGTTGGGCTACGGTCTGTATAACATGAAGAGTGCACTCTCACCCTGTTGGGTTATAGTCTGTACAACATGGAGATTGTGCACTCTTACCATATTGGGTTTTAGTCTGTACAACATGGAGAGTGCACACTCACCCTGTTGGGTCCTCATCTGCACAAAATGGAGAGTGCAATCTCACACTGCTGGGTTATGGTCTGTATAACATGGAGAGTGCACTCTCACCCTGTTGGGTAAGAGTCTGTACAACATGGAGAGTTCACTCTCACCCTGTTGGGTTCTCATCTGTACAACATGGAGAGTGCACTGTCACCCTGCTGGATTATGGTGTGTAAAATGAAGATTGCACTCTCACACTGTTGTGGTATGCTCTGTACAACATGGAGAGTGCACTCTCACCCTGGTGTGTTATAGTCTGTATAACATGGAGAGTGCCCTCTCACCCTGTTGGAATATAGTCTGTGTAGCACGGAGAGTGCAGACTCAGCCTTTTGGGTTATAGTCGGTATAACATGGAGAGTGCACTCTCACCCTGTTGGGTTATGGTCTGTATAACATGAAGAGTGCACTCTCACCCTCTTGGGTTATAGTCTGCACAACCTGGAGAGCGTGCACTCTCTCCCTATTGGTTTTTAGTCTGCACAACATGGAGAGTGCGCACTCATCCTGTTGGGTCATCATCTGCACAAAATGAAGAGTGCACTCTCACCCTGTTGGGTAAGAGTCTGTACAACATGGAGAGTGCACTCTCACCCTGTTGGGTTCTCATCTGTACACCATGGAGAGTGCACTGTCACCCTGCTGGGTTATGGTCTGTGTAACATGGAGAGTGCACTCTCACCCTGTTTGGTAAGAGTCTGTACAACATGGAGAGTTCACTCTCACCCTGTTGGGTGCTCATCTGTACAACATGGAGAGTGCATTGTCACCCTGCTGGATTATGTTCTGTGTATCTTGAAAATTGCGCTCTCAGCCTGTTGGGGTATGCTCTTTACAGCATGGAAAGTGCACTCTCACCCTGTTGGGTTATCGTCTGGACAGAATGGAGAGTGCACTCTCACCCTGTTGGAATATAGTTTGTATAACATGGAGAGCACTCTCTCACCCTGTTGGGTTATGGTCTGTATAACATGAAGATTGCACTCTCACCCTGTTGGGTTATAGTCTGTACAACATGGAGAGTGCACTCTCACCCTGTTGGATTATAGTCTTTATAACATGGAGCGTGCACTCTCACCCTGTTCCGTTATTGTCTGCATAACTTGGAGAGTGCACTCTCACCCTGTTGAGTTATAGTCTGTATAACATGGAAAGTGCACACTCTTACTGTTGGATTATAGTCTGTATAACATTAAGAGTGCACTCTCACCCTGTTGGATTGTAGTCTTTATAACATGGAGAGTGCACTCTCACCCTGTTGGTTTCTAGTCTGTATAACATGAAGAGTGCACTCTCACCCTGTTGTGCAATAGTCTGTATAACATGGAGAGTGCACTCTCACACTGTTGGAATATAGTCTGTGTAGCATGGAGAGTGCACTCTCACCCTGTTGGGTTATGGTCTGTATAACATGAAGAGTGCACTCTCACTCTGTTGGGTTATGGTCTGTATAACATGAAGAGTGCACTCTCACCCTGTTGGGTTATAGTCTGCACAACGTGGAGAGCGTGCACTCTCACCCTATTGGTTTTTAGTCTGTACCACATGGAGAGTGCACACTCACCCTGTTGGGTCCTCATCTGCACAAAATGGAGAGTGCACTCTCACCCTGTTGGGTAAGAGTCTGTACAACTTGGAGCGTGCACTCTCACTCTGTTGGGTTCTCATCTGTACAACATGGAGAGTGCACTGTCACCCTGCTGGATTATGTTCTGTGTAACTTGAAAATTGCGCTCTCACCCTGTTGGGTTATCGTCTGGACAGAATGGAGAGTGCACTCTCACCCTGTTGGAATATAGTTTGTATAACATGGAGAGCACTCTCTCACCCAGTTGGGTTATGGTCTGTATAACATGAAGAGTGCACTCTCACTCTGTTGGGTTATAGTCTGTACAACATGGAGAGTGCACTCTCACCCTGTTGGATTATAGTCTTTATAACATGGAGCGTGCACTCTCACCCTGTTCCGTTATTGTCTGCATAACTTGGAGAGTGCACTCTCACCCTGTTGAGTTATAGTCTGTATAACATGGAAAGTGCACACTCTTACTGTTGGATTATAGTCTGTATAACATTAAGAGTGCACTCTCACCCTGTTGGATTGTAGTCTTTATAACATGGAGAGTGCACTCTCACCCTGTTGGTTTCTAGTCTGCATAACATGAAGAGTGCACTCTCACCCTGTTGTGCTATAGTCTGTATAACATGGAGAGTGCACACTCACACTGTTGGAATATAGTCTGTGTAGCATGAAGAGTGCACTCTCACCCTGTTGGGTCCTCATCTGCACAACATGGAGAGTGCACTCTCACCCTGTTGGGTAAGAGTCTGTACAACATGGAGCGTGCACTCTCACTCTGTTGGGTTCTCATCTGTACAACATGGAGTGTGCACTGTCACCCTGCTCTGTTATGGTCTGTGTAACATGAAGATTGCACTCTCACCCTGTTGGGTTACGGTCTGCATAACATGAAGAGTGCACTCTCACCCTGTTGGGTTATAGTCTGTACAACATGGAGATTGTGCACTCTCACCATATTGGGTTTTAGTCTGTACAACATGGAGAGTGCACACTCACCCTGTTGGGTCCTCATCTGCACAAAATGGAGAGTGCAATCTCACACTGCTGGGTTATGGTCTGTATAACATGGAGAGTGCACTCTCACCCTGTTGGGTAAGAGTCTGTACAACATGGAGAGTGCCCTCTCACCCTGTTGGGTTACAGTCTGTGTAGCATTGAGAGTGTACACTCAGCCAGTTGGGTTATGGTCTGTATAACATGGAGAGTGCACTCTCACCCTGTTGGGTTATAGTCTGTGCAACATGGAGTGTGCACTCTCACCCTGTTGGTTTCTCATCTGCATAACATGAAGAGTACTCTCTCACCCTGTTGGAATATGGTCTGTATAACATGGAGAGTGCATTCTCACCCTGTTGGTTATTATCTGGATAACATGGACAGTGCCGTCTCACCATGTTGGAACATCGTCTGTACAACATGGAGAGTGCACACTCACGCAGTTGGGTTATGGTCTGTATAACATGAAGAGTGCACTTTCACCATGCTTGGGAATGGTCTGTACAACATGGAGAGTGCTCTCTCACCCTGTTGGAACAGAGTCTGTGAAACATGGAGAGTGCCCTTTCACCCTGTTGGGTTACAGTCTGTATAGCATTGAGAGTGTACACTCAGTCAGTTGGGTTATGGTCTGTATTACATGGAGAGTGCACTCTCACCCTGTTGGGTTATAGTCTGTAAAACATGGAGAGTGCACACGCACCCTGTTGGGGTCTAGTGTGTACAGCATGGAGAGTGCACACTCACGCAGTTGGGTTCTCATCTGTCCAAAATGGAGAGTGCTCTCTCACCATGTTGGGTTATGGTCTGTATAACATGGAGAGTGCACTCTCACCCTGTTGGATTCTAGTCTGTATAACATGAAGAGTGCACTCTCACCCTGTTGTGTTATAGTCTGTATAACATGGAGAGTGCACTCTCACCCTGTTGTGTGATAGTCTGTATAACATGGAAAGTGCACTCTCACCCTGTTGGATAATAGTCTGTGTAGCATGGAGAGTGCAGACTCAGCCTGTTGTGTTATGGTCTGTATAACTTGGAGAGTGCACTCTCACCCTGTTGGGTTATGGTCTGTATAACATGAAGAGTGCACTCTCACCCTGTTGGGTTACGGTCTGCATAACACGAAGAGTGCTCTCCCACCCGGTTGGGTAACAGTCTGTACAACATGGAGTGAGCACTCTCACACTGTTGGGTTATTGTCTGTATAACATGGAGAGTGCACTCTCACCCTGTTGGAATATAGTCTGAAAAAGATGGAGAGTGAACTCTCACCCTATTGGTTTTTAGTCTGTACCACATGGAGAGTGCACACTCACCCTGTTGGGTCCTCATCTGCACAAAATGGAGAATGCACTCTCACCCTGTTGGGTAAGAGTCTGTACAACATGGAGAGTGCACTCTCACTCTGTTGGGTTCTCATCTGTACAACATGGAGAGTGCACTCTCACCCTTTTGGATTATAGTCTGTATAACATGGAGAGTGCACTCTCACCCTGTTGGGTTATGGTCTGCATAACACGAAGAGTGCTCTCCCACCCGGTTGGGTAATAGTCTGTGCAACATGGAGTGAGCACTCTCACACTGTTGGGTTATTGTCTGTATAACATGGAGAGTGCACTCTCACCCTGTTGGAATGTAGTCTGTAAAAGATGGAGAGTGAACTCTCACCCTGTTGTGTTATAGTCTGTACAACATGGAGAGTGCACTCTCACCCTTTTGGATTATAGTCTGTATAACATGGAGAGTGCACTCTAACCCTGTTGGGTTATAGTCTGTACAACATGGAGAGTGCACTCTCACCCTGTTGTGTTATAGTCTGTATGACATGGAGAGTGCACTCTCACCATTTTTAATTATAGTCTGTATAACATGGAGAGTGTACTATCACCCTGTTGGGTTATAGTCTGTACAACATGGAGAGTGCACTCTCACCCTGTTGGGTTATTATCTGAATAACATGGACAGTGCACTGTCACCCTGTTGGGTTATTGTCTGTATAACATGGAGAGTGCACTCTCACCCTGTTGGAACAGAGTCTGTGTAACATGGAGAGTGCCCTCTCACCCTGTTGCGTTGTGGTCCCTACAACATGGAGAGTGCCCACTCACCCAGTTGGGTTCTCATCTGTCCAAAATGGAGAGTGCACTCTCACCCTGTTGGGTTATAGTCTATCTAGCATTGAGAGTGCACTCTCACCCTGTTGGGTTATGGTCTGTATAACATGAAGAGTGCACTCTCACCCTGTTGGGTTATAGTCTGTACAACATGGAGAGTGCTCTCTCACCCTGTTGCGTTATTGTCTGAATAACATGGAGAGTGCACTCTCACCCTGTTAGGTTATGGTCTGTATAACATGAAGAGTGCACTCTCACCCTGTTGGGTTATAGTCTGCACAACGTGGAGAGCCTGCACCCTCAGCCTATTGGTTTTTAGTCTGTGCCACATGGAGAGTGCTCACTCACCCTGTTGGGTCCTCATCTGCTCAAAATGGAGAGTGCACTGTCACCCTGCTCTGTTATGGTCTGTGTAACATGAAGATTGCACTCTCACCCTGTTGGGTTACGGTCTGTATAACATGAAGAGTGCACTCTCACCCTGTTGGGTTATATTCCGTACAACATGGAGAGTGTGCACTCTCACCATATTGGGTTTTAGTCTGTACAACATGGAGAGTGCACACTCACCCTGTTGGGTCCTCATCTGCACAAAATGGAGAGTGCAATCTCACACTGCTGGGTTATGGTCTGTATAACATGGAGAGTGCAATCTCACCCTGTTGGGTAAGAGTCTGTACAACATGGAGAGTTCACTCTCACTCTGTTGGGTTCTCATCTGTACAACATGGAGAGTGCACTATCACCCTGCTGGATTACGGTGTGTAAAATGTAGATTGCACTCTCACACTGTTGTGGTATGCTCTGTACAACATGGAGAGTGCACTCTCACCCTGTTGGGTTATAGTCTGTACAGCATGGAGAGTGCACTCTCACCCTGTTGGAATATAGTCTTTATAACATGGAGATTGCTCTCTCACCCTGTTGGGTTATGGTCTGTATAACATGGAGATTGCACTCTCACCCTGTTGGGTTATAGTCTGTGCAACATGGAGAGTGCACTCTCACCCTGTTGAGTTATAGTCTGTATAACGTGAAGAGTGCACTCTCTCCCTGTTGGGTATATTCCGTATAACATGGACAGTGCACAATCTGACTGTTGGATTATAATCTGTATAACATTAAGATTGCACTCTCACCCTGTTGGGTTATAGTCTTTATAACATGAAGAGTGCACTCTCACTCTGTTGGATTCTAGTCTGTATAACATGAACAGTGCACTCTCACCCTGCTGTGTTATACTCTGTATAACATGGAGAGTGCACTCTCACCCTGTTGGGTTATGGTCTGTATAACATGAAGAGTGCACTCTCACCCTCTTGGGTTATAGACTGCACAACCTGGAGAGCGTGCACTCTCTCCCTATTGTTTTTTAGTCTGCACAACATGGAGAGTGCGCACTCATCCTGTTGGGTCCTCATCTGCACAAAATGAAGAGTGCACTCTCACCCTGTTGGGTAAGAGTCTCTACAACATGGAGAGTGCACTCTCACCCTGTTGGGTTCTCATCTGTACACCATGGAGAGTGCACTGTCACCCTGCTGGGTTATGGTCTGTGTAACTTGAAAATTGAGCTCTCACCCTGTTGGGGTATGCTCTTTACAACATGGAGAGTGCACTCTCACTCTGTTGGGTTATCGTCTGGACAGAATGGAGAGTGCACTCTCACCCTGCTGGAATATAGTTTGTACAACATGGAGAGTACTCTCTCACCCTGTTGGGTTATGGTCTGTATAACATGAAGATTGCACTCTCACCCTGTTGGGTTATAGTCTGTACAACATGGAGAGTGCACTCTCACCCTGTTGGATTATAGTCTTTATAACATGGAGCGTGCACTCTCACCCTGTTCCGTTATTGTCTGCATAACTTGGAGAGTGCACTCTCACCCTGTTGAGTTATAGTCTGTATAACATGGAAAGTGCACACTCTTACTGTTGGATTATAGTCTGTATAACATTAAGAGTGCACTCTCACCCTGTTGGATTGTAGTCTTTATAACATGGAGAGTGCACTCTCACCCTGTTGGTTTCTAGTCTGTATAACATGAAGAGTGCACTCTCACCCTGTTGTGCTATAGTCTGTATAACATGGAGAGTGCACTCTCACACTGTTGGAATATAGTCTGTGTAGCATGGAGAGTGCACTCTCACCCTGTTGGGTTATGGTCTGTAAAACATGAAGAGTGCACTCTCACTCTGTTGGGTTATGGTCTGCATAACATGAAGAGTGCACTCTCACCCTGTTGGGTTATAGTCTGCACAACGTGGAGAGCGTGCACTCTCACCCTATTGGTTTTTAGTCTGTACCACATGGAGAGTGCACACTCACCCTGTTGGGTCCTCATCTGCACAAAATGGAGAGTGCACTCTCACCCTGTTGGGTAAGAGTCTGTTCAACATGGAGCGTGCACTCTCACTCTGTTGGGTTCTCATCTGTACAACATGGAGAGTGCACAGTCACCCTGCTCTGTTATGGTCTGTGTAACATGAAGATTGCACTCTCACCCTGTTGGGCTACGGTCTGTATAACATGAAGAGTGCACTCTCACCCTGTTGGGTTATAGTCTGTACAACATGGAGATTGTGCACTCTTACCATATTGGGTTTTAGTCTGTACAACATGGAGAGTGCACACTCACCCTGTTGGGTCCTCATCTGCACAAAATGGAGAGTGCAATCTCACACTGCTGGGTTATGGTCTGTATAACATGGAGAGTGCACTCTCACCCTGTTGGGTAAGAGTCTGTACAACATGGAGAGTTCACTCTCACCCTGTTGGGTTCTCATCTGTACAACATGGAGAGTGCACTGTCACCCTGCTGGATTATGGTGTGTAAAATGAAGATTGCACTCTCACACTGTTGTGGTATGCTCTGTACAACATGGAGAGTGCACTCTCACCCTGGTGTGTTATAGTCTGTATAACATGGAGAGTGCCCTCTCACCCTGTTGGAATATAGTCTGTGTAGCACGGAGAGTGCAGACTCAGCCTTTTGGGTTATAGTCGGTATAACATGGAGAGTGCACTCTCACCCTGTTGGGTTATGGTCTGTATAACATGAAGAGTGCACTCTCACCCTCTTGGGTTATAGTCTGCACAACCTGGAGAGCGTGCACTCTCTCCCTATTGGTTTTTAGTCTGCACAACATGGAGAGTGCGCACTCATCCTGTTGGGTCATCATCTGCACAAAATGAAGAGTGCACTCTCACCCTGTTGGGTAAGAGTCTGTACAACATGGAGAGTGCACTCTCACCCTGTTGGGTTCTCATCTGTACACCATGGAGAGTGCACTGTCACCCTGCTGGGTTATGGTCTGTGTAACATGGAGAGTGCACTCTCACCCTGTTTGGTAAGAGTCTGTACAACATGGAGAGTTCACTCTCACCCTGTTGGGTGCTCATCTGTACAACATGGAGAGTGCATTGTCACCCTGCTGGATTATGTTCTGTGTATCTTGAAAATTGCGCTCTCAGCCTGTTGGGGTATGCTCTTTACAGCATGGAAAGTGCACTCTCACCCTGTTGGGTTATCGTCTGGACAGAATGGAGAGTGCACTCTCACCCTGTTGGAATATAGTTTGTATAACATGGAGAGCACTCTCTCACCCTGTTGGGTTATGGTCTGTATAACATGAAGATTGCACTCTCACCCTGTTGGGTTATAGTCTGTACAACATGGAGAGTGCACTCTCACCCTGTTGGATTATAGTCTTTATAACATGGAGCGTGCACTCTCACCCTGTTCCGTTATTGTCTGCATAACTTGGAGAGTGCACTCTCACCCTGTTGAGTTATAGTCTGTATAACATGGAAAGTGCACACTCTTACTGTTGGATTATAGTCTGTATAACATTAAGAGTGCACTCTCACCCTGTTGGATTGTAGTCTTTATAACATGGAGAGTGCACTCTCACCCTGTTGGTTTCTAGTCTGTATAACATGAAGAGTGCACTCTCACCCTGTTGTGCAATAGTCTGTATAACATGGAGAGTGCACTCTCACACTGTTGGAATATAGTCTGTGTAGCATGGAGAGTGCACTCTCACCCTGTTGGGTTATGGTCTGTATAACATGAAGAGTGCACTCTCACTCTGTTGGGTTATGGTCTGTATAACATGAAGAGTGCACTCTCACCCTGTTGGGTTATAGTCTGCACAACGTGGAGAGCGTGCACTCTCACCCTATTGGTTTTTAGTCTGTACCACATGGAGAGTGCACACTCACCCTGTTGGGTCCTCATCTGCACAAAATGGAGAGTGCACTCTCACCCTGTTGGGTAAGAGTCTGTACAACTTGGAGCGTGCACTCTCACTCTGTTGGGTTCTCATCTGTACAACATGGAGAGTGCACTGTCACCCTGCTGGATTATGTTCTGTGTAACTTGAAAATTGCGCTCTCACCCTGTTGGGTTATCGTCTGGACAGAATGGAGAGTGCACTCTCACCCTGTTGGAATATAGTTTGTATAACATGGAGAGCACTCTCTCACCCAGTTGGGTTATGGTCTGTATAACATGAAGAGTGCACTCTCACTCTGTTGGGTTATAGTCTGTACAACATGGAGAGTGCACTCTCACCCTGTTGGATTATAGTCTTTATAACATGGAGCGTGCACTCTCACCCTGTTCCGTTATTGTCTGCATAACTTGGAGAGTGCACTCTCACCCTGTTGAGTTATAGTCTGTATAACATGGAAAGTGCACACTCTTACTGTTGGATTATAGTCTGTATAACATTAAGAGTGCACTCTCACCCTGTTGGATTGTAGTCTTTATAACATGGAGAGTGCACTCTCACCCTGTTGGTTTCTAGTCTGCATAACATGAAGAGTGCACTCTCACCCTGTTGTGCTATAGTCTGTATAACATGGAGAGTGCACACTCACACTGTTGGAATATAGTCTGTGTAGCATGAAGAGTGCACTCTCACCCTGTTGGGTCCTCATCTGCACAACATGGAGAGTGCACTCTCACCCTGTTGGGTAAGAGTCTGTACAACATGGAGCGTGCACTCTCACTCTGTTGGGTTCTCATCTGTACAACATGGAGTGTGCACTGTCACCCTGCTCTGTTATGGTCTGTGTAACATGAAGATTGCACTCTCACCCTGTTGGGTTACGGTCTGCATAACATGAAGAGTGCACTCTCACCCTGTTGGGTTATAGTCTGTACAACATGGAGATTGTGCACTCTCACCATATTGGGTTTTAGTCTGTACAACATGGAGAGTGCACACTCACCCTGTTGGGTCCTCATCTGCACAAAATGGAGAGTGCAATCTCACACTGCTGGGTTATGGTCTGTATAACATGGAGAGTGCACTCTCACCCTGTTGGGTAAGAGTCTGTACAACATGGAGAGTTCACTCTCACCCTGTTGGGTTCTCATCTGTACAACATGGAGAGTGCACTGTCACCCTGCTGGATTATGGTGTGTAAAATGAAGATTGCACTCTCACACTGTTGTGGTATGCTCTGTACAACATGGAGAGTGCACTCTCACCCTGGTGTGTTATAGTCTGTATAACATGGAGAGTGCCCTCTCACCCTGTTGGAATATAGTCTGTGTAGCATGGAGAGTGCAGACTCAGCCTTTTGGGTTATAGTCGGTATAACATGGAGAGTGCACTCTCACCCTGTTGGGTTATGGTCTGTATAACATGAAGAGTGCACTCTCACCCTCTTGGGTTATAGTCTGCACAACCTGGAGAGCGTGCACTCTCTCCCTATTGGTTTTTAGTCTGCACAACATGTGAGAGTGCACTCTCACCCTGTTGGGTAAGAGTCTGTACAACATGGAGAGTGTACTCTCACCCTGTTGGGTTCTCATCTGTACACCATGGAGAGTGCACTGTCACCATGCTGGGTTATGGTCTGTGTAACATGGAGAGTGCACTCTCACCCTGTTGGGTAAGAGTCTGTCCAACATGGAGAGTTCACTCTCACCCTGTTGGGTTCTCATCTGTACAACATGGAGAGTGCATTGTCACCCTGCTGGATTATGTTCTGTGTAACATGAAAATTGCGCTCTCACCCTGTTGAGGTATGCTCTGTACAACATTGACAGTGCACTCTCACCCTGTTGGGTTATCGTCTGTACAGAATAGAGAGTGCACTCTCACCCTGTTGGAATATAGTTTGTATAACATGGAGAGTACTCTCTCACCCTGTTGGGTTATGGTCTGTATAACATGAAGATTGCACTCTCACCCTGTTGGGTTATAGTCTGTACAACGTGGAGCGTGCACTCTCACCCTGTTCCGTTATTGTCTGCATAACATGGAGAGTGCACTCTCACCCTGTTGAGTTATAGTCTGTATAACATGGAAAGTGCACACTCTTACTGTTGGATTATATTCTGTATAACATTAAGAGTGCACTCTCACCCTGTTGGATTGTCGTCTTTATAACATGGAGAGTGCACTCTCACCCTGTTGTGCTATAGTCTGTATAACATGGAGAGTGCACTCTCACACTGTTGGAATATAGTCTGTGTGGCATGGAGAGTGCACTCTCACCCTGTTGGGTTATGGTCTGTATAACATGAAGAGTGCACTCTCACCCTCTTGGGTTATAGTATGCACATCCTGGAGAGCGTGCACTCTCACACTATTGGTTTTTAGTCTGTACAACATGGAGAGTGCACACTCATCCTGTTGGGTCCTCATCTGCACAAAATGGAGAGTGCACTCTCACCCTGTTGGGTAAGAGTCTGTACAACATGGAGAGTGCACTCTCATCCAGTTGGGGTATGGTCTGTACAACATGGAGAGTGCACTCAGAGGCTTCTGATATGACCTCCTTCTTCCTCAACCCAGGATTTCCCCCCACTGTGGTTGACAGGGCCCTCAACCGTGTCTGAGCCATTCCCCTACCTCTTCCCTCACCTCTCCCCCTCCCTCCCAGAACCGTGACAGGGTTCGCCTTGTCCTCACTTTTCATCCCACCAGCCTCCATATCCAAAGGATCATCATCCGCCATTTTCGCCACCTCCAGCGTGATGCCACTGCCAGTCGCATCTTCCCCTCCCTTCCCCTGTCAGCATTCCGAAGGGATCGTTCCCTCCGCGATACCCTGGTCCAGTCCTCCATTACCCCCACCACCTCGTCCCCATCCAAGGGCACCTTCCCCTGCAATCGCAGGAGGTGTAATACCTGCTCATTTACCTCCTCTCTCCTCACTATCCCAGGCCCCAAACACTCCTTTCAGGTGAAGCAGCGAATTACTTGTACTTCTTTCAATGTAGTATACTGTATTCGCTGCTCACAGTGTGGTCTCCTCTCCATTGGGGAGACCAAGCGCAGACTGGGTGACCGCTTTGCGGAACATCTCTGCTCAGTCCAAAAGCACGACCCTGAGCTTCCGGTTGCTTGCCATTTCAACACTCCCCCCTGCTCTCATGCTCACATCTATGTCCTGGGATTGCTGCAGTTTTCCAGTGAATATCAACGCAAGCTCGAGGAACAGCATCTCATCTACCGATTAGGCACACTACAGCCTGCCGGACTGAACATTGAGTTCGGTAGTTTCAGAGCATGACAGCCCCCATTTTACTTTCATTTTTGGTTATTTTTTCTTCCTGTTTTACATTTTTTACAATCTTTTTTTGCATTTGTTTCATTTCATCTTAGTTTGTTCAGTTTGCATACCCACTGTTTTTTTCAGGTTGTTTTTCTTCGGGTTTGCACTTGCTGCTGTTCAATGTTCGTGTATTCACACCTAATCTGTACTAATGCTTTGTCTTTCAACACAGCATGAACATATTGTTTGCCTGTTCTCCGTGACCTTTTGGTCTGCTATGTGGCCTTGTCCAATCTTCACCTTCCCCTTTGTTAGCTCTTCCCCCACCCCCATCTCACTTGTTTATAATCTGTGACTTTCCTAATATCTGTCAGTTCCGAAGAAGGGTCACTGACCCGAAACATTAACTGTGCTTCTCTTTCCACAGATGCTGCCAGACCTGCTGAGTGATTCCAGCATTTCTTGTTTTTGTTTGGAGAGTGCACTATCACCCTGCTGGGTTATATTCTGTACAGCGTGGAGAGTGCAATCTCACCCTGATGGAATATAGTCTGAATAACATGGAGAGTGCTCTCTCACCCTGTTGGGTTATGGTCTGTATAACATGAAGATTGAACTCTCACCCTGTTGGCTTATAGTCTGTGTAACATGAAGAGTGCACTCTCACCCTGTTGGGTTACAGACTGTATAGCATGGAGAGTGCACTCTCACCCTGCTGGATTATAGTTTTTATAACATGGAGAGTGCACTCTGACCCTGTTGAGTTATCGTCTGTACAACATGAAGAGTGCACTCACACCCTGTTGAGTATCGTCTGTATAACATGGAGAGTGCACACTCTTACTGTTGGATTATAGACTGTATAACATTAAGAGTGCGCTCTCACTCTGTTGGGTTATAGTCTGTATAACATTAAGAGTGCACTCTCACCCTGTTGGATTACAGTCTGTCGAACATGAAGAGTGCACTCTCAACCTGTTGGGTTATAGTCTGCATAACATGGAGAGTGCACTCTCACCCTGTTGGAATATAGTCTGTGTAGAATGGAGAGTGCACGCTCACCCTGTTGGGTTATGTTCTGCATAACATGAAGAGTGCACTCGCACCCTGATGGGCTATAGTCTGCACAACATGGAGAGTGCACTCTCACCCTATTGGGTTGTAGTCTGTACAACATAGATAGTGCACTCTCACCCTGTTGGGTTATGGTAAGTCTATCATGAAGAGTGCACTCAAATCCTGTTGGGGAATGGTCGGTACAACTTAGAGAGTGCACTCTCACCCTGTTGGAATCTTATCTGTACAACATGGTGTGTGCACTCTCACCCTGTTGGGTTCTCATCTGTACAACATGGAGAGTGCACTCTCACCCTGTTGTGTTATGGACTGCATAACATGAAGAGTGCACTCTCACCCTGATGGATTATAGTCTGTACAACATGGAAAGTGCACTCTCACACTCTTGGGCTATAGTCTGTATAGCGTGGAGAGTGCACTCTCACCCTGTTGGGTTATAGTCTGTATAGGATGGTGAGTGCACTCTCACCCTGTTGGGTTTTAGTCTGTACAACATGGTGAGTGCACTCTCGACCTGTTGGGTTATGGTCTGAACAACATGAAGAGTGCACTCTCACCCTGCTGGGTTATAGTCTGTACAACATGGAGAGTGCACTCTCAGCCAATTGGGTTATAGTCTGTGCAACATACAGAGTGCACTCTCAACCCTATGGGGTAATAGTCTGTACAACATGGAGAGTGCACACTAACCCTGTGGAGTTCACATCTGTACAAAATGGAGAGTGCACTCTCACCCTGTTGGGTTATGGTCTGTATAACATGGAGAGTGCACTCGCACCCTGATGGGTTATAGTCTGCACAACATGGAGAGTGCACTCTCACCCTATTGGGTTGTAGTCTGTACAACATAGAGAGTGCATTCTCACCCTGTTGGGTTATGGTAAGTCTATCATGAAGAGTGCACTCACACCCTGTTGGGGAATGGTCTGTACAATATAGAGAGTGCACTCTCACCCTGTTGGAATCTTATCTGTACAACATGGTGTGTGCACTCTCACCCTGTTGGGTTCTCATCTGTAAAACATGGAGAGTGCACTCTCACCCTGCTGAGTTCACATCTGTACAAAATGGAGAGAGCACTCTCACCCTGTTGGATTATAGTCTTTATAACATGGAGAGTGCAATCTCACCCTGTTGGGTTCTTTCAGTGCAGCAGCTTTTTCGGGAGCAGCGTGTGAGCGAGTGAGCAGCTGGGAAAGTCCGTTTGAAAGTAAATTTTATTTCCTTTTGTTTTCGGCGGAGGCCAGGGGGCTGCTGGGTAAGTAAAACACTATATATTTGGGCGGTTTAAAATAACTTTCCTTTCAGTGCAGCAGCTTTTTCGGGAGCAGCGTGTGAGCGAGTGAGCAGCTGGGAAAGTCCGTTTGAAAGTAAATTTAATTTCCTTTTGTTTTTCGGCGGAGGCCAGGGGGCTGCTGGGTAAGTAAAACACTATATATTTGGGCGGTTTAAAATAACTTTCCTTTCAGTGCAGCAGCTTTTTCGGGAGCAGCGTGTGAGCGAGTGAGCAGCTGGGAAAGTTCGTTTGAAAGTAAATTTAATTTCCTTTTGTTTTTCGGCGGAGGCCAGGGGGCTGCTGGGTAAGTAAAACACTATATATTTGGGCGGTTTAAAATAACTTTCCTTTCAGTGCAGCAGCTTTTTCGGGAGCAGCGTGTGAGCGAGTGAGCAGCTGGGAAAGTCCGTTTGAAAGTAAATTTAATTTCCTTTTGTTTTTCGGCGGAGGCCAGGGGGCTGCTGGGTAAGTAAAACACTAAATATTTGGGCGGTTTAAAATAACTTTCCTTTCAGTGCAGCAGATTTTTCGGGAGCAGCGTGTGAGCGAGTGAGCAGCTGGGAAAGTCCGTTTGAAAGTAAATTTAATTTCCTTTTGTTTTTCGGCGGAGGCCAGGGGGCTGCTGGGTAAGTAAAACACTATATATTTGGGCGGTTTAAAATAACTTTCCTTTCAGTGCAGCAGCTTTTTCGGGAGCAGCGTGTGAGCGAGTGAGCAGCTGGGAAAGTCCGTTTGAAAGTAAATTTAATTTCCTTTTGTTTTTCGGCGGAGGCCAGGGGGCTGCTGGGTAAGTAAAACACTATATATTTGGGCGGTTTAAAATAACTTTCCTTTCAGTGCAGCAGCTTTTTCGGGAGCAGCGTGTGAGCGAGTGAGCAGCTGGGAAAGTCCGTTTGAAAGTAAATTTAATTTCCTTTTGTTTTTCGGCGGAGGCCAGGGGGCTGCTGGGTAAGTAAAACACTATATATTTGGGCGGTTTAAAATAACTTTCCTTTCAGTGCAGCAGCTTTTTCGGGAGCAGCGTGTGAGCGAGTGAGCAGCTGGGAAAGTCCGTTTGAAAGTAAATTTAATTTCCTTTTGTTTTTCGGCGGAGGCCAGGGGGCTGCTCGGTAAGTAAAACACTATATATTTGGGCGGTTTCTAAACCCGAGACACCACACTTGTAGTGTCTCACACCCGCCCTCCTCCTCTAACCAAAAAAAAGGACTCGGTGGGGTGTTTATAAGGTAAGGCTTTTTTCGATTACTCTCGTTTTATTGTGATTGGTAAAAACTTTTCGTTCCTTTTTCATTTAACTAAGTTTAAACTTAAGATTAAAAATGGCAGGAGATCTCAGACCCGTGTCATGCTCCTCTTGCTCAATTGGGAGCTCAGGGACATGGCTGATGACCCTGACTCCTTCACGTGCAGGAAGTGTGTCCAGCTGCAGCTCTTGTTAGACCGCATGACGGCACTCGAGCTGCGGATGGACTCACTTTGGAGCATGCGCGATGCTGAGGAGGTCGTGGATAGCACGTTTAGTGAATTGGTCACACCGCAGATTAGGATTGCTGAGGGAGAAAGGGAATGGGTGACCAAAAGGCAGAGAAAGAGCAGGAAGGCAGCGCAGGAGTCCCCTGCGGTCATCTCCCTCCAAAACAAGTGTACCGTTTTGGATACTGTTGAGGGAGATGGCTCACCAGGGGAAGGCAGCAGTAGCCAGGTCCATGGCACCGTGGCTGGCTCTGCTGTTCCTAAGGGCGGGAAAAAGAGTGGAAGGGCTATAGTCGTAGGGGATTCGATTGTAAGGGGAGTAGATAGGCGGTTCTGTGGTCGAAAACGAGGCTCCCGAATGGTATGTTGCCTCCCAGGTGCACGGGTCAGGGACGTCTCAGATCGGCTGCAGAACATTCTAAAGGGGGAGGGTGAACAGCCAGTTGTCATTGTGCACATAGGCACTAATGATATAGGTAAAAAACGGGATGAGGTCCTACATGCAGAGTTTAGGGAGTTAGGAGCCAAGTTAAAAAGTAGGACCTCAAAGGTAGTAATCTCAGGATTACTACCAGTGCCACGTGATAGTCAGAGTAAAAATGAAAGAATAGTCAGGATGAATGCGTGGCTTGAGAGATGGTGCAGGAAGGAGGGGTTCAGATTTTTGGGACATTGGGACCAGTTCTGGGGGAGGTGGGACTATTACAAATTGGACGGTCTACACCTGGGCCGGACTGGAACCAATTTCCTTGGAGGTGCTTTTGCTAACGCTGTTGCGGAGGGTTTAAACTAATGTGGCAGGGGGATGGGAACCAATTGAGGTCAGTTGACAGTAAGGAGGTAGTAACAAAAGCCTGTAAGGAACTAGATAATGAAGTCAGTGTGACTAAGGGGAAGAGCAGGCAGGGAGCAGATGATGAATATAAAGGGACTGGTGGTCTGAGGTGCATTTGTTTTAATGCAAGAAGTGTAGTAGGTAAGGCAGATGAACTTAGGGCTTGGATTAGTACCTGGGCGTATGATATTGCTATTACTGAGACTTGGTTGAGGGAAGGGCATGATTGGCAACTAAATATCCCAGGATATCGATGCTTCAGGCGGGATAGAGAGGGAGGTAAAAGGGGTGGAGGAGTTGCATTACTGGTCAAAGAGGATATCACAGCTGTGCTGAAGGAGGGCACTATGGAGGACTCGAGCAGTGAGGCAATATGGACAGAACTCAGAAATAGGAAGGGTGCGGTAACAATGTTGGGGCTGTACTACAGGCCTCCCAACAGCGAGCGTGAGATAGAGGTACAAAAATGTAAACAGATTATGGAAAGATGTAGGAGCAACAGGGTGGTGGTGATAGGAGATTTTAATTTTCCCAACATTGACTGGGATTCGCTTAGTGTTAGAGGTCCAGATGGAGCAGAATTTGTAAGGAGCATCCAGGAGGGTTTTCTAGAGCAGTATGTAAATAGTCCAACTCGGGAAGGGGCCATACTGGACCTGGTGTTGGGGATTGAGCCCGGCCAGGTTGTTGAAGTTTCAGTAGGGGACTACTTTGGGAATAGTGATCACAATTCCATAAGCTTTAAAATACTCATGGACAAAGACGAGAGTGGTCCAAAAGGGAGAGTGCTAAATTGGGGGAAGGCCAAATACACCAAAATTCGGCAGGAGCTGGGAAATGTAGATTGGGAGCAGCTGTTTGAAGGTAAATCCACATGTGATATGTGGGAGTCTTTTAAAGAGAGGTTGATTAGCGTGCAGGGGAGACATGTTCCTGTGAAAATGAGGGATAGAAATGGCAAGATTAGGGAACCATGGATGACAGGTGAAATTGTGAGACTAGCTAAGAGGAAAAAGGAAGCATACATAAGGTCTAGGCGGCTGATGAAAGACGAAGCTTTGAAAGAATATCGGGAATGTGGGATCAATCTGAAACGAGGAATTAAGAGGGCTAAAAGGGGTCATGAAATATCTTTAGCAAACAGGGTTAAGGAAAATCCCAAAGCCTTTTATTCATATATAAGGAGAAAGAGGGTAACTAGAGAAAGGATTGGCCCACTAAAGGACAAAGGAGGAATGTTATGCTTGGACTCAGAGAAAATGGGTGAGATTCTAAACGAGTACTTTGCATCGGTATTCACCGAGGAGAGGGACATGACGGATGTTGAGGTTAGGAACAGATGTTTGATTACTCTAGGTCAAGTCGGCATAAGGAGGGAGGAAGTGTTGGGTATTCCAAAGGGCATTAAGGTGGACAAGTCCCCAGGTCCGGATGGGATCTATCCCAGGTTACTGAGGGAAGCGAGAGAGGAAATAGCTGGGGCCTTAACAGATATCTTTGCAGCATCCTTAAACACGGGTGAGGTCCCGGAGGACTGGAGAATTGCTAATGTTGTCCCCTTGTTTAAGAAGGGTAGCAGGGATAATCCAGGTAATTATAGACCGGTGAGCCTGACGTCAGTGGTAGGGAAGCTGCTGGAGAAGATACTGAGGGATAGGATCTATTCCCATTTGGAAGAAAATGGGCTCATCAGTGAAAGGCAACATGGTTTTGTGCAGGGAAGGTCATGTCTTACCAACTTAATAGAATTCTTTGAGGAAGTGACAAAGTTGATTGATGAGGGAAGGGCTGTAGATGTCATATACATGGACTTCAGTAAGGCGCTTGATAAGGTTCCCCATGGCAGGCTGATGGAGAAAGTGAAGGCGCTTGGGGTCCAAGGTGTACTAGCTAGATGGATAAAGAACTGGCTGGGCAACAGGAGACAGAGAGTAGCAGTAGAAGGGAGTTTCTCAAAATGGAGACGTGTGACCAGTGGTGTTCCACAGGGATCCGTGCTGGGACCACTGTTGTTTGTGATATACATTAATGATTTGGAGGAAAGTATAGGTGGACTGATTAGCAAATTTGCAGACGACACTAAGATTGGTGGAGTAGCAGATAGTGAAGGGGACTGTCAGAGAATACAGCAGAATATAGATAGATTGGAGAGTTGGGCAGAGAAATGGCAGATGGAGTTCAATCAGGGCAAATGCGAGGTGATGCATTTTGGAAGATCCAATTCAAGAGTGAACTATACAGTAAATGGAAAAGTCCTGGGGAAAATTGATGTCCAGAGAGATTTGGGTGTTCAGGTCCACTGTTCCCTGAAGGTGGCAACGCAGGTAAATAGAGTGGTCAAGAAGGCATACGGCATGCTTTCCTTCATCCGTCGGGGCATTGAGTACAAGAGTTGGCAGGTCATGTTACAGTTGTATAGGACTTTGGTTCGGCCACATTTGGAATACTGCGTACAGTTCTGGTCGCCACATTATCAAAAGGATGTGGATGCTTTGGAGAGGGTGCAGAGGAGGTTCACCAGGATGTTGCCTGGTATGGAGGGCGCTAGCTATGAAGAGAGGTTGAGCAGATTAGGATTATTTTCATTAGAAAGACGGAGGTTGAGGGGGGACCTGATTGAGGTGTACAAAATCATGAGAGGTATAGACAGGGTGGATAGCAAGAGGCTTTTTCCCAGAGTGGGGGTTTCAATTACTAGAGGACACGAGTTCAAAGTGAAAGGGGAAAAGTTTAGGGGGGATATGCGTGGAAAGTTCTTTACGCAGAGGGTGGTGGGCACCTGGAACGCATTGCCAGCGGAGGTGGTAGATGCGGGCACGATGGAGTCTTTTAAGATGTATCTAGACAGATACATGAATGGGCAGGAAGAAAAGAGATACAGAACCTTAGAAAATAGGCGACATGTTTAGAGAGAGGATCTGGATCGGCGCAGGCTTGGAGGGTCGAAGGGCCTGTTCCTGTGCTGTAATTATCTTTGTTCTTTGTTCTTCTTTGTTCTGTTGGGTTATAGCCTGTATAACATGAAGAGTGCACTCTCAACCTGTTGGGCTATAGTCTGTATAACAAGAAGAGTGCACTCTCACCCTGCTGGGTATAGTCTGCGTAACATGGAGAGTGCACACTCTTACTGTTGGATTATAATCTGTATAACATTAAGAGTGCACTCTCAGCCGATTGGGTTATAGTCTGTACAACATAGAGAGTGCACTCTCAACCCTATGGGGTAATAGTCTGTACAACATGGAGAGTGCACACTAACCCTGTTGAGTTCACATCTGTACAAAATGGAGAGTGCACTCTCACCCAGTTGGGTTATGGTCTGTATTACATGGAGAGTGCACTCGCACCCTGATGGGTTATAGTCTGCACAACATGGAGTGTGCACTCTCACCCTGTTGGGTTGTCATCTGTCCAACATGGAGAGTGCACTCTGCCCCTGTTGGGTTAAGGTCTGTTTAACATGGAGAGTGCACTCTCACCCTTTTGGGTACACATCAGCACAACATGGAGAGTGCACTCTCACCCTGTTGGGGAATACTCTGGACAACATGGAGAGTGCACTCTCAGCCGATTGGGTTATAGTCTGTACAACATAGAGAGTGCACTCTCAACCCTATGGGGTAATAGTCTGTACAACATGGAGAGTGCACACTAACCCTGTTGAGTTCACATCTGTACAAAATGGAGAGTGCACTCTCACCCAGTTGGGTTATGGTCTGTATAACATGGAGAGTGCACTCGCACCCTGATGGGTTATAGTCTGCACAACATGGAGTGTGCACTCTCACCCTGTTGGGTTGTCATCTGTCCAACATGGAGAGTGCACTCTGCCCCTGTTGGGTTAAGGTCTGTTTAACATGGAGAGTGCACTCTCACCCTTTTGGGTACACATCAGCACAACATGGAGAGTGCACTCTCACCCTGTTGGGGAATACTCTGGACAACATGGAGAGTGCACTCTCAGCCGATTGGGTTATAGTCTGTACAACATAGAGAGTGCACTCTCAACCCTATGGGGTAATAGTCTGTACAACATGGAGAGTGCACACTAACCCTGTTGAGTTCACATCTGTACAAAATGGAGAGTGCACTCTCACCCAGTTGGGTTATGGTCTGTATAACATGGAGAGTGCACTCGCACCCTGATGGGTTATAGTCTGAACAACACGGAGTGTGCACTCTCACCCTGTTGGGTTGTCATCTGTCCAACATGGAGAGTGCACTGTGCCCCTGTTGGGTTAAGGTCTGTTTAACATGGAGAGTGCACTCTCACCCTTTTGGGTACACATCAGCACAACATGGAGAGTGCACTCTCACCCTGTTGGGGAATGGTCTGCACAACATGCAGAGTGCACTCTCACCCTGTTGGAATCTTATCTGCAAAACATGCAGAGTGCACTCTCACCCTGTTGGGTTATGGTCTGCATAACATGAAGAGTGCACTCTCACCCTGATGGGTTATAGTCTGTACAACATGGAAAGTGCACTCTCACCCTGTTGTGTGAGAGTCTGTACAGCATGGAGAGTGCACTCTCACCCTGTTGGGTTATAGTCTGTATAGGATGGAGAGTGCACTCTCACCCTGTTGTGTTGTAGTCTGTACAACATGGAGAGTGCAATCTCGCCCTGTTGGGTTATGGTCTGTACAACATGAAGAGTGCTCTCTCACCCTGCTGGGGTATAGTCTGTACAACATGGAGAGTGCACTCTCACCCCATTGGTTTATAGTCTGTACAACATAGAGAGTGCACTCTCACCCGATGGGGTTATAGTCAGTACAACATGGAGAGTGCACACTAACCCTGTTGAGTTCACATCTGTACAAAATGGAGAGTGCACTCTCGCCCTGTTGGGTTATGGTCTGTATTACATGGAGAGTGCACTCTCACCCTTTTGGGTTATAGACTGCACAACCTGCAGAGCGTGCACTCTCACCCTATTGGTTTTTAGTCTGTACAACATGGAGAGTGCACACTCACCCTGTTGGGTCCACATCTGCACAAAATGGAGAGTGCACTCTCACCCTGTTGGGTAATAGTCTGCACAACATGGAGAGTGCACTCTCACCCTGTTGGGTTCTCATCTGTCCAACATGGAGAGTGCACTGTCACCCTGCTGGGTTATGGTCTGTGTAACATTAAGATTGCACACTCACCCTGTTGGGGTATGGTCTGTACAACATGGAGAGTACACTCTCACCCTGTTGTGTTATAGTCTGCACAGCATGGAGAGTGCACTCTCACCCTGTTGGAATATAGTCTGTATAGCAAGGAGAGTGCACTCTCACCCTGTTGAATTATAGTCTTTAAAACATGGAGAGTGCAATCTCACCCTGTTGGGTTATAGTCTGTATAACATGAAGAGTGCACTCTCAACCTGTTGGGCTATAGTCTGTATAACATGGAGGGTGAACTCTCACCCTGTTGAGTTATAGTCTGTATAACAAGAAGAGTGCACTCTCACCCTGCTGGGTATAGTCTGTGTAGCATGGAGCGTGCACATTCTTACTGTTGGATTATAGTCTGTATGACATTACGAGTGCAATCTCACCCTGTTGGGTTATAGTCTGTATAACATGAAGAGTGCACTCTCACCCTGTTGGATTATAGTCTGTATAACATGGAGAGTGCACTCTCACCCTGTTGGGTTGTAGTCTGTACAACATGGAGTGCGGAATCTCACCCTGTTGGGTTCTATTCTGCACAACATGGAGTGTGCACTCTCACCCTGTTGGGTTGTCATCTGTCCAACATGGAGAGTGCACTCTGCCCCTGTTGGGTTATGGTCTGTATAACATGGAGAGTGCACTCTCACCATTTTGTGTACACATCTGCACAACATGGAGAGTGCACTCTCACCCTGTTGGGCAATGGTCTGTACAACATGCAGAGTGCACTCTCACCCTGTTGGAATCTTATCTGCAAAACATGCAGAGTGCACTCTCACCCTGTTGGGTTATGGTCTGCATAACATGAGGAGTGCACTCTCACCCTGATGGGTTATAGTCTGTACAACATGGAAAGTGCACTCTCACCCTGTTGTGTTATAGTCTGTATAGCATGGAAAGTGCACTCTCTCCCTTTTGGGTTATAGTATGTATAGGATGGAGAGGGCACTCTCACCCTGTTGGGTTGTAATCTGTTCAACATAGCGAGTGCACTGTCGCCCTGTTGGGTTATGGTCTGTATAACATGAAGAGTGCACTCTCACCCTGTTGGGTTATCGTCTGTAGAACATGGAGAGTGCACTCTCACCCTATTGGGTTATAGTCTGTACAACATAGAGAGTGCACACTCACCCTATGGGTTTCTAGTCTGTACAACATGGAGATTGCACACTAACCCTGTTGAGTTCACATCTGTACAAAATGGAGAGTGCACTCTCGCCCTGTTGGGTTATGGTCTGTACAACATGAAGAGTGCCCTCTCACCCTGTTGGGTATAGTCTGCATAACATGGAGAGTGCACTCTCACCCTTTTGGAATATATTCTGTGCAGCATGGAGAGTGCACATTCAGCCTGTTGGGTTCTGGTCTGCATAACATGGAGAGTGCACTCTCTCCCTGTTGGGTTGTGGTCTGTACAACATGGAGTGTGCACTCTCACCCAGTTGTGTTATCATCTGTACAACATGGAGAGTGCACTCTCACCCTGCTGGGTTCTAAATCTGTATAACATGGAGTGTGCACTCTCACCCTGTTGGGTTGTATTCTGTACAACATGGAGTGCGGACTCTCAATCTGTTGGGTTATATTCTGTACAACATGGAGTGTGCACTCTCACCCTGTTGGGTTCTCATCTGTCCAACATGGAGAGTGCACTCTCCCCCTGTTGGGTTATGGTCTGCATAACATGGAGAGTGCACTCTCACTCTTTTGGGTTCACATCTGCACAACATGGAGAGTGCACTTTCACCCTGTTGGGTTGTGGTCTGTATAACATGAAGAGTGCACTCACACCCTGTTGGGGAATGGTCTGTACAACATGCAGAGTGTTCTCTCACCCTGTTGGAATCTTATCTGCAAAACATGGAGAGTGCACTCTCACCCTGTTGGGTTATGGTCTGTATAACATGAACAGTGTACTCTCACCCTGATGGGTTATAGTCTGTACAGCATGGAAAGTGCACTCTCACCCTGTTGTGTTATAGTCTGTATAGTATGGATAGTGCACTCTCACCTTGTTGGGTTATAGTCTGTATAGGATTGAGAATGCACTCTCACCCTGTTGGGTTGTAGTCTGTTCAACATGGAGAGTGCTCTCTCGCCCTGTTGAGTTATGGTCTGTATAACATGACGAGTGCACTCTCACCCTGTTGGGTTATCATCTGTACAACATGGAGAGTGCATTCTCACCCTATTGGGTTATAGTCTGTACAACATGGAGAGTGCCCTCTCAGCCTATGGGTTTATAGTCTGTACACCATGGAGAGTGCACACTAACCCTGTTGACTTCACATCTGTACAAAATGGAGAGTGCACTCTCGCCCTGTTGGGTTATGGTCTGTATAACATGGAGAGTGCTCTCTCACCCTGTTGGGTTATAGTCTGTATAACATGAAGAGTGCACTCTCACCCTGTTGGATTATAGTCTGTATAACATGGAGAGTGCACTCTCACCCTGTTGGGTTGTAGTCTGTACAACATGGAGTGCGGAATCTCACCCTGTTGGGTTCTATTCTGCACAACATGGAGTTTGCGCTCTCACCCTGTTGGGTTGTCATCTGTCCAACATGGAGAGTGCACTCTGCCCCTGTTGGGTTATGGTCTGTATAACATGGAGAGTGAAATCTCACCAGTTTGTGTACACATCTGCACAACATGGAGAGTGCAATCTCACCCTGTTGGGGAATGGTCTGTACAACATGCAGAGTGCACTCTCACCCTGTTGGAATCTTATCTGCAAAACATGCAGAGTGCACTCTCACCCTGTTGGGTTATGGTCTGCATAACATGAGGAGTGCACTCTCACCCTGATGGGTTATAGTCTGTACAACATGGAAAGTGCACTCTCACCCTGTTGTGTTATAGTCTGTATAGCATGGAAAGTGCACTCTCTCCCTTTTGGGTTATAGTCTGTATAGGATGGAGAGGGCACTCTCACCCTGTTGGGTTGTAATCTGTTCAACATAGCGAGTGCACTGTCGCCCTGTTGGGTTATGGTCTGTATAACATGAAGAGTGCACTCTCACCCTGTTGGGTTATCGTCTGTAGAACATGGAGAGTGCACTCTCACCCTATTGGGTTATAGTCTGTACAACATAGAGAGTGCACACTCACCCTATGGGTTTCTAGTCTGTACAACATGGAGATTGCACACTAACCCTGTTGAGTTCACATCTGTACAAAATGGAGAGTGCACTCTCGCCCTGTTGGGTTATGGTCTGTACAACATGAAGAGTGCCCTCTCACCCTGTTGGGTATAGTCTGCATAACATGGAGAGTGCACTCTCACCCTTTTGGAATATATTCTGGGCAGCATGGAGAGTGCACAATCAGCCTGTTGGGTTCTGGTCTGTATAACATGGAGAGTGCACTCTCTCCCTGTTGGGTTGTGGTCTGTACAACATGGAGTGTGCACTCTCACCCAGTTGTGTTATCATCTGTACAACATGGAGAGTGCACTCTCACCCTGTTGGGTTGTCTTCTGTACAACATGGAGTGCGGACTCTCAATCTGTTGGGTTATATTCTGTACAACATGGAGTGTGCACTCTCACCCTGTTGGGTTCTCATCTGTCCAACATGGAGAGTGCACTCTCCCCCTGTTGGGTTATGGTCTGCATAACATGGAGAGTGCACTCTCACCCTTTTGGGTTCACATCTGCACAACATGGAGAGTGCACTTTCACCCTGTTGGGTTGTGGTCTGTATAACATGAAGAGTGCACTCACACCCTGTTGGGGAATGGTCTGTACAACATGCAGAGTGTGCTCTCACCCTGTTGTAATCTTATCTGCAAAACATGGAGAGTGTACTCTCACCCTGATGGGTTATTGTCTGTACAGCATGGAAAGTGCACTCTCACCCTGTCGTGTTATCGTCTGTATAGTATGGATAGTGCACTCTCACCTTGTTGGGTTATAGTCTGTATAGGATTGAGAATGCACTCTCACCCTTTTGGGTTGTAGTCTGTTCAACATGGAGAGTGCTCTCTAGCCCTGTTGAGTTATGGTCTGTATAACATGGCGAGTGCACTCTCACCCTGTTGGGTTATAATCTGTACAACATGGAGAGTGCATTCTCACCCTATTGGGTTATAGTCTGTACAACATGGAGAGTGCCCTCTCAGCCTATGGGTTTATAGTCTGTACACCATGGAGAGTGCACACTAACCCTGTTGACTTCACATCTGTACAAAATGGAGAGTGCACTCTCGCCCTGTTGGGTTATGGTCTGTATAACATGGAGAGTGCACTCTCACTCTATTGGGTTATAGTCTGTACAACATAGAGAGTGCACACTCACCCTGCAGGATCGTCATCTGCACAAAATGGAGAGTGCACTCTCACCCTGTTGTGTAAGAGTCTGTACAACATGGAGAGTGTACTCTCACCCTCTTGGGTACTCATCTGTGCAACATGGAGAGTGCACTGTCACCCTGCTGGGCTATGGTCTGTGTAACATGAAGATTGCACTCTCACCCTGTTGGGATATGGTCTGTACAACATGAAGAGTGCACTCTCACCCTGTTGGGTTCTCGTCTGTATATCATGGAGTGTGCACTCTCACCCTGTTGGATTATAGTCTGTATAACATGGAGAGTGCACTTTCACCCTGTTGGGTTGTGGTCTGTACATCATGGAGTGTGCACTATCACCCTGTTGGGTTATAGTCTGTGCAACATGGTGTGTGCACTCTCACCCAGTTGGGTTATGGTCTGTATAACATGAAGAGTGCACTCTCACCCTGTTGGGTTATAGTCTGTACAACATGTAGAGTGCACTCTCACTCTATTGTGTTATAGTCTGTACAACACAGAGAATGCACTCTCACCCTACGGGTTTATAGTCTGTACAACATGGAGAGTGCACACTAACCCTGTAGTGTTCACATCTGTACAAAATGGAGAGTGCACTCTCACCATGTTGGGTTATGGTCTGTAAAACATGGAGAGTGCACTGTCACCCTGTTGGGTTATAGTCTGTCCAACATGATGTGTGCACTCTCACCCAGTTAGGTTATCATCTGTACAACATGGAGAGTGCACTCTCACCCTGTTGGGTTCTAAATCTGTATAACATGGAGTGTGCACTATCACCCTGTTGGGTTGTAGTCTGTATAACAAACAGGTGGATGAGGGTAAAGCAGTGGATGTGGTGTATATGGATTTCAGTAAGGCGTTTGATAAGGTTCCCCACGGTAGGCTATTGCAGAAAATACGGAAGTATGGGGTTGAATGTGATTTAGAGCTTTGGATCAGAAATTGGCTAGCTGAAAGAAGACAGAGGGTGGTGGTTGATGGCAAATGTTCATCCTGGAGTTTAGTTACTAGTGGTGTACCGCAAGGATCTGTTTTGGGGCCATTGCTGTTTGTCATTTTTATAAATGACCTGGAAGAGGGTGTAGAAGGGTGGGTTAGTAAATTTGCAGATGACACTAAGGTCGGTGGAGTTGTGGATAGTGCCGAAGGATGTTGTAGGGTACAGAGAGACATAGATAGGCTGCAGAGCTGGGCTGAGAGATGGCAAATGGAGTTTAATGCGGAAAAGTGTGAGGTGATTCACTTTGGAAGGAGTAACAGGAATGCAGAGTACTGGGCTAATGGGAAGATTCTTGTTAGTGTAGATGAGCAGAGAGATCTTGGTGTCCAGGTGCATAAATCCCTGAAGGTTGCTAACCAGGTTAATAGGGCTGTCAAGAAGGCATATGGTGTGTTAGCTTTTATTAGTAGGGGGGTCGAGTTTCGGAGCCACGAGGTCATGCTGCAGCTGTACAAGACTCTGGTGAGACCGCACCTGGAGTATTGCGTGCAGTTCTGGTCACCGCATTATAGAAAGGATGTGGAAGCTATGGAAAGGGTGCAGAGGAGATTTACTAGGATGTTGCCTGGTATGGAGGGAAGGTCTTACGAAGAAAGGCTGAGGGACTTGAGGTTGTTTTCGTTGGAGAGAAGGAGGAGGAGAGGTGACTTAATAGAGACATATAAGATAATCAGAGGGTTAGATAGGGTGGATAGTGAGCGTCTTTTTCCTCGGATGGTGATGGCAAACACGAGGGGACACAGCTTCAAGTTGAGGGGTGATAGATATAGGACAGATGTGAGAGGTAGTTTCTTTACTCAGAGAGTAGTAAGGGCGTGGAATGCCCTGCCTGCAGCAGTAGTAGATTCTCCAACTTTAAGGGCATTTAAGTGGACATTGGATAGACACATGGATGAAAATGGAATAGTGTAGGTCAGATGGTTTCACAGCTCGGCGCAACATCGAGGGCCGAAGGGCCTGTACTGCGCTGTAATATTCTAATTCTAAAAAAAACATGAAGAGTGCACTCTCACCCTGTTGGGTTACAATCTGTACAACATAGAGAGTGCACTCTCACCCTGTTGTGTTCAGAATCTGTACAACATGGAGAGTGCACTCTCACCCTATTGTGTTATAGTCTGTACAACATAGAGAATGCACTCTCACCCTATGGGTTTATAGTCTGTACAACATGGAGAGTGCACTCTTACCCTGTTGAGTTCACATCTGTACAAAATGGAGAGTGCACTCTCACCATGTTGGGTTATGGTCTGCATAACATGAAGAGTGCACTCTCACCCTGTTGGGTTGTCGTCTGTACAACATGGAGTGTGCACTGTCACCCTGTTGGGTGATAGTCAGTACAACATGGTGTGTGCACTCTCACCCAGTTAGTCTCTCATCTGTACAACATGAAGAGTGCACTCTCACCCTGTTGTGTTCTAAATCTGTATAACATGGAGAGTGCACTCTCACCCTGTTGGGTTGTAGTCTGTTCAACATGGAGAGTGCTCTCTCACCCTATTGTGTTATAGTCTGTACAACATGGAGAATGCACTCTCACCCTATGGGTTTCTCGTCTGTACAACATGGAGAGTGCACACTAACCCTGTTGAGTTCACATCTGTACAAAATGGAGAGTGCACTCTCACCATGTTGGGTTATGGTCTGTATAACATGGAGACTTCTCTCTCACCCTGTTGGGTTATGATCTGTATAACATGAAGAGTGCACTCTCATCCTGTTGGGTTGTAGTCTGTACAACCAGGAGAGTGCTCTCTCGCCCTGTTGAGTTATGGTCTGTATAACATGACGAGTGCACTCTCACCCCGTTGGGTTATCATCTGTACAACATGGAGAGTGCATTCTCACCCTATTGCGTTATAGTCTGTACAACATGGAGAGTGCCCTCTCAGCCTATGGGTTTATAGTCTGTACACCATGGAGAGTGCACACTAACCCTGTTGACTTCACATCTGTACAAAATGGAGAGTGCACTCTCGCCCTGTTGGGTTATGGTCTGTATAACATGGAGAGTGCTCTCTCACCCTGTTGGGTTATAGTCTGCACAACATGGAGAGTGCATTCTCACCCTATTGGGTTATAGTCTGTACAACATAGAGAGTGCACACTCACCCTGCAGGATCGTCATCTGCACAAAATGGAGAGTGCACTCTCACCCTGTTGTGTAAGAGTCTGTACAACATGGAGAGTGTACTCTCACCCTCTTGGGTACTCATCTGTACAACATGGAGAGTGCACTGTCACCCTGCTGGGCTATGGTCTGTGTAACATGAAGATTGCACTCTCACCCTGTTGGGATATGGTCTGTACAACATGAAGAGTGCACTCTCACCCTGTTGGGTTCTAGTCTGTATAGCATGGAGTGTGCACTCGCACCCTGTTGGGTTACAGTCTGTATAGCATGGGGAGTGCACTCTCACCCTCTTGGGTTCTCATCTGTACAACATGGAGAGAGCAATGTCGCCCTGCATGGGTTATGGTCTGTGTAACATGAAGATTGCACTCTCACCCTGTTGGAATATAGTCTGTATAATATGGAGTGTGCACTATCACCCTATTGTGTTATAGTCTGTTCTTCTTTTGGGCCTACTTATCTCGAGAGACAATGGATACGCGACACAGAGAATGCACTCTCACCCTATGGGTTTATAGTCTGTACAACATGGAGAATGCACACTAACCCTGTTGTGTTCACATCTGTACAAAATGGAGAGTGCACTCTCACCATGTTGGGTTATGGTCTGTAAAACATGGAGAGTGCACTCTCACCCTGTTGGGTTATAGTCTGTCCAACATGATGTGTGCACTCTCACCCAGTTAGGTTATCATCTGTGCAACGTGGAGAGTGCACTCTCACGCTGTTGTGTTCAAAATCTGTGCAACATGGAGAGTGCACTCTCACCCTACTGTGTTATAGTCTGTACAACATAGAGAACGCACTCTCACCCTATGGGTTTATAGTCTGTTCAACATGGAGAGTGCACTCTTACCCTGTTGAGTTCACATCTGTACAAAATGGAGAGTGCACTCTCACCATGTTGGGTTATGGTCTGTATAACATGAAGAGTGCACTCTCACCCTGTTGGGTTGTCGTCTGTACAACATGGAGTGTGCACTGTCACCCTGTTGGGTTATAGTCAGTACAACATGGTGTGTGCACTCTCACCCTGTTGGGTCATAGTCTGTACAACATGGTGTGTGCACTCTCACCCAGTTAGGCTCTCATCTGTACAACATGAAGAGTGCACTCTCACCCTGTTGTGTTCTAAATCTGTATAACATGGAGAGTGCACTCTCACCCTGTTGGGTTGTAGTCTGTTCAACATGGAGAGTGCACTCTCACCCTATTGTGTTATAGTCTGTACAACATGGAGAATGCACTCTCACCCTATGGGTTTCTCGTCTGTACAACATGGAGAGTGCACACTAACCCTGTTGAGTTCACATCTGTACAAAATGGAGAGTGCACTCTCACCATGTTGGGTTATGGTCTGTATAACATGGAGAGTTCTCTCTCACCCTGTTGGGTTATGATCTGTATAACATGAAGAGTGCACTCCCATCCTGTTGGGTTGTAGTCTGTACAACATGGAGTGTGCACTCTCACCCTGTTGGGTTATAGTCTGTACAACATGGTGTGTGCACTCTCACCCAGTTAGGTTCTCATCTGTACAACATGGAGAGTGCACTCTCACCCTGTTGGGTTGTTGTCTGTGCAACATGGAGTGCGGACTCTCACCCTGTTGGGTGATATTCTGTACAACATGGAGTGTGCACTCTCACCCTGTTGGGTTATCATCTGTACAACATGGAGAGTGCACTCTCCCCCTGTTGGGTTATGTTCTGTATAACATGGAGAGTGCACTCTCACCCTTATGGGTTCTCATCTGTACAACATGGAGAGTGCACTCTCACCCTGTTGGGTTATGGTCTGTATAACATGAAGAGTGCACTCACACCCTGTTGCGGAATGGTCTGTACAACATGCAGAGTGCACTCTCACCCTGCTGGAATCTTATCTGCATAACATGGAGAGGGCATTCTCACCCTGTTGGGTTATGGTCTGCATAACATGAAGTGTGCACTCTCACCTTGATGGGTTACAGTATGTACAACATGGAAAGTGCCCTCTCACCCTGTTGTGTTGTAGTCTGCATAGCATGGAGAGTGCACTCTCACCCTGTTGGGTTATAGTCTGTATAGGATGGAGAGTGCATTCTCACCCTGTTGTGTTCTAGTCTGTTCAACATGGAGAGTGCACTCTCGCCCTGTTGGGTTATGGTCTCTATAACATGAAGAGTGCACTCTCACCCTGTTGGGTTATCGTCTGTACAAGAAGGGGCGCGCACTCTCACCCTGTTGTGTTCTAGTCTGTTCAACATGGTGAGTGCTCTCTCACCCTGTTGGGTTCTGGTCTGTATAACATGAAGAGTGCACTCTCACACTGTTGGGTTATAGTCTGCATGGCATGGAGAGTGCACTCTCACACTGTTGGGTTATAGTCTCTATTGCATGGAGAGTGCACTCTCACCCTGTTGGGCTATAGTCTGTATAGCATGCAGAGTGCACTCTCACCCTGTTGGGTTATGGTCTGTATAACATGAAGAGTGCACTCTCACCCTGTTGGGTTATAGTCTGTGCAACATGGAAAGTGCACTCTCACCCTATTGGGTTATAGTCTGTACAACATAGAGAATGCACTCTCACCCTTTGGGTTTATAGTCTGTACAACATGGAGAGTGCACACTAAACCTGTTGATCTCACATCTGTACAAAATGGAGAGTGCACTCTCACCCTGTTGGTGTATGTTCTGTACAACATGGAGTGTGCACCCTCACGCTGTTGGGTTATAGTATGTACAACATGGAGAGTGCACTCTCACCCTGTTCGGTTGTAGTCTGTATAACATGGAGAGTGCTCTCTCACCCTGTTGGGTTATAGTCTGTACAACATGGAGAGTGCACTCTCACCCTGTTGGGGTATGTTCTGTACAACATGAAGAGTGCACTCTCAACCTGTTGGGTTATAGTCTGTATAACATGGAGAGTGCACTCTCACCCTGTTGTGTTATGGTCTGTATAACATGAAGAGTGCACTCTCACCCTGCTGGGTATATTCTGTGTAACATGGAGAGTGCACACTCTGACTGTTGGATTATCGTCAGGATAACATTAAGAGTGCTCTCTCACCCTGTTGGGCTATAGTCTGCATAGCATGAAGAGTGCGCTCTCACCCTGTTGGATTATAGACTGTGTAACATGAAGAGTGCCCTCTCACCCTGTTTTGTTATAGTCTGTATGACATGGAGAGTGCACTCTCACCCTGTTGGAATATAGTCTGTGTAGCATGGAGAGTTCACACTCAGGCTGTTGGGTTATGGTCTGTATAACATGAAGAGTGCACGCTCCCTCTGTTGGGTTATGGTCTGTATAAGATGAAGAGTGCACTCTCACCCTGTTGGGTTTTAGTCTGCACAAGCTGGAGAGCGTGCACTCTCACCCTATTGGTTTTTAGTCTGTACAACGTGGAGAGTGCACACTCACCCTGTTGGGTATATTCTGTTTCACATGGAGAGTGCACACTCTAACTGTTGGATTATCGTCTGTATAACATTAAGAGTGCTCTCTCACCCTGTTGGGCTATAGTCTGCATAGCATGAAGAGTGCACTCTCACCCTGTTGGATTATAGACTGTTTAACATGAAGAGTGCACTCTCACCCTCTTTTGTTATAGTCTGTATAACATGAACAGTGCACTCTCACCCTGTTGGAATATATTCTGTGTAGCATGGAGAGTTCACACTCTGCCTGTTGGGTTATGGTCTGCATAACATGAAGAGTGCACGCTCCCTCTGTTGGGTTATGGTCCGTATAACATGAAGAGTGCACTCTCACTCTGTTGGGTTTTAGTCTGCACAACATGGAGAGCGTGCACTCTCACCCTATTGGTTTTTAGTCTGTGCAACATGGAGAGTGCACACTCACCCTGTTGGGTCCCCATCTGCACAAAATGGAGAGTGCACTCTCACCCTGTTGGGTAAGAGTCTGTACAACATGGAAAGTGCACTCTCACCCTGTTGGGTTCTCATCTGTACAATATGGAGAGTGCACTGTCACGCTGCTGGGTTATTGTCTGTGTAATATGAAGATTGCACTCTCACCCTGTTGGGTTATATTCTGTGCAGCATGGAGAGTGCACTCTCAACCTGTTGGAATATCGTCTGTATAACATGGAGAGTGCTCTTTCACCCTGTTGGGTTCCTGTCTGTACAACATGAAGAGTGCAATCTCACACTGTTGGGTTGTAGTATGTATAGCATGGAGTGTGCACTCTCACCCTGTTGGGTTATAGTCTGTATAGCATGGAGAGTGCACTCTCACCCTGTTGGATTATAGTCTTTATAACAGGGAGAGTGCACTCTCACCCTGTTGGGTTATCAGCCCAAGCCTGGATATTGTCCAGGTCTTTCTGCATTTCAACACGGACTGCTTCAGTATGGGAGTTGTCGTGAATGGTGCAGAACACTGTGCAATCATCAGCGAACATCCCCACTTCTGACATTCAGATTGAAGGAATGTTATTGATGAAGAAGCTGAAGATGGTTGGACCTAGGACACTACTCTGAGGGACTACTGCAGCGATGTGCTGGAGCTGAGATTATTCACTTCCAACAACCACAACCATCTTCCTTTGCACTGGGTATGATTCAAACCAGCAGAGATTTTTGACTCCAGTTTTAGTGGGGCTCATGGATACTGTACTTGGTCAAATGCTGCCTGGATGTCATGGCAGTCACTCGCACCTCACCTCACCTCATTCCAACATGTGGAGCTTGTGGAGAGCATTGTGATACTGGACAAGCAGATCTGTGATAAGTGGCTGCAGCTCGAGTAACTTTGGCTCCGAGTTGTTGAGGTGGAGTTCCAGCTGCATACATTGTGCACCCTCAGAGAGGGGGAGAGTTACCGAGATACATTATCCCAGGAGTCAGTCACACCCCTTAGGTTAATTTTAAATTCGGAGTTCATCAATGGTCACAGAAAAGAGGATGTGAATGTGAGTCAAACAGGTCTGGAGATTCAGCATTTAATGATGGAGGTGCCTTGGCCCTTGACTTTGACAAAAGGCATGGGGCTCTTGCTACCGATGTGGATACAAACAAGGACTTCAGGTTGGATGGACAAACTGAACATAGCACCATGGTACAGGAAGCCATTCAATTAGGGCAGGGAAACAGAATGTGGCAATGATAGGGGACAGTATAGTCAGGGGATAGATACTTTTATCTGCAGCTATGACCTGGAGTTCCAAAGGTTGCGTGCCTTCCCAGTGCCAGGGTGAAAGGCACCTCCTTGCAACTGAAGATGAACTTGGAGTGGGAGAGGGAGGATCCAGTAATGATGATCCACATTGGTACAAATGGCATATGTAGAAATAGGAATGATGTTCTGCTGAGACAGTTTGATGATTTAGAATCCAAATTAAAATGCAGATCCTCAAAGGTATTAATTTCAGATTGTTATCTCAGCCATTCACCAATTGGTGCAGGGTGAAGAAAATTAAACAAATAATGTGTGACTCAGATAGTGGTGTGTAAAGGAGGGGTTTTGATTCATGGGGCACTGACACCATTGCTGGGCAAAGAGGGAGCTGTTCCATTGGTATGGGTTCCATTGGTATGGGTTTCATTTAAACCATTTGGGATCAATGTCGGGATCTGGGCAGGGCTTTAAAGTAAAACGGATGGTGGTGGGTTCTGGTGAATGGAGACTTAGAAATCTAAAGAGAAATGTCAAGACAATGGAGCAATTTAGCGACATGGCCACAGACTGCAGAGTGGGATAGGAAGGGTCAGCAAGTTTAACATTAATAGTGCATCAGGGAATAAAGTCAATGTCAAGAATGGAAGTAAAACAATACAATTATAGATTATTTCTCTAAATAGGTGAAGTTGTTATAATAAAACAGATGAACTAGCGGCAGAAATAAAAGACAGGTGCAATGGAAAAGGAAGAAGAATAGCCCTGATATAAAGGATGAATTAGAACAGCAGTAAGAAAGAAGGTCAGCTCATAAGACCAGGGGATAATCAGTCTGAGTGAAGATAAAGAATAACAATGGTCGGAAAACACTGGTGTGAGTTGTTTATAGACTCTCTAACACTTGTTACAGTAGTTTACAAAACATTAAGCAAGAAATAATTGGAGCTTGTCATAAAAACTATGTAATAATTGTGGGGAAATGTTATCTTCACATAGACTAGACCAATGAAATTAGTAAAGGTAATTAGGAAGATGATTTTATAGAATGCATCCATGAACGTTTCCTGGAACAATAGGTCTGGAGCCGAGTGGTCTTGGCTGAAACCAAACTGCACATCAGTGAGCAGGTTTTTGCTGGGTAATTGCTCTTTGATTGCATTGTTGATGACAACTTCCATCACTTTGCTGAAGATTAAAACAGACGAATGAGGTGGTATTTGACCAGATTAGATTTGTTCTGCTTTTTTGTGGACAGGATAGAGCTGTGAAATTTACTATGTTCTGTGCTTTGCTATCACTGAAGAGGAACCTCCTCCTCCCATTCACTCTTTAATTCTCCAAAACACTTCCGTGAAAGGATATGACAGGATGACAGAGCTTTAATCTGATCTGTTGGTTTTTGCTTTGTTTCACTTTGTCTATCGCAGGGTTGTCTAACATACAGCCTGTGGGCCAGCATCCGGCCTGGCAAAGGTTCCAATCTGACCCGCGGGTGTAAGCTGTACCCAGGGCCATTCCCCATCCTCGCCAGGGCTTCGTAACTGAAGATGAGAAATTTCCCATTGTCAGACCAGCTTTTCAAAAAAGATCGCAAGTGAGTTTCACAGCTGACAGCTGCTGTATCGGGAAACTATAGATATGTGAAGAGAAAATGATTAGTGAAGACAAATGTGGGTCCCGAACAGTTAGAAACTGGGGAATTTATAATGGGGAACAAAGAAATGGCAGAACAATTAATTACATATTTTGGTTCTGTGTTCACAAAGGAGGACACAAATTACCTCCCAGAAATGTTGGGGAACAGAGGATCTAGTGAGAAGGAGGAACTGTATGAAATCAGTATTATAAGGGAAATGGTGTCAGGGAAATTGATGGGATCGAAGGCCGATAAATCCCCAGGGCCTGATAATCTGCATCCCAGAGTACCTAAGAAAGTGGCCCTAGACATAGGTGCATTGGTGGTCATTTTTCAATATTCTACAGATGCTGGAACAGTTCCAACGGATTGCGGGGGAGCTAATGTAACCCCACTATTTAAAAGAGGAGGTAGAAAGAAAACAGGGAATTCTTGACGGGTTAGCCTGACATCAAAAATGGGAACACTACTAGAGTCCATTGTAAAAGATGTAATAGCAGAGCACTTGGAAAACAGTGACAGGATCAGACAAAGTCAACATGGATTTACGAAAGGGAAATCATGCTTAACAAATCTACTGGAATTTTCTGTGGATGTAACTTCTCTCTTTGGCCTCCTTGTCTCGAGAGACAGTGGGTAAGCGCATAGAGGTGGTCAGTGGTTTGTACAGCAGCGCCTGGAGTGACTGTTCAGGCCAATTCTAGAGTGACAGACTCTTCCACAGGTGCTGCAGATAAAATTGGTTGTCGGGGCTGTTGCACAGTTGGCTCTCCCCTTGCGCTTCTGTCTTTTTCCCTGCCAACTGCTCAGTCTCTTCGACTTGCACTTTATGGCTTTAGCCCCGCCTTTATGGCTGCCCGCCAGCTCTGGCGATCACTGGCAACTGACTCCCACAACTTGTGCTCAATGTCACAGAACTTCATGTCACGTTTGCAGACGTCTTTAAAGCGGAGACATGGACGGCCAGTGGGTTTGATAGCAGTGACGAGCTCCCTGTACAATGTGTCCTTGGGGATCCTGCCATCTTCCATGTGCTCAAATGGCTAAGCCATCTCAAGCGCGGCTGGCTCAGTAGGGTGTATATGCTGGGGATGTTGGCCGCCTCGAGGACTTCTGTGTTGGAGATACAGTCCTGCCAACTGATGCCAAGGATTCTCCGGAGGGAGCGAAGATGGAATGAATTGAGACATCGCTCTTGGCTGACATACGTTGTCCAGGCCTCGCTGCCGTAGAGCAAGGTACTGAGGACACGGGCTTGATACACTCAGTCTTTTGTGTTCCGTGTCAGTGTGCCATTTTCCCACACTCTCTTGGCCAGTCTGGACCCAGCAGTTGAAGCCTTTCCGATACGCTCGTTGATTTCTGCATCGAGAGACAGTTTACTGGTGATAGTTGAGCCTAGGTAGGTGAACTCTTGAACCACTTACAGAGCGTGGTCACCGATATTGATGGATGGAGCATTTCTGACATCCTGTCCCATGATTTTCGTTTTCTTGAGGCTGATGGTTAGGCCAAATTCGTTGCAGGCAGCCGTAATCCTGTCGATGAGTCTCTGCAGACACTCTTCAGTGTGAGATGTTAATGCAGCATCGTCAGCAAAGAGGAGTTCCCTGATGAGGACTTTCCGTACTTTGGTCTTCGCTTTTAGAGGGGCAAGGTTGAACAACCTGCCACCTGATCTTGTGTGGAGGAAAATTCCTTCTTCTGAAGACTTGAACGCATGTGAGAGCAGCAGGGAGAAGAAGATCCCAAACAGTGTAGGTGCGAGAACACAGCCCTGTTTCACGCCACTCAGGATAGGAAAGGAGTCTGATGAGGTGCCGCTATGCTGGATTGTGCCTTTCATATTGTCATGGAATGAGGTGATGATGATTAGTTGCTTTGGTGGACATCCAATCTTTTCTAGTAGTCTGAAGAGACCACGTCTGCTGACGAGGTCAAAGGCTTTGGTGAGATCAATGAAAGAAATGTAGAGGGGCATCTGTTGTTCATGGCATTTCTCCTGTACCTGGCAAAGGGAGAACAGCATGTCAATGGTGGATCTCTCTGCTCGAAAGCCACACTGTGCCTCAGGATAGACACGCTCAGCCAGCTTCTGGATCCTGTTTAAAATGATACGAGCGAAGTCTTTCCCCACTATGCTGAGCATGGAAATTCCACGGTCGTTGTTGCAGTCACCGCGGTCACCCTTGTTCTTATAGAGGGTGATGATATTGGCATCGCGCATGTCCTGTGGTATTGCTCCCTCGTCACAGCACTGTCAAAGCAGTTCGTAGAGTACTGAGAGTATAGCAGGCTTGGCACTCTTGATAATTTCAGGAGTAATGCTCTCCTTCCCAGGGGCTTTTCCGCTGGCTAGAGAATCAATGGCATCACTGAGTTCCGATTTTGTTGGCTGTATGTCCAGCTCATCCATGACTGGCAGAGACTGGGATGTAACTAGTAGAATAGAGAAGGGGAACCAGTGGATGTGGTGTATTTGGACTTTCAGAATGCTTTTGATAAGGTCCCACATAAGTGATTAGCGTGCAAACTCAAAGCACATGGGATTGGTGGTAAGATACTGACATGGATAGAGAACTGGCTGGCAGAAAGGAAACAAAGAGTAGAAATAAACGGGTCTTTTTCCGAAAGATAGGCAGTGATTGGGGTGTACCGCAGGGATCAATGCTAGGACCACAGCTATTCACAATATATATTAATGATGTAGATGAGGGAATTAGATGTAATATACCCGGGTTTGCAGACAACACAAAGCTGGGTGGGAGTGTGAGCTGTGAGGAGGATGCATAGACGCTCCAGTGTGATTTGGACTGGTTGAGTGAGAGGCTAATACATGGCAGATGCAGTATAATGTGAATAAATGTGAGGCTATCCACTTTGGTGGCAAAAACAGAAAGGCAGATTATTATCTGAACAGCGATAGATTGGGAAAGGGGGAGGTGCAGTGAGACCTGAGTGTCCTTGTGCACCAGTAACAGAAAGCAAGCATGCAAGTGCAGCAGGCAGTCAAGAAAACAAATGGTACGTTGTCCTTCATAGCGAGAGGATTTGGGTTCAGGAGCAAGGATACTTTGCTGCAATTATACAAGGCCTTGGTGAGACCACATATGGGGTATTGTGTGCAGTTTTGGTCTCCTTAGCTGAGGAAGGATGTTCTTGCTATGGAGGGAGTGCAGTGAAGGTTCACCAGACTGATTCATGGGATGGCAGGACTGATGTATGATGAGGGATTGGGTCGATTAGGCTTGTATTCACTAGAGTTTCGAAGAATGAGACGGGATCTCATAGAAACTGACAAAATTCTAGCAGGACTGGACAAACTAGATACAGGAAGGATGTTCCCGTTGGTGGGGGAATCCAGGACCAGGGGGTTACAATCTAAGGATAAGGATTAAGCCATTTAGGACTGAGATGAGCAGAGATGTCATCACCCAGAGAGTGGTGAACCTGTGGAATTCTCTACCACATAAAGCAGTTGAGGCCAAATCATTAAATATATTCAAGGAACAGTTAGATATATTTCTTAGGGCTAAAGGGATCAAGGGATACGAGGAGAAAGCGGGAAAAGGTTACTGAGTTTGGATGATCAGCCATGATCATATTCAATGCTGGTGCAGGTACGAAGGGCCGAATGGCCTATTCCTGCTCCTATTTTTCTCTGTTTTCTATGTTTCTATGAGACAACCAAGGTACCGAGAAAGACACAATGTTTCTTTAACGATTGGATCAACTTTGGGTTCTTTTTGAGCAACATCTTTTCTCTGCATTTGTGCCTTTTCCAACCCTGTGAGTTTGTTCTTTAAGAAAATATAATTGTCATGGATTAATCCAATGGTGTATTGCAATGATGACCAGAACATCCTTGGTTGAGCTTGTTCTAAGGGTGCAGAATTTGTGATTTCCTGTTACTGCTCGTTTATGGGGAATTAAATTTCTTTTGATGGTGTTTGGTTGCTGCAAATCCATTCATTCAGCAGTTAAATTGACATCAGAATATTTCATGCGATACTGTTTAATTTATGCACATTAAACTTCCTGTTTAATATGATGGTCCTTGTACATCACGACCCAAGCTCCTGTTAAAGATGATCAAAATTCTCATTGTCCTTCGCCTGCCCACAAGGATTTCAAGAATGTAAAAGCAAGTGCCCTAGAAACCTATAAGCCCTGCTGCAGATCGATGTTCATTACTTGTTATTGACACAATTTCCCATTCAGTGTAAACACATATTTCACCCCATTCTTCAGCTCCTCTCTGAATTTTCTCTGTGTCAGTCCATAGATACAAGTGTTTGTGCAGGAACTTAGAAGCTGCAACATAAATCCAACTTGTTGGGTGATATATATCGGGTTACTGTAATATTTGTCTGTATAATTCAAGTTGATCACTGGCCCGTTTATCAAATAGACAACAAATGTCATCCACAATAATATGAAATTGGCAGAAATAGTGAAAATTAAAATCATGGATTTCCTTCGATTCTTCACCTCTGGATCATTCTGATTCTCACTGTTGCTCCGGAGTCTTTTGCAGGCTCTGTTTGCCATTATAATGTGTCTGACAGTCAAAGTATTGAACAACAGAATGAATAGAGTTGGTAATATAGGGGTTATGATCCTGTTCATACATGCATTTGCCCTCCACAAGGGGGAGGTGAGATAATCAGCTGTAAGAACACAAAACCAAGGCACGTGGTCAATTATAAATACAGTTTCACATGCAAAGTAAAAGGGAAAACTCTTGACACAACTCACCACATACACAGCGGTGATAACAACTGTCACTGGTTTCTTGGTGTGATATTTTGAATGTAGCTTCAGGCAGCAAATTGATGCAAAGCGATCAAAAGTGAAGGCGACAGTAAACCAGACAGAACAGTCTAAAGCTACAGCGTACACAACAACATTTATCATACACACAGGAGTTATAAACAGGAAACTAACTGGAAAGTACATGATATTAATCCGGTGTAATATCACATGGATGATAACCACCATTAGATCCGCCACTGCCATGGCCACCAGATAGTGAGTGATACATTTGGAGAGACCGCACTTTCCTCGAGACAAAATCACAATCGCCATCAAGTTAACTGCAAGAAACGGAAGAGATAAAATTTCTCTCAATAGTGTCCCAAAACATTTTAAAAATCATTTGAAGAAATTTGTACATATGGTGTTTTCAGTTCCAAGTTAAATGTAATTGTTAATTTAAAGAGCTGCCTATCAGCAACTTTGAAATCTGCGGCAAAAGAAGATAGGCAAAAATTAAAATGCAACTAAAGTTGTTGATCTGAGAGAGAGAAATAGATTCTGAGGGAAAAATAACGCACTGAGGTTTTCTGGAGAATTCTGGTATTGATCTGCAAAACAGGGAGAGTGGACTCTCACCCTGTTGGGTTGCAGTCTTTACAACATGGAGAGTGGACTCTCACCCTGTTGGGTTATAGTCTGTACAACATGGAGAGTGCAGTCTCACCCTGTTGGGTTATAGTCTGTACAACATGGAGAGTGGATTCTCACCCTGTTGGGTTATAGTCTGTACAACATGGAGAGTGCACTCTCACCCTGTTGGGTTATAGTCTGTACAACATGGAGAGTGGACTCTCACCCTGTTGGGTTATAGTCTGTGCAACATGGAGCGTGGACTCTCACCCTGTTGGGTTATAGTCTGTACAACATGGAGAGTGCACTCTCACCCTGTTGGGTTATAGTCTGTACAGCATGGAGAGTGGACTCTCACCCTGTTGGGTTATAGTCTGCACAACATGGAGAGTGCACTCTCACCCTGTTGGGTAATCGTCTGTACAACATGGAGAGTGGACTCTCACCCTGTTGGGTTATAGTCTGTACAACATGGAGTGTAGACTCTCACCCTGTTAGATTCTAGTCTGTACAACATGGAGAGTGCACTCTCCCCCTGTTGGGTTATAGTCGGTACAACATGGAGAGTGCAATCTCCCCCCGTTGGGTTATAGTCTGTACTACATGGAGTGTGGACTCTCACACTGTTGGGTTATAGGCTGTACAACATGGAGAATGCACTCTCACCCTGTTAGATTCTAGTCTGTACAACATGGAGAGTGCACGCTCACTCGGTTGGGTGATCGTCTGCGTAGCATGGAGAGTGCACTCTCACTCTGCTGGGTTATTGTTTGTAAAACTTGAAGACATCACTCTCGCTCTGTTTTATTATGGTCTGCGCAACATGGAGAGTGCACTCTCTCCCTCTTTTTATGCATTGGCTGGAAAAGTTCAGATTGGAATAGTCTGGTGAGATGGATCATGCACCAGTCGCAGAAATACATTCCTTCCACTGACATTCAGAAGCAAAATCAAAGCTGAATCCAAAACCAAACAAACAACAGAAACTTCTGCATAAGCAACATATGTCAACCAGAAAAAAAGTTACAATACAATAACTCCTGGATTCCCCATGTTACATGGGTAACACACTTAACAACATCAGCACATTTAAAATTGTGAATTAATTTCTGACTGGAAGTCCGTGCACACTCTAGGAAAGAGTTTCTATTGTAAACATTGAAGACAATTGTTGTTTCAACGCTTTCTGTGGTGAAAATTCAAGAAACATATTAATTTCAGTTTCAAAATCACATTAAGTAAACAAGACAATCACTTAGCACTTAACTATCACCACAAAACAGGGAAACTATAACATGAACAGTCAACATTGATATTCAACTTTCACCATGTAATTTCACTGTCTTACCAGGAATACTGATGGCTGCAAGAATCGGGTAGTAAATGATCTATATCTGGTAAATTACAGGATATTCCATTTCTTGCGATAAACACGAATGCAGAGACTTCATCAGAAAAGCACTTATCAATAGCAAAGAGCAACCTCCAGGGGGACAGTCATCTGGGAAATGTGAGCAGGGATATTAGATACAGTCCAGTGAATAAACTAAGGTAATGAACTGTTTGCAGTTATATGCAATATATAGTCATCAGAGCATGCAGCAAACAAAGCATTTCATAATCATCATAAATTTCTTCAAAACATAATTTGCAAATTGTTTCGTTATGATCTCAGGTGTTCATTTGGATCAACCGTCTGATGAACAATAGTCCTGGTGTTGATGTGGATGAACAGACTCAGGAACAATAGCCCTGGTGTTGATGTGGATGAACAGTCTCAGGAACAATAGCCCAGGTGTTGATGTGGATGAACAGTCTCAGGAACAATAGCCCTGGTGTTCATGTGGATGAACAGTCTCAGGAACAATAGTCCTGGTGTTGATGTGGATGAAGAGTCTCAGGAACAATAGTCCTGGTGTTGATGTGGATGAACAGTCTCAGGATCAATAGCCCTGGTGCTGATGTTGATGAACAGTCTCAGGAACAATAGCCCTGGTGTAGATGCGGATGAACAGTCTCAGGAACAATATTCCTGGTGTTGATGTGGATGAAGAGTCTCAGGAACAATAGTCCTGGTGTTGATGTGGATGAACAGTCTCAGGATCAATAGCCCTGGTGATGATGTGGATGAACAGTCACAGGAACAACAGCCCAGGTGTTGATGTGGATGAACAGTCTCAGGAACAAAAGCCCTGGTGTTGATGTGGATGAACAGTCTCAGGAACAATAGTCCTGGTGTTGATGTGGATGAACAGTCTCAGGAACAATAGCCCTGGTGTTGATGTGGATGAACAGTATCAGGAACAATAGTCCTGGTGTTGATGTGGATGAAGAGTCTCAGGAACAATAGTCCTGGTGTTGATGTGGATGAACAGTCTCAGGATCAATAGCCCTGGTGTTGATGTTGATGAACAGTCTCAGGAACAATAGCCCTGGTGTAGATGTGGATGAACAGTATCAGGAACAATAGTCCTGGTGTTGATGTGGATGAACAGTCTCAGGAACAATAGCCCTGGTGTTGATGTGGATGAACAGTCTCAGGAACAATAGTCCTGGTGTTGATGTGGATGAACAGTCTCATGAACAAAAGTCCTTGTGTTGATGTGGATGAACATTCTCAGGAACAATAGCCCTGGTGTTGATGTGGATGAACAGTCTCAGGAACAATAGTCCTGGTGTTGATGTGGATGAAGAGTCTCAGGAACCATAGTCCTAGTGTTGATGTGGATGAACAGTCTCAGGAACAATAGCCCTGGTGGTGATGTGGATGAACAGTCTCAGGAGCAATAGCCCTGGTGTTGATGTGGGTGAACAGTCTCAGGGGCAATAGCACTGGTGTTGATGTGTATGAACATTCTCAGGAACAACAGCCCTGGTGCTGAAATGGATGAACAGTCTCAGGAACAATGGCCCTGTGTTGATGTGGATGAACATTCTCAGGAACAATAGCCCTGGTGTTGAAGTGGATGAACAGTCTCAGGAACAATAATCCTGGTGTTGATGTGGATGAAGAGTCTCAGGAACAATAGTCCTGGTGTGGATGTGGATGAACAGTCTCAGGAACAATAGCCCTGGTGTTGATGTGGATGAACAGTCTCAGGAACAATAGTCCTGGTGTTGATGTGTATGAACAGTCTCAGGAACCATAGTCCTAGTGTTGATGTGGATGAACAGTCTCAGGAACAATAGCCCTGGTGGTGATGTGGATGAACAGTCTCAGGAGCAATAGCCCTGGTGTTGATGTGGGTGAACAGTCTCAGGAGCAATAGCACTGGTGTTGATGTGTATGAACATTCTCAGGAACAACAGCCCTGGTGCTGAAATGGATGAACAGTCTCAGGAACAATGGCCCTGTGTTGATGTGGATGAACATTCTCAGGAACAATAGCCCTGGTGTTGAAGTGGATGAACAGTCTCAGGAACAATAATCCTGGTGTTGATGTGGATGAAGAGTCTCAGGAACAATAGTCCTGGTGTGGATGTGGATGAACAGTCTCAGGAACAATAGCCCTGGTGTTGATGTGGATGAACAGTCTCAGGAACAATAGTCCTGGTGTTGATGTGTATGAACAGTCTCAGGAACAATAGCCCTGGTGTTGTTGTGGATGAACATTCTCAGGAACAATAGCCCTGGTTTTGAAGTGGATGAACAGTCTTAGGAACAATAGTCCTGGTGTTGATGCTGATGAACAGTCTCAGGAACAATAGCCCTGGTGTAGATGTGGATGAACATTCTCAGGAACAATAGTCCTGGTGTTGATGTTGATGAACAGTCTCAGGAACAATAGCCCTGGTGTTGATGTGGATGAACAGTCTCAGGAACAATAGCCCTGGTGTTGATGTGGATGAACAGTCTCAGGAACAATAGTCCTGGTGTTGATGTCGATGAACATTCTCAGGAACAATAGCCCTGGTGTTGAAGTGGATGAACAGTCTTAGGAACAATAGCCCTGGTGTTGATGTGGATGAACAGTCTCACAAACAATAGCCTTGGTTTTGATGTGAATGAACAGTGTCAGGAACAATAGTCCTGGTGTTGATGTGGATGAGCAGTCCCAGAAACAATAGCCCTGGTGTTGATGTGGATCAACAGTCTCAGGAACAAAAAATCCTGGTGTTGATGTTGATGAGCAGTCTCAGGAACAATAGCCCTGGTGTAGATGTGGATGAACAGTCTCAGGAACAATAGTCCTGGAGTTGATGTGGATGAACAGTCTCAGGAACAATAGTCCTGGCGTTGATGTGGATGAGCAGTCTCAGGAACAATAGCCCTGGTGTTGATGTGGATGAACAATCTCAGGAACAATAGTCCTGGTGTTGATGTGGATGAACAGTCTCAGGAAAAATAGCCCTGGTTTTGATGTTGATGAACAGTCTCAGGAACAATAGCCCTGGTGTTGATGTGGATGAACAGTCTCAGGAACAATAGCCCTGGTGTTGATGTGGATGAACAGTCTCAGGAACAATAGCCCTGGTGTTGATGTGGATGAACAGTCTCAGGAACAATAGCCCTGGTGTTGATGTGGATGAACATTCTCAGGAACAATAGCCCTGGTGTTGAAGTGGATGAACAGTCTTCGGAACAATAGCCCTGGTGTTGATGTGGATGAACAGTCTAACAAACAATAGCCTTGGTTTTGATGTGAATGAACAGTGTCAGGAACAATAGTCCTGGTGTTGATGTGAATGAACAGTCTCAGGACCAATAGCCCTGGTGTTGATGTGGATGATCAGTCCCAGAAACAATAGCCCTGGTGTTAATGTGGATGAACAGTCTCAGGAACAATAGTCCTGGTGTTGATGTGGATGAAAAGACTTCGGAACAATCACCCTGGTGTTGATGTGGATGAACATTCTCAGGAACAATAGCCCTGGTGTTGATGTGGATCAACAGTCTCAGGAACAATAGCCCTGGTGTTGATGTGGATGAGCAGTCTCAGGAACAATAGCCCTGTTGTTGATATGGATGAACAGTCTAAGGAACAATAGCCCTGGTGTTGATGTGGATGAACAGTCTAAGGAACAATAGCCCTGTTGTTGATGTGGATGAGCAGTCTCAGGAACAATAGCCCTGGTGTTGATGTGGATGAACTGTCTCAGGAACAATAGCCCTGGTGTTGATGTGTATGAACGTTCTCAGGGACAATAGTCCTGGTGTTGAAATGGATGAACAGTCTCAGGAACAATAGCCCTGGTGTTGATGTGGATGAGCAGTCCCAGAAACAATAGCCCTGGTGTTGATGTGGATCAACAGTCTCAGGAACAATTGTCCTGGTGTTGATGTTGATGAAAAGACTTAGGAACAATAACCCTGGTGTTGAGGTGGATGAAAAGACTTAGGAACAATAACCCTGGTGTTGATGTGGATGAACAGTCTCAGGAACAATAGCCCTGGTGTTCATGTGGATGAACAGTCTCAGGAACAATAGTCCTGGTGTTGATGTGGATGAAGAGTCTCAGGAACAATAGTCCTGGTGTTGATGTGGATGAACAGTCTCAGGATCAATAGCCCTGGTGCTGATGTTGATGAACAGTCTCAGGAACAATAGCCCTGGTGTAGATGCGGATGAACAGTCTCAGGAACAATATTCCTGGTGTTGATGTGGATGAAGAGTCTCAGGAACAATAGTCCTGGTGTTGATGTGGATGAACAGTCTCAGGATCAATAGCCCTGGTGATGATGTGGATGAACAGTCACAGGAACAACAGCCCAGGTGTTGATGTGGATGAACAGTCTCAGGAACAAAAGCCCTGGTGTTGATGTGGATGAACAGTCTCAGGAACAATAGTCCTGGTGTTGATGTGGATGAACAGTCTCAGGAACAATAGCCCTGGTGTTGATGTGGATGAACAGTATCAGGAACAATAGTCCTGGTGTTGATGTGGATGAAGAGTCTCAGGAACAATAGTCCTGGTGTTGATGTGGATGAACAGTCTCAGGATCAATAGCCCTGGTGTTGATGTTGATGAACAGTCTCAGGAACAATAGCCCTGGTGTAGATGTGGATGAACAGTATCAGGAACAATAGTCCTGGTGTTGATGTGGATGAACAGTCTCAGGAACAATAGCCCTGGTGTTGATGTGGATGAACAGTCTCAGGAACAATAGTCCTGGTGTTGATGTGGATGAACAGTCTCATGAACAAAAGTCCTTGTGTTGATGTGGATGAACAGTCTCAGGAACAATAGCCCTGGTGTTGATGTGGATGAACAGTCTCAGGAACAATAGTCCTGGTGTTGATGTGGATGAAGAGTCTCAGGAACCATAGTCCTAGTGTTGATGTGGATGAACAGTCTCAGGAACAATAGCCCTGGTGGTGATGTGGATGAACAGTCTCAGGAGCAATAGCCCTGGTGTTGATGTGGGTGAACAGTCTCAGGAGCAATAGCACTGGTGTTGATGTGTATGAACATTCTCAGGAACAACAGCCCTGGTGCTGAAATGGATGAACAGTCTCAGGAACAATGGCCCTGTGTTGATGTGGATGATCATTCTCAGGAACAATAGCCCTGGTGTTGAAGTGGATGAACAGTCTCAGGAACAATAATCCTGGTGTTGATGTGGATGAAGAGTCTCAGGAACAATAGTCCTGGTGTGGATGTGGATGAACAGTCTCAGGAACAATAGCCCTGGTGTTGATGTGGATGAACAGTCTCAGGAACAATAGTCCTGGTGTTGATGTGTATGAACAGTCTCAGGAACCATAGTCCTAGTGTTGATGTGGATGAACATTCTCAGGAACAATAGCCCTGGTGGTGATGTGGATGAACAGTCTCAGGAGCAATAGCCCTGCTGTTGATGTGGGTGAACAGTCTCAGGAGCAATAGCACTGGTGTTGATGTGTATGAACATTCTCAGGAACAACAGCCCTGGTGCTGAAATGGATGAACAGTCTCAGGAACAATGGCCCTGTGTTGATGTGGATGAACATTCTCAGGAACAATAGCCCTGGTGTTGAAGTGGATGAACAGCCTCAGGAACAATAATCCTGGTGTTGATGTGGATGAAGAGTCTCAGGAACAATAGTCCTGGTGTGGATGTGGATGAACAGTCTCAGGAACAATAGCCCTGGTGTTGATGTGGATGAACAGTCTCAGGAACAATAGTCCTGGTGTTGATGTGTATGAACAGTCTCAGGAACAATAGCCCTGGTGTTGTTGTGGATGAACATTCTCAGGAACAATAGCCCTGGTTTTGAAGTGGATGAACAGTCTTAGGAACAATAGTCCTGGTGTTGATGCTGATGAACAGTCTCAGGAACAATAGCCCTGGTGTAGATGTGGATGAACATTCTCAGGAACAATAGTCCTGGTGTTGATGTTGATGAACAGTCTCAGGAACAATAGCCCTGGTGTTGATGTGGATGAACAGTCTTAGGAACAATAGTCCTGGTGTTGATGTGGATGAACATTCTCAGGAACAATAGCCCTGGTGTTGAAGTGGATGAACAGTCTTAGGAACAATAGCCCTGGTGTTGATGTGGATGAACAGTCTCACAAACAATAGCCTTGGTTTTGATGTGAATGAACAGTGTCAGGAACAATAGTCCTGGTGTTGATGTGGATGAGCAGTCCCAGAAACAATAGCCCTGGTGTTGATGTGGATCAACAGTCTCAGGAACAAAAAATCCTGGTGTTGATGTTGATGAGCAGTCTCAGGAACAATAGCCCTGGTGTAGATGTGGATGAACAGTCTCAGGAACAATAGTCCTGGAGTTGATGTGGATGAACAGTCTCAGGAACAATAGTCCTGGCGTTGATGTGGATGAGCAGTCTCAGGAACAATAGCCCTGGTGTTGATGTGGATGAACAATCTCAGGAACAATAGTCCTGGTGTTGATGTGGATGAACAGTCTCAGGAACAATAGTCCTGGTGTTGATGTGGATGAAGAGTCTCAGGAACCATAGTCCTAGTGTTGATGTGGATGAACAGTCTCAGGAACAATAGCCCTGGTGGTGATGTGGATGAACAGTCTCAGGAGCAATAGCCCTGGTGTTGATGTGGGTGAACAGTCTCAGGAGCAATAGCACTGGTGTTGATGTGTATGAACATTCTCAGGAACAACAGCCCTGGTGCTGAAATGGATGAACAGTCTCAGGAACAATGGCCCTGTGTTGATGTGGATGAACATTCTCAGGAACAATAGCCCTGGTGTTGAAGTGGATGAACAGTCTCAGGAACAATAATCCTGGTGTTGATGTGGAAGAAGAGTCTCAGGAACAATAGTCCTGGTGTGGATGTGGATGAACAGTCTCAGGAACAATAGCCCTGGTGTTGATGTGGATGAACAGTCTCAGGAACAATAGTCCTGGTGTTGATGTGTATGAACAGTCTCAGGAACCATAGTCCTAGTGTTGATGTGGATGAACAGTCTCAGGAGCAATAGCCCTGGTGTTGATGTGGGTGAACAGTCTCAGGAGCAATAGCACTGGTGTTGATGTGTATGAACATTCTCAGGAACAACAGCCCTGGGGCTGAAATGGATGAACAGTCTCAGGAACAATGGCCCTGTGTTGATGTGGATGAACATTCTCAGGAACAATAGCCCTGGTGTTGAAGTGGATGAACAGCCTCAGGAACAATAATCCTGGTGTTGATGTGGATGAAGAGTCTCAGGAACAATAGTCCTGGTGTGGATGTGGATGAACAGTCTCAGGAACAATAGCCCTGGTGTTGATGTGGATGAACAGTCTCAGGAACAATAGTCCTGGTGTTGATGTGTATGAACAGTCTCAGGAACAATAGCCCTGGTGTTGTTGTGGATGAACATTCTCAGGAACAATAGCCCTGGTTTTGAAGTGGATGAACAGTCTTAGGAACAATAGTCCTGGTGTTGATGCTGATGAACAGTCTCAGGAACAATAGCCCTGGTGTAGATGTGGATGAACATTCTCAGGAACAATAGTCCTGGTGTTGATGTTGATGAACAGTCTCAGGAACAATAGCCCTGGTGTTGATGTGGATGAACAGTCTCAGGAACAATAGCCCTGGTGTTGATGTGGATGAACAGTCTCAGGAGCAATAGTCCTGGTGTTGATGTCGATGAACATTCTCAGGAACAATAGCCCTGGTGTTGAAGTGGATGAACAGTCTTAGGAACAATAGCCCTGGTGTTGATGTGGATGAACAGTCTCACAAACAATAGCCTTGGTTTTGATGTGAATGAACAGTGTCAGGAACAATAGTCCTGGTGTTGATGTGGATGAGCAGTCCCAGAAACAATAGCCCTGGTGTTGATGTGGATCAACAGTCTCAGGAACAAAAAATCCTGGTGTTGATGTTGATGTGCAGTCTCAGGAACAATAGCCCTGGTGTAGATGTGGATGAACAGTCTCAGGAACAATAGTCCTGGAGTTGATGTGGATGAACAGTCTCAGGAACAATAGTCCTGGCGTTGATGTGGATGAGCAGTCTCAGGAACAATAGCCCTGGTGTTGATGTGGATGAACAATCTCAGGAACAATAGTCCTGGTGTTGATGTGGATGAACAGTCTCAGGAACAATAGCCCTGGTTTTGATGTTGATGAACAGTCTCAGGAACAATAGCCCTGGTGTTGATGTGGATGAACAGTCTCAGGAACAATAGCCCTGGTGTTGATGTGGATGAACAGTCTCAGGAACAAAACCCTGGTGTTGATGTGGATGAACAGTCTCAGGAACAATAGCCCTGGTGTTGATGTGGATGAACATTCTCAGGAACAATAGCCCTGGTGTTGAAGTGGATGAACAGTCTTCGGAACAATAGCCCTGGTGTTGATGTGGATGAACAGTCTAACAAACAATAGCCTTGGTTTTGATGTGAATGAACAGTGTCAGGAACAATAGTCCTGGTGTTGATGTGAATGAACAGTCTCAGGACCAATAGCCCTGGTGTTGATGTGGATGATCAGTCCCAGAAACAATAGCCCTGGTGTTAATGTGGATGAACAGTCTCAGGAACAATAGTCCTGGTGTTGATGTGGATGAAAAGACTTCGGAACAATCACCCTGGTGTTGATGTGGATGAACATTCTCAGGAACAATAGCCCTGGTGTTGATGTGGATCAACAGTCTCAGGAACAATAGCCCTGGTGTTGATGTGGATGAGCAGTCTCAGGAACAATAGCCCTGTTGTTGATATGGATGAACATTCTAAGGAACAATAGCCCTGGTGTTGATGTGGATGAACAGTCTAAGGAACAATAGCCCTGTTGTTGATGTGGATGAGCAGTCTCAGGAACAATAGCCCTGGTGTTGATGTGTATGAACGTTCTCAGGGACAATAGTCCTGGTGTTGAAATGGATGAACAGTCTCAGGAACAATAGCCCTGGTGTTGATGTGGATGAGCAGTCCCAGAAACAATAGCCCTGGTGTTGATGTGGATCAACAGTCTCAGGAACAATTGTCCTGGTGTTGATGTTGATGAAAAGACTTAGGAACAATAACCCTGGTGTTGAGGTGGATGAAAAGACTTAGGAACAATAACCCTGGTGTTGATGTGGATCAACAGTCTCAGGAACAATAGTCCTGGTGTTGATGTGGATGAAAAGACTTAGGAACAATAGCCCTGTTGTTGATGTGGATCAACAGTCTCAGGAACAATAATCCTGGTGTTGATGTGGATCAACAGTCTGGTGTTGATGTAGATGTGAATGAAATAGTCATTTGCTCACCATACAATCTTGATACTGAAATAGGGCGAATCAAAGACATCCTGCATGAAAATGGTTACCCTGATCAAGATCATTTCTCACTCTCTCGCGTAAAATTATGAATAAACCTAAGATTATTTTTTTTCTGACCTCAAAATTGCCCAGTCTACCTCAGATTACACTGGAAGGGTAATATATCCCAAATCTCTGAGCAACAGGTAAAGCTAGCTCTTTCATGCTGCTACTATGCTGTCGCAACATGTTTGATGTTCGCCACCAACCGGATGCTGCCGTCAAAATAAAAAACGTCCTGCTTATCACAAAAATGAATAATGTGATATATAAATTTCAATGCCGGTGTGATGCTGGGTATATGGGCCGTACGTCCCAATGACTGGCAGATCACATCAAACAACATGTCCCTTCCAATGTTCACAACAGATAAGGTGCAGGTCAAACTCAACCAGCCCATGCTTGCAAAACTCAAAGCACAGGATCCAACATTTGATGTGATTCCACGATTGGACAATATTTGCTAAATAATCCACATTGGGCTAAGAATGACGCTAAAAATCCAATTTAAGATTGTCAGTAGGGCTCGCAGTGTGGAGCATGTGCGCGTACTGGAAGCTACATATATTAATACACAGGGCCCTGTTATTTGCAGACTGAAAGAATATGGAAAAACATTGTACCTGTTTCAGCTGAACAAAATAAGTGAGAGCTACTCACTGGTTCATTCCTCAGGGCAATACCTTAACCAATCAGGGTCAAGGTGCCTGGTTTCAATTTCAAGCAAATCTTGGCAATTAAATGTCAGTCACCATAAACTGGTGCATTCTCCATGGCAACACCTCTACAAACCAGAGTTCACTTGCCAACCGATCAGCATGCACTTCTCATGCAGAAAAAGTTTTTGTTTTCCCTTACATTGGTTATTCTTGCGGATTGTCCTGATGAGTGCAAGACTAAAAGCTTAGACAACACGACTCTGTTTTGAATAATAACCTATTTCACAAATTTCGCAGTACCACCCCAAATGAAATCATAACATATTTCATGATAATGCCTAAAAGTCTCCCTTTATGAATCCAATGAAAAATTGCAGGATTTGCTTTTAGGTTGAACACATCTCACTGGAAAATACCAAATCCATTCAGGCCATAGACACATTTGTTCAGTCTCCAAGGTTTTCGGCCTTCATCTGCTGGCTCTTTGCATAGTTTCAGAAACACTTCTGATAAATATTGCCGTGCAGAGATATAGCTTTTATGTCAATTTACCTATACTCCAAGACATTGTGGCCAAAAAATCTGAAAGTGTTTTAAGAGTACTTTTCGAATTTTGAGTGTCCACTCAAACATGTGTATCACGCAGTTATTCTTCAAAACCCCAAGCTTTCGCCTTATAAGGTAAATTTGCAAGGAGTTGTTCAGCACAAAACAACCATTGTCACAAAGTTTGTTTCACATTGTCTGGTAACTCAGAATAAATTCCAAACTCGCTCCAACTATCCCACTCCCTTTTTTTTGTCTCTCCTATTGTTTGTTCCTCAAGAATATAAGCAGCCACCAAAACTTCACGGTCATAAGGAATTCTGCTTCTCGTTGTGTTCTCTGTTGGCATTAGTACATCGTTTCATTAATTCAAGTTATAGACTCTCTTTTTTGCACTGTTATGTCTGCCGGGACGACTGCTGCAAGCTCTCCCTATTTAACAGCACTGTGGGTGTACGGGCACCAGGCGGACTGCAGCAGTTCAAGATGGTGGCTCACCAACACCTTCTCAAGGTCAATTAAGGATGGGCAATCAATGCTGGCCTTGCCAACGATGCCCATATCTCATGAAAGAATAAAGAAAAGCGATCAGAAGCTTTCTCTCAAGAGGGTAATTTCTGGTCTCACTCCCAGTACTTGGACTGGGCTTTCATGCAGATTCTGCCAGACCATGGACCTCATTTCTACGCCATGATGCTGAACATTCAACTAATATTTCAACTTGCCAGTTGTTTTTCATGCATACCCCACAACTGTTGTATGCCTCTAATCTGGAATATATGTCACAGAGTACCCAGTCTGGGCAATTGGATGTGATCGCCTTGTCATGATCATTCCAATTACCACTACCAGCAATTAATCCACCTCCTTCTGCTTCTGAGAAACTTCATCACAAAGCACATGGGCATTTCCTGTACACGTTGCCTTGTTTCAATCCATTGGCTGCACAGAGTCTGAGATTTTGCAATTAATGTTGACTAATCGTGATGAATGAATCTTTCCAGTTTGATTGCCATTTTTGCTAAATACTGCTTTCCCAAAACCATCTATAACCTTTTCAGGGACAGTTCATTGCCTAAAGCTCTTTCCCTTATAGGACACAAAATCTACTGAAGTGAGGTCTGCCTCAGATGATCTTAAATGATGTCTCAGAGCTCTTTAAATTTTCAATTCTACAACTACGCAGTATAATGGAGCTAATTGTGGTATCTTCTAGCAAAGGAGGACTATTGCAGAGACCAAAAGGTAATTTGTGGTGTCACCCACAGACTAATTGATAGGGACTGTAGCCTCCAAATGTCTGGAGTGATTTCTTTGTGGGAACTGTCCATGTCAGGTGGTTGTCAACTTGCAGTGTGGTTCATCAGTAAATTTGTTTTTGCAATATTTCAGCGATCACCACCTGATTCCTTTCACAGAGTCCATTTCTGAAAGGACTTTCAGCTGTGGTATTCATGCACTTGATGTTCATATTTTCACAAGTCTTTGAACTTGTCATTGGCAAATTCCACTCTATTATCAGTCAGAAACTTTGCTGGTGTTCGACATCTGTAACTGTTGTTACGACGGACTGTTCCTGTCAAAGCCCCCAATCAAAATATACGATTCTGATTGTGGTGAGACCGACGCACTGTTAATTCAATCCCGTCATTCCACAGATAGGCTAACATATCATTTATTTTTATTTAGAGATACAACACTGAAACAGGCCCTTCGGCCCACCGAGTCTGTGCCGACCATCAACCACCCATTTATACTAATCCTACACTAATCCCATATTCCTACCACATCCCCAACTGTCCCAATATTCTCCTACCACCTACCTATACTCGGGGCAATTTATAATGGCCAATTTACCTATCAACCTGCAAGTCTTTTGTGGTGGGAGGAAACTGGAGTACCTGGCGAAAACCCACGCAGACACAGGGAGAACTTGCAAACTCCACACATGCAGTACTCAGAATTAAACCCGGGTCACTGGAGCTGTGAGGTTGTGGTGCTAACCACTGTGCCGCCAATATCATTGAAAACTTTCCAAATTAAAGAAAGACCCAACCGAATTGTACCATCTATTAACTCCCAAATGAGGCTAACCAAGCCAGCTGTCTTTAAATCAACGAATTAACTCTTTAATTATGAGGTAAATTCTTCAACACTACGAAGATTTAAAAATAGACAATTTAGAGTCCTTGAACATTTACAGTCCAATGTTGTTCGAAGTCCTCACAGAATGTTGTGTGAAATCCCCGGAGAATGTACTTCAAAGTCCTCGCAGAATGTTGCTCGAAGTTCCCGCAGAATGTTGTTCGAAGCCCTCACAGAATGTTGTGTGAAGTCCAGTGAATTTCAACAATTAATGACCTGCAAACACTTTCAACCGAATGAATCTGATTTTAGAGTTTTTGAGGGATAAAAGATTGTCACAGTCTAACTTCCCTTTCTTAAATTTAAATTATCAGAGATCTCTGTCTTGGCTTGACTTTTTAGAATTTCAAGAGGGAACAGGGAAACGGACAAAAATCCTATTTCCTTCAGTTTAAATGGTTGAGAGCTCCTTTTCAGTACTGACACCACAGCTATCTGTGACTTCTGTCTGTGTATGTTCAGACTGTCTTACTAACTGCCAGTTCAAACTGTATCGCACCAGGCTCACTCCCAGTGGCTGTTTCCATGGTATCGAGAATGCATCCTTTGAATTGCAGTCTCCAAATGGCTGTTTCTGAGGCAACAAAAATGTACCTTCCAAAAACTCCTAAGGCTTGCCGTCTCTTAAAGCAATACTGATCCCTTGCAAGTCTGAATGGCAAACCGCACATTCCAACAAAAAAAAACCTCCAAGAACAAGACACTATCCAAGACCATAACTTGCTATTACTTGACAAAATTAGTAACTAGTTGCGTAATCAAATACATTTGTTTATTCAGTCATGGGATGTGGGCGACGCAGGCTAGGCCAGCATTTGTTGCCCATTCCTAATTGACCTTGAGAAGGTGGTGGTGAACTATCATCTTGAACGGCTGCTGTCCATGTGAGGTCGGTACACCCTCAGTGCTGATAGGAAGGGAGTTCCAGGATTTTGACCCAGTGACAGTGAAGGAATGGCGATATAGTTCCAGGTCAGGGTGGTGCCTGAATGGAAGGGGAACTTGCAGGTGGCAATGTTCCCATGCATCTGCTGCCCATGTCCTTCTCATTGACAGAAGTCACAGGTTTGGCAGGTGCTGTTTAAGGAGCCTTGGTGCGTTGCTGCAGTGCATCTTGCAGATGGTACACACTGCTGCCACTGTGCGTCGGTGGTACAGGGAGTGAATGCTGTGGATGGAGTGCTAATCAAGCGAGCTGCTTTGTCTTGGATGGTGTCAAGCTTCTTAAGTGTTGTTGGATGTGCTCCCATCCAGGCAAGTAAGGAGTATTCCAACAGACTCCTGATTGTGCCTTGTAGTTTGTGGACAGGCTTTGGAGAGTCAGGAGGTGAGTTACTCAACGCAGGATTCCTAACTTCTGACCTGATCTTGTAGGCATGGTATTTATATGACTGCTCCAGTTCAGATTCCGGTAAATGGTAACCCCGAGAATGTTGATAGTGGAGGATTCAGCGAATGTAATGCCATTGAATGTCACGGAGAGATGGTTAGATTCTCTCTTGTTGTTGATCGTCATTGCCTCGCATCTGGGTGTCGCAAATGTTACTTGCCACTTATCAGCCCAAGCCTGGATATTGTCCAGGTCTTACTGCAATTCTACACGGACTGCTTCAGTATCTGAGGAGTTGTAAATGGTGCTGAACATTGTGTATGCATCAGCGAACCTCCCCACTTCTGACCTTATGATCGAAGGAAGCTCATTGATGAAGCAGCTGAAGATGGTTGGGCCTCGAACACTACCCCGAGGAACTCCTGCAGTGATGTCCTGGAGCCGAGATGATTGACCTCCAACAACCACAAATAACTTCCTATGCGTTTGGTATGACTCCAACCAGCGGAGAGTTTTCCCCCGATTTCCATTAACATCAGTTTTGCTAGGGCTCCTTGTTGCCATACTCGGTCAAATACTGCCTTGGTGTCAAGGGGCAGTCATTCACACCTCACCTCTTGAATTCAGCTCTTTTTTTCATGTTTGAACCAAGGCTGTAATGAGGTCAGGAGCTGAATGGCCCTGGCCGAACCCAAACTGAGCATCATTGAGCAGGTTATTGCGAAGCAAGTGTCGCTTGATAGTTGATGACACCTTCCATCACTTTACTGATGATTAAGAGTAAACTGATGGGGTCGAAATTGGCCGGGTTGGATTTGTCCTGCTTTTTGTGTACAGGACATACCTGGGCAATATTCCACATTGCAGGGTAGATGCCAGTGTTGTCGCTGTACTGGAACAGCTTGGCTAGGGGCGCAGCTAGTTCTGGCGCACAGGTCTTCAGTACAATTACCGGAATATTGTCAGGGCCCATAGCCTTTGCAGTATCCAGTGCCTTCAGTCATTTCTTGATATCGCACAGGATGAATCGAAGTGACTGAAGTCTGGCATCTATGATGCTGGGGACTTCAGAAGGAGGCCAAGATGAGTCATCAACTTGGCACTTCTGGCTGAAGATTGATGCAAATTCTTCAGCCTTACCTTTTTTACTGATGTGCTGGGCTTCCCCATCATTGAGAATGGGGATCTTTGTGAAGCCACCTCCTCCAGTTGTTATATTGTCCACCACCATTCACGACTCAATGAGGCAGGACTGCAGAGCTTAGATCTGATCCGTTTGTTATGGGGTGGCTTAGCTCTGTCTATCGCAATCTGATTACGTAATTTGGCAGGAAAGTAGCCCTGCGTTGTAGCTTCACCAGGCTGACACGTCATTTTGACCAGATTCACAATATATATATTAATGATTTAGATGAGGGAACTAAATGCAATATCTCCAAACTTTATAGATGACACAAAACTGGGTGGGAGGGTGAGTTGTGAGGGGGATGCAGAGAGGTTTGAGGGTGATTTGGACAAGTTGAGAGAGTGGGAAAATGCATGGCTGATGCAGTATAATGTGGATAAATATGAGGTTATCCACTTTGGTAGCAAAAACAGGAAGGCAGATTATTATCTGAACGGCTATAAACTGAGAGAGGGGAATATGCAGAGACACCTGGGTGTTCTCGTACACAAGTCACTGAAGGTAATCATGCAGGTGCAACAGGCGGTAAAAAGGGCAAATGGTATGTTGGCCTTCATACTGAGAGGATTCGAGTACAGGAGCAGGGATGTCTTGCTGCAATTATACAGGGCCTTGGTGAGGCCACACCTGGAATATTGTGTGCAGTTTTGGTCTCCTTATCTGAGGAAGGATGTTCTTGCTATAGAGGGAGTGCAGCGAAGGTTTACCAGACTGATTTCTGGGATAGCAGGACTGACGACTGAGGAGACATTTAGTCGGTTAGTATTATATTCGCTGGAGTTCAGAAGAGTGAGGGGGGATCTCAGAGAAACCTACACAATTCTAACAGGACTTGACAAGGTATATTCAGGAAGGGAATTCCCGATGGTGGGGGAGTCCAGAACCAGGGAGTCATAGTCTAAGCATACGGGGTAAACCTTTCAGGACTGCGTTAAGGAGAAATTTCTTCACCCAGAGAGTGGTGAGCCTGCGGAATTCACTACCATGGAAAGCAGTTGAGGCCAAAACATTGTATGTTTTCAAGAAGGAGTTAGGTATAGCTCTTGGGGCAAAAGGGATGAAAGGATATGGGGGAAAGAGGGAACAGGTTACAGAGTTGGATGATCAGCCATGATCATAATGAATGGTGGAGAAGGTTCGAAGGGCTGAATGGCCTACTCTTGTTCCTATTCTCTTAGTTTCTATGTATGACCCTGGTATGCCCTCCTGCAATCTTCATTGGACCAGGGTCGGTCTCGTATCTTGATGGTAACAGTAGAGTGTGGAATATGCCAGGCCATGAGGAAGCAGATTGTGGGTGAGTCCAATTCTGCTGCTGCTGATGGCCCACAGCACCTCAGGGATGCCCAATTTTGCATTGCTAGATCTGTTCTACATCTATCCCATTTAGCACGGTGGTAGTGCTGCACAACACGATGGCGGGTATCCTCAATATGAAGGCTCATAAAGAAGGTTGCACAGAAATGGCAGAACAGATGGTGTGCCTTAACTGGAACATGTGGGAGCTTGTGGAGAGGATTATGATGCTGGACAAGCAGATCTGAGATAAATGTCTGTAGCTCGACTAACTTGGTCTTGGAATTGTTTTATTGGAGTCTGAGCTGAATACACTGTACACCCTCAGAGAGGGGCAGATTTACCTGGACTCAACCTTCCAGGAGGCAGCCACACCCCTTAGGTTAAGTTGAAATTCGGAGTTAGTGAATAATCGGGGAAAGAAGGTCAGACAGGTCTGGAGATCCAGCATTTAATGATGGAGCAACCTTGGCCTTTGACTTTGACCAACAGGCATGAGGTACTTGCTATCTGTATGAATGAGAACAAGGACAGGATGGGCAAACTGACCATAGCACCATGGTGTAGGAAGTTATTCAAATGGGGCAGTGAAACAGAATGTGACAATGATAGAGGACACTATATTCAGGGAATAGATACTTTTATCTGCAGCTGTGACCTCGAGTTCCAAAGGTTGAGTGTCTGCCCAGTGTCAGGGTGAATGTCACCTCACATCTGGAGATGAACTAAGATTGGGAGGGGAAGGATCCAGTTGTCATGGTCCACAAAGGAAGAAACAACATAGAAAGTAACAGGAATGATGTTCTGCTGAGTGAGTTTGAGTATTTCGGGTACCAATTAAAATTCAGAACCTCAAACGTAATGATCACTGATTGTTAATTGGGCCATGCCAATTGGCAAAGGGTCCAGAAGATTAGAGAATTATATGTGTGGTTCAATGAGTGGTTTGGAAAGGAGGGGCTTCGATTCGTGGGGCAGTGGCACCATTTCTGGGGAATCCGGGAGCTGTTCTATTGGTATGGGCTCCACTTAAACCAATCTGGGATCAGGTTCCTGGAGATTCGTATAACTAGGGATCTGGGCAAGGCTTTGAATTAAAAGGGTGGGGGAGGGTTCAGGTGAAGAGAGATTGAGAAAACTAAAGAGAAAATTCCAGGGACCAGAGCAGTGTAGCAATTTAACTGCAGACAGCAGAGCAGGACAGGGAGGGACAGAGAGTTTAACGGTAATAATGCATCAGGGAATAAGATCTCTCCAAACAATAATAGTAAAACAATAACATTAACGCCTCTTTCTCAGAATACGTGAAGATTTCATCTTAACATGGATGAACTAGTGGCACAGATGAAGATAAATGTTTCGATCTGATTGCCATTTCGATCCCGAGATGATTTGATTGTTGAAGTCATCACCTTGCGTGGTCAAGCCAAGGGACAGATCAGAAACATGGGTGTTAGAGTAAAAGAGAGTTGTGAGTGGAGGGTTGGTTTTAGTCGGGCTGGAGAATGTTCCTGATATGGAAAGATATTATCATAAGTAATGATCTAAACACAAGGATCTGAACGTTAAATTCAAGGTTTTGGAGGCCTAGGACACAATGTAGTTCAACAAGAATATGCCAGGCGGAGAGAGGAGCTTGAATGGGATAGGATGTGAGTTTCGAGATGACAAGAGCATGGATGAGAGTTTCAACAGCACTTGGATGATGGAGTGAATGGAGGAATTTGATGTTATGGAATTAGGTGGTCTTTGTGATTGGAGAATATGATTTCCTGAAACTCATTGTCGGGTCGAACGGGAAGCCAAGGTTGCAGTCATTATGTGTCCAACTAAGCCAAAGGCTAAGGAGCAGTAGTAGAGAATGGAAAGTGCAGAGTTTGTGCTGTGGACTTGAAGATTGTGGCTCCGTCCTCCCAATGTATAACTGGAGGAAACTGTGAATTACAAATACTAAACGTCATTCAAGCAATCTGAAAGTCAGTGGCATTGTGAGGGTTGAGTGTGGTAATGGAGAGGTAGGAACGGGTGTCGTCAGTGTACATGTGGAATCTGACCCGATGTGTTGATAATATATTCAAAGGGCAGCACGGAGATGGGAAAGAACCGCTGGAGAGCTAGAGTACATCCTTGGAGGCTCCAAAACAAAACGTGAAGGTACTTTTGGATAGCAGATAAGAGCAGAAATACACAAGGACAGTACCAGTTATCAAGCTAATGGATCAGAGACATTGAAGGCTAATTGTGTGGTCAACCTTATCAAAGATTACAGGGAGACTGAGGAGGTCTTATGGAGGGATTTTGCACCATAGTAAAAGTCACAGAAGATTTCACTTTACTGGGACCGTTTGAATATTGAGGTCGGGGTGGAAACCTGATTGAAGAGATACAAACATGATCCTGTCGGAAGGATGTGCACGGATTTGGGAGACAACAACATGTTGAAGGGATTTGGAGAGGAAAGGGAAGTGTGAGATGGGATTGTAGTTACTTTTTTAAGAATGGAGGGGATGTGCCTTGACATTTGAGGAAGGGGTGACAGTCGTTGTTTTGAAAGGGACGGAGAATAAGGTGAGAATAGAGACACATGCTAAATCTCAACTAATATGAGGCCCGGGAACAGAACTGATTATTTTTCGAGTGGAAATGAGCTCAAGGTTGCCGGAGGAGACTTTCAAGGACTAGACACATTTGCTTAGAGATTGAGGGGAGATAGGAGAGCAATTGGTAAAAGCAGTTGGTTCAGGACAGGAATGGTTGGTTTGGTGGACAATCGAAGGCTGATTTCAACAGGAGCAGGTGAACAGTTGCTCTCAACGTGAGAGAGGCAAAGACATTGCTGAGTTTATCACATGTTGTTGGAGGTAAGGGAGGAGGATGTAAGGGAGAGGGATTTATAATGTTTGATGATATTGAGGAAGAGACACAGGGGCTATCATTGCATTCCAGGATGACCCTGGAGAAATGACCACATAGATAACAGTGAGGCCTGATTAATGTGGTCCAACATGAACCAGCTGTGGAGCAGAAACACTCAAGAATCCATCCCATGGACTAAGGACAGCAAATATGACACCAGAACAGGGCATTCTATGAGTGAATGAGACAGTCAAGGTACCAACAAAGACTAGATGTTTCTCTAACATTTGAATCCATTTTTATTTTATTTATTTAGAAATACAGCACCGAGTCTGTGCCGACCAACAACCACCCATTTATACTAACCCGACAGTAATCCCATATTCCCTATCACCTCCCTACACTGGGGTCAATTTACAACAGCCAATTTACCTATCCCCTGCACGTCCTTTGGGTGTGGGAGGAAACCGGAGCACCCGGCAAAAACCCACGGAGACACAAGGAAAACCTGTAAGCTCCGCACACGCAGCACCCAGAATTGAACCTGAGTTCCTGGAGCTGTGAGGCTGTGGTACTAACCACTGTGCCACCCATCCAACTTGGCCACTTTTCAAAGGTTTTTTTGTTCTGCATTTGTGCCTTTTCTAACCATGCAAGTTTGTTCCAGAAAAACAAAATTGCTGTCATGAATTGATCCAATGGTGAATTGCAATGACTGTCAGAGCATGATTACCGGAGGTTGTTCTGAATGGGAAGAATCTTCCATTTAGTGTCACTGCTTCCTTATGGGGAATTAATTTGATGTCTTTTAATGGTGTACAGTACAGTTGCTGTAATTCCACAAATCCAGCAGCGAAATTGACATTGGGATATTTCATGTTATATCATTTTGTTTATCTACATTAATATTCATCAATAATAATCTGGTAATTATACACGACTATCCAAAATCTTGTTAAAGATAATCAGTCTTCTCATTGTCCTTCACCTGCCCACAATGATTTCAGGAATATAAAAGCAAGTGACTTGTAAACCAAGAAACCCTGCCCCAGACCAATGTTCTTTAATTGTTATTGACACAATTTCCCATTCAGTGTAAACAAATATTTGACCCCATTCTTCAACTCCTCTCTGAATTTCCTCTGTGTCAGTCCATAGATACAAGTGTTTGTGCAGGAACTGAGAAGCTGCAACATCAACCCAACTTGTTGGGCAATATATATCGGGTTACTGTAATATTTGTCTGTATAGTAAAAGTTTTCGACTGGCCGGTCTATCACAAGAACAACATATGTCATCCACAACAGTATGAAATTGGCAGAAATAGAGAAAAGTAAAATCATGGAATTCCTTCGATTCTTCACCTCTGGATCATTCTGATTGTGACTGTTGCTCCGGAGTCCCTTGTGGACTATATTTGCCATTATAATGTGTCGGACAGTCAAAACATTGAACAACAGAATTAAAAGGATTGGTAAGATAGGGGTTATGATGACTTTGATACACGCGTGTACCCTCCACAAGGGCGAGGTGAGGTAATCAGCAGTAGCATCACAATACCAAGGTACATTGTCAATTATAAATACAGGGTCAACTGCATAGTATTAGGGAATATTTACATGACAGCTCACCACAAACAAGATGGCGATAACCACAGTCGCTGTTTTCTTGGTGTTATAAAGACAGGGCTAAATTGTGGCGAGTCGAAGAGACTTAGTAGTTGGCAGGAAAAAAGACAGAGGCGCAAGGGGAGAGCCAACTGTGCAACAGCCCCAACAAACAAATTTCCCTGCAGCACCTGTGGAAGAGCCTGTCACTCCAGAATTGGCCTTTATAGCCACTCCAGGCGCTGCTTCACAAACCACTGACCACCTCCAGGCGCGTATCCATTGTCTCTCGAGATAAGGAGGCCCAAAAGAAAGAAAGAATTTTGATTGCAGCTTCTGACAGCCATTTTTTACAAAGCGATCAAAAGTGAAGGCGACAGTGAACCAGACAGAATAGTCTAAAGCTACAGTGTATGCGACAAGGTTCACCCTACACACAGGAGTTATAAACAGGAAACTAACTGGAAAGTACATGATATTAATGCGGTGTAATATCACATGGATGATAACCACCATTAGATCCGCTACTGCCATGGCCACCATATAGTGAGTGATACATTTGGAGAGACCGCACTTTCCTCGAGACAAAATCACAATCGCCACCAAGTTAACTGTAAGAAATAGAAAACATTAAACTTACCTCGACACTGTCCCCAAACATTTTTGAAGAATCATTTAAAATCGAAGAAGTTGATTAAGACAGCATGGAAATATAAGATTTCCAGATTTGAATTAAATGCAAGTTTAAATTAAAGAACTATTTATTTGTAGCAGTGAAATCTGTGGCAAAAGCAGGTGTGGGAAAATTAAAATGTAAAACAAGTTCGGGGCCTCAGATAGCGAAACATATGCTGTGGTGGAAGCCAAAAGTATTGACATTATTCTGGAGAATTCTGGTACCCAAAACACGACTGTCTCCAAAGGTACGTAGTTGTACATCAGTTCCGCCCTGTTGGTTTCTGATGATGCTACCTTGAACAACAACGCTTCTGATATGTCTTCCTTTTTCCTCAGCTGTGGTTGAGAAGATCCTCAGCCATGTCTGAATCATTTCCCGCACTTCTGCCTAAACCTTCCCCTCCCTCCCAGAACTGTAACATGGTTTCCCTTGTCCTCACTTCCTACTCGACCAGTCTTCACATCCAAATGTCATCCTCTGCGATTTCCAACACCTCCAGTGTGCTACTACCACCAAGCACATCTTCCCCTTCCTCCCCTCCCCTCTCAGCATTCCAAAGGGATGATTCCCTCCATGACACCTTGTCCCCTTCCCACAGCATCTTCCCATGCTATCGCAGGGTGTGTAATACCTCCCCTTTCATCTCTTCTCTCTTCACCATCCAAGAGTCCAAATCCTCATTCCAGGTGAAGCAGGAATTTACTTGCACTTCTTTCAATCTAGTATATAATATTCACTGTTCACAATGCGATTGCCTCTACACTGGGGAAACCAAACACAGTTCGGTGGCTGATGTCTGGAACACCACCATTCAGGCCAAAAACATTACCCCAAGCTTTCTATTTCTTGCTATTGTAATTCACCACCCTGTTCCATGTCATTGGTCTGCAGCAGTGTTCCAGTAAACATCAACGCAAGCTCGAGGATCAGCACCTCATCTTCTCATTAGTCACTCTCCAGCCTTCTAGACTCAACAATGGATTCAACAACTTCACAGCATGACTCCCTTTTCATTCCATTTTATTGCATTTTATTTTGCTTTATTTTACTTTATTCCTTTTTTAACTATGGGCCTGTCTTATCTTGTTTTTCAGGTTTATACTTTTGAACAGATCTGTTATTTTTCTGCCATTAACACTCTCTCTGGACTTTGTCTTTCTATATTGCTCAATGCTCCTTTGCCTTTGTTCTGTGACAGCTTTGTCATTTAATCTCTTTTGCCCTCTGTCCTTTCGCACACCTTTCCTTTTGTTCTTCTTTCCCCTCCCGCTTTTCACTTGATCAAAGCCTATTACATTTCTAAACTTTGCCAGTTCTGTTGAAATGTCACAGACCCTAAACTTTAACTCTGTTTCTGTCTCCACAGAGGCTGCCAGACCTGCTGAGTATTTCCAGAACTTTCTGTTTTTATTTCAGATTTCCAGCATCTGCAGTATTTTATTTTTATTATTCTGGAGAGTATACTGTTAGGTTACGGTCTGTACAACATGGAGAGCACACTCTCGTCCTGTTACAATACAGACTGTCCAATATGGGAAGCACACTCTCGCCCTGTTAGGCTATTGTTTGTACAACATTGACAGTGAACTCTTCTCTTCTTTCAAAACATTAGCCAAGCAAAGAGCAGAATGGAAAAGTCTCGAGGGATGTATCATGCGCCAGTAACAGAAATCACCAGGAGTTCCCTTCCACTTCCATTGAGAAACAAAATCAAAGCTGAATTCAAATCCATGCAAACAAGAGCAACTTCTGCTGTTACATAAAAGGTTAACTTCTAAAATTCTCAGTTACACGTGCAACCCACATCACAACATCAAAACATTTAAAATTGCTCATTTATTTCTGATCTGATGTCCATGCAAACTCTATGAAAAGTTTCCATTGTAAACATTAAAGGAAATTGATATTTTAGCATTTTCTGTGCTGAAAATTCAAGCCGCAATATAACTTTAATTAATAAATCACATTGAGAAAACATGACAATCACTTGCTCCTTAACTGATGCCATCAAAGAGGGTAAATATAACATGAAGAATCACACATTGATATTCAACTTTCACCGCATCATTTCACTGTCTTACCAGGAATACTGACGGCTGCAAAAATCGGGTAGTAAATGAGCTCGACCTGATAAATTACAGGGTATCCCATTCCTTCTGTGAAGCATAAATGCAGAAACTTCTTCACACAAACTCTTATTAATAGTACAGAGAAACCTCCATGGGGGCAGTCATCTAGGGAATGTGTGCAGGGATATTAGTTGCAGTCCAGTGAATAAACTGATGTAATGAACCATTTTCTGCACACAATTGAGTCATTAGAGAATATGGAAAACAAAATAATTGTAAATCCCTAGAAATGTTTTTCATAAATTGATTTGCAACTACTTTTGTTATGATGTCAAGTATTGATGTGGCCAAACAGTCTCAGGAACAATAGTCCTGGTGTTGATGTGGATGAACAGTCTCAGGAACAACAGCCCTGGTGTTGATGTGGATGAACAGTCTCAGGAACAATAGCCCTGGTGTTGATGTGGATGAACAGTCTCAGGAACAATAGCCCTGATGTTGATGTGAATGAACAGTCTCAGAAACAATAGCCCTGGTGTTGATGTGGATGAACAGTCTCAGGAACAGTATCCCTGGTGTTGATGTGAATGAACAGTCTCAGGAACAATATTCCTGGTGTTGATGTGGATGAACGTTCTCAGGAACAATAGCCGAGGTGCTGATGTGAATGAACTGTCTCAGGACCAATAGTCCAGGTGTTGATGTGGATGAACAGATGAACAGAGAGCTAAATGGGTTGTTACCCAGAAATTTAGCTGAGATATTATGTGTGTGATTAGAGAAAGGCTTCCGTGTGATAACAGCCCAAAAAGTTTAAGCATGCGAGGACTTTTGAATTCTAGCCTTCAATGTTCTGTTTGTTTATCTCTGTGCAGCCCAGATTAGATTTCGCCAAATCCATTTACTATCTGGAGTCTTGCCATGCTGCAAAGCCATTTCACATCCGATTATTACACAGAGAGTACGGGGGAGATCTGCTTGTCTATTGGTTTTCTTCCCCTGAAGTATAAGTGGAGCTTGTTACACTGTACAGATGGACAGTTGCTATCGTAAAGGCCTTTTACTATTTATGAGGTACCTGCACCACTCTTAGCCATTGTTACTGCTTTTGCCTCAACTTATTTTGGAACGAGAAAGAGCCCTGTGAAGTGCAGCCAACACTGAAAATTGTGAGCACACCCTCATGTCTGAGTAGCTGCCTGTTACTGAGACACAAAGAAGTCCATGTGCGATGATATTAACCCATCTGTGGGTGTTACTCAGTGGTACAGTGCCTACTTTGCCTGTATGGACCCGGTACCATTCGAATCATCAAATCTTAAAACACAGCGCGATTCTTTTCAGCCCATGGTTTCTATGCTGGGACTTTGAAAAATTAATGTAATAAATCCCACTTCCCTACTGAATCCCATTTGTCCTGTAAATGCATAATTTATATATATTTACTATCCCACACCTTTTTGGAGTCTATTTCAGGTTCTAACACTGAACAATGAGGAGATGTTTAACTTGTATAAATAACTGGTTAGTCCTCAGCTGAAGTAATTTTTGGGACTGTACTTTAGGACCGATATCAAAGTCTGAAAGATTTAGCATATTTCTTTAAGACATGGGTGACTTCTGTTCTGTAGACAGACTAGGATTGTTGGGTAGTGTAAGGGGAGGTGTAATAAAGGTTTTAAACTCGATGAGAGTTTTTCATAGAATCAGCGTGGTCTTAGATATACTATGGTTAGAGAACTGTGCATAAATGTTGTCTTCTTCGTAAAATAAGATTATAAAAATACCGGAGGAAGTGTGAAAAAATTGTAAGAATGACATCGTCAGTATGATGGTAGAACTTTAATGAAGGATTGGACAGACTGGGACTCCTTTCTCTCCAAACGTGAAGTTTGAGAGTAGACAGAGTTTATAATTATGAAGGGGTTGAATCAAATAGAAACAGAGGTGTTTACACTTGGAGGTGAGGAACTTTAACATTGAAGCAAAGAACCATGGAATCACAGGAGGACACTGATCGTGTCTATGCTGGACTTCACAAGAGCAACACAACTCATCCCACTCCTCCACCTTTTCCCGATATTTCACTAATTCTTTCTATTCAGATAATTATCTAATTCCCATTTCAACAGTACGATTGAATATCCCTCCACCACACTCTCAGACAGTGCATTCCAGATCCAACTACCAGCTGCATTGAAAAAATTTTTTTCCGCATGTCACCATTGGTTAATTTGCCATTCATGTTAAATCAGTGCCCTCTGGTTCTCGACCTTTCTGCCAATGGGAACTGTTTCTCATTAAATACCTTGTCCTGACCCGTCATAATTTTTAACACTTCTACCAAATCTCCTCTCAACCTTTTCTTCTCGAAAGAGAACAGCCACAGCTTTTCCAATCCATTCACATTGTCATAAGTTTTATTTTTAACTAACAGATCTATGCGCCTTTAAGACTGATGAGAAAAAAACCCTTCTGTGCATTGAATGTTGACATTTGGTTTGAAGAGAACAGGCTGTCAATCGAGTATCTAATCTAGTATCTAAGCAACAGAAGGATTTATAATGGTCTTGTTATTCCACTGAAGAAGGCTTTTTAGTTTCAGTTATTGCTGGAACTGGGCAGGATTACAGCCCAGAAAACTCTTTCTCCTGGAAAATAACTCCTGGATAAAGAAAATTCAGATTTTTCCATGAAGTTAAAAGAACTTGGAAGCAGTTGGGAAAGAAAAGAATCTAATGTATGGGAGTTAAAACCCTTGTTGCTGTTTATGCCTGAAGAGAGAGAAAAGACTCAGAGGAAGAGGAGTTGCTGTACACTAGAACAACACTGCTCTATAGAGAGAGACTACATTGCTGAGAGGAAGCCTGCAGTGTTGAAGGTAGTCTACAGTCTCTGTAAAATCTCAGCTTCAAATGTGAATCCTGTTGCATTCCTTGTATTTTTGGAAGTTCCTGAAATTTCAAGAAAGTTTCTACCATTAGACTGCTACTTTAAAAATGTAAATAGTCCTGTTCCTACAACTGGTTGCTGAAAGATCTGTGTGACGCCTGCTGCAGATGAACTACCTTGCACGCCTAACCATCATCGACTGTTCATTAAGCTCACCCGGAGAGACACTGAGTGGCATCTGATTATTGAACTCTGGGACCTCATCGATCCTGGAAAATACAACCTAACGTTACGACCCAGTTATTTATTTATTCTCAAGAGACTCTTGTAAAATCAATTTCCATTCCCCCGGTTAACCATTGGTAATTGAATGTATGTGTGTACTTGAGGGTTAGGAAGATTTGGGAGTTATAAAATATTTTTATACATATAGTTTCATTCCAGTATTGTTTATAATCCTTTTTCTTAATAAATACATAATTGTGTTATTGTTTAAAGAAATGGTTTGGCGTGCTCAATTCTGGAGATAAATAAAGTGATTAATTTGGCTATTTGTTGGTAGGTGGGAAAGTTTACTAATACATTGTGACCCTGAATTCAGTGGGACTGAATTAACAGTGCATAGGCAATGGCAAACATTGATAGAGCACATGGATGAACTGCAACAATTGTTTATCCCTCTCTGGCACAAAAGTAAAACGGGAAAGGTAGCCAAACCATGGCTTACAAGGGAAATTAGAGATAGCATTAGATCCAAGGAAGAGGCATAGAAATTTGCCAGGAAAAACAACAGACTGGAGGATTGGGAGCAGTTTAGAATTCAGCAAAGGAGGATCAAGGGATTGATTAAGAAGGGCAATATAGAGTACAAAAGCAAGCTTGCAGGGATCATAAAAACTGACCCTAACAGTTTCTATAGGTATGACACAAAGCTTGGAGGAGTTGCAGATAGTGATGAGGATTATCAGAGGATACAGCAGGATATAAATCGGTTGGAGACTTGGGTGGAGAAATGGCAGATGGAGTTTAATCTGGACAAATGTGAGGTAATGCATTTTGGAAGGTCTAATGCAGGTGGGAAGTATACAGTAAATGGCAGAACCCTTGGGAGTATTGACAGGCAGAGAGATCTGGGCGTACAGGTCCACAGGTCACTGAAAGCGGCACTGCAGGTGGATAAGGTAGTCAAGAAGGCATACGGCATGCTTGCCTTCATCGGTCGGGGCATCGAGTATAAAAATTGGCAAGTCATGCTGAAGCTGTACAGAACTTTAGTTAGGCCACACTTAGAATATTGCGTGCAATTCTGGTCGCCACACTACCAGAAGGATGTGGAGGCTTTGGAGAGGGTACAGAGGAGGTTTACCAGGATGTTGCCTGGTCTGGAGGGCATTAGCTATGAAAAGAGATAGGATAAACTCGGATTGCTTTCACTTGAACGACAGAGATGGAGGTGCGACATGATAGAGGTTTACAAAGTTATGAGTGACATGGACAGAGTGGATAGTCAGAAGCTTTTTCCCTGGGTGGAAGAGTCAGTTACTAGGGGACATAGGTTTAAGGTGAGAGGGGCAAAGTTTAGAGGGGATGTGCGAGGCAAGTTCTTTACACAGAGGGTGGTGAGTGTCTGGAACTTGCTGCCGTGGGAGGTGGTGGAAGCAGGTACGATAGTAGGATGGGAATAGAGGGATACGGTCCCCGGAAATGCAGAAGGTTTTAGTTTAGGCAAGCATCAAGATTGGGGCAGGCTTGAAGGGCCGAATGGCCTGCTCCTGTGCTGTACTGTTCTTTGTTCTTTGTAAGTGAAGAGAAAAAGATTGATGAAGACAAATGCAGGTCCCTTACAGTAAGAAACAGGGAATTTATTATGGATAATAAAGAAACAGCTGACCAACTAAATGCATACTTTGCTTCTGTCTTCATAAAGGAGGACACAAATATCATACCAGAAATGTTGGGGAACACTGGGCTTAGTGAAAGAGAGGAAATGAAAGAAATCAGTATGAGTAGAGAAATGGTGTTGGGGAAATTGATGGGATTGAAGGCCGATAAATCCCCAGGGCCTAATGGTATGCATCCCAGAGTAATTAGGGAAGTGGCCCCAGAAATAGTGGATGTATTGGTGATCATCTTCAAAGATTCTATAGATTCTGGAACAGTTCCAACAGATTAGAGGGTAGCTAATGTAACCCCACTACTTAAAAAGGGAGGTAGAGAGAAAGCAGGGAATTATCGACCAGTCAGCCTGATGTCGGTAGTGGGGGAAATTCTAGAGTCCATTATCAAAGATTGTATAGCAGAGCACTTAGAAGACAGTGATAGAATCGGGCAGAGTCAGCATGGATTTACGAAAGGGAAATCATGCTTGACAAATCTAGTAGAATTTTTCGTGGATGTAATTCGTAGAGTTGATGAGGGGGAGCCAGTGGATGTGGTTTGTTTGGACTTTCAGAAGACTTCGACAAAGTCCCACATAAGAGATTAGCATGTAAAATAAAAGTGCATGGGATTGGGGGTCGTGTATTGTGATGGATAGAAAATTGGTTGGCGGGCAGGAAGCAAAGAGAAGGCATAAATGAGTCTTTTTCCGAATGGCAGGCAGTGACTGGTGGGGTACTGCAGGCATTGGTGCTCGGACCCCAGCTATTACAATAAACATTAGTGATCTAGATGAGGGAACTAAATGTAATATCTCCAAATTTGCAGATGACACAAAACTGGATGGGAGAATGAGTTGTGAGGAGGATGCAGAGAGGCGACAGGGTGATTTGAACAAGTGGAGTGAGTGGGAGCTGCAGTATAATGTGGATAAATGTGAGGTTATCTACTTTGGTAGCAAAAACAGGAAGGCAGATTATTATCTGAAATGCTATAAATTGGGAGAGGGGAATATGCAGCGAGACCTGGGTGTTCTCGAACACCAGTCGCGGAAGGTAAGCATGTAGGTGCAACAGGTGGTAAAAAAGGCAAATGCTATGTTGGCCTTCATAGCGAGAGGATTCAAGTACAGGAGTGGGGATGTCTTGCTGCAATTATACAGGGCCTTGCTGAGGCCACAACTGGAATATTGTGTGCAGTTTCGGTCTCCTTATCTGAGGAAGGATGTTCTTCCTCTAAAGGGAGTGCAGCAAAGGTTTACTAGGCTGATTCCTGGGATGGTGGGATTGACGTATGAGGACAGATTGAGACAGTTAGGAATATATTCACCGGAGATCAGAAGAGTGAGGGGAGAATCTAATAGAAATTTATAAGATTCCAACAGAAATTGAAAGGGGAGGTGCAGAAAGGATGTTCCTGATGGTGGGGGAGTCCAGAACCAGGGGTCATAGTCTAAGGATACGGGGTAAACCTTTCAGGACTGCGATGAGGAGAAATTTCTTCATCCAGGGAGTGGTGAGTCTGTGAAATTCTCTACCACAGAAAGCTGTTGAGGCCAAAATATTGTATGTTTTCAAGAAGGAGCTAGATATAGCTCTTGGGTCTAAAGGGATCAATTGATATGGGGCGAAAGCAAGAACAGACTACTGAGTTGGATGATCAGCCATGATGAAAATGAATGGTGGAGCAGGCCGGAAGGGCCGAATGGCCTACTCCTACTCCCATTTTGTATGTTTCTATGCTAATTACATGAATTACAAGGGGATGAGATTGCTCATCCACATCAACACCAGTGCTATTGTTCCTGAGAATGTTTATCCAAATCAACACCAGGGCTATTGTTCCTGAGAATGTTCATCAACATCAACACCAGGGCTATTGGTCCTGAGATTGTTCATCCACATCAACACCAGGGCTATTGTTCCTGAGATTGTTCATCCACATCAGCAACAGGGCTATTGTTCCTGAGATTTTTCATCCACATCAACACCAGGGCTATTGTTCCTAGAATGTTCATCAACATCAACATCAGGGCTATTGTTCCTGAGATTGTTCATCCACATCAACACCAGGGCTATTGTTCCTGAGACGGTTCATCCACATCAGTACCAGGGCTGTTGTTCCTGAGAATGTTTATCCTCATCAACACCAGGACTAATGTTCCTGAGATTGTTCATCCACAGCAACACCAGGGCACTTGTTCCTGAGACTGTTCATCGACATCAACATCAGGGCTATTGTTCCTGAGAATGTTCATCCAGATCAACAGCAGGATTATTTTTCCTGAGTCAGTTCATCCACTTCAACACCAGGGCAATTGTTACTGAGACTGTTCATCCACTTCAACACCAGGGCTATTGTTCCTCAGAATGTTTATCCTCATCAACACAAGGGCTATTGTTCCTGAGACTGTTCATCCACATCAACACCAGGGCTATTGTTCCTGAGTCTGTTCATCCACATCAACACCAGGGCTATTGTTCCTGAGAATGTTTACCATCATCAACACCAGGGCTATTGTTCCTGAGACAGTTCATCCACATCAACACCAGGGTAATTGTTCCTGAGAATGTATATCCTCATCAACACCAGGACTCATGTTCCTGAGACTGTTCATCAACATCAACACCTTGGCTCTTGTTCCTGAGAATGTTCATCGACATCGACACCAGGACTATTGTTCCTGAGACTGTTCATCAACATCAACACCAGGGCTATTGTTCCTGAGATTGTTCATCCACATCAACACCAGGGCTATTGTTCCTGAGAATGTTCATCCACATCAACAGTTGGGCTATTGTTCCAGAGAATGTTCATCCGCATCAACACCAGGGCTATTGTTCCTGACAATGTTTATCCACATCAACACCAGGGTTATTGTACCTGAGTCTGTTCATCCACCTCAACACCAGGGCAATTGTTCCTGAGACTGTTCATCCACTTCAACACCAGGGCTATTGTTCCTGAGAATGTTTATCCACATCAACACCAGGGCTATTGTTCCTGAGACTGTTCATCCACATCAACGCAAGGGCTATTGTTCCTGAGATTGTTCATCCACATCAACACCAGGGCTATTGTTCCTGAGACTGTTCATCCACATCAACACCAGGGCTATTGTTCCTGAGAATGTTTACCATCATTAACACCAGGTCGATTGTTCCTGAGACTGTTCATCCACATCAACACCAGGGTAATTGTTCCTGTGATTGTTCATCCACATCAACAACAGGGCTATTGTTCCTGAGACTGTTCATCCACATCAACATCAGGGCGATTGTTCCTGAGATTGTTCATCCACATCAACACCAGGGTTATTGTTCCTGAGACTGTTCATCCACATCAATGCCAGGGCTATTGTTCCTGAGAATGTTTATCCTCATCAACACCAGGACTAATGTTCCTGAGATTGTTCATCCTCATCAACACCAGGGGAATTGTTCCTGAGGCTGTTCATCCACATCAACACCAGGGCTATTGTTCCTGAGACTGATCATCAACATCAACACAAGGGTTATTGTTCCTGAGACTGTTCATCCACATCAATACCAGGGCTATTGTTCCTGAGAATGTTTATCCTCATCAACACAAGGACTAATGTTCCTGAGATTGTTCATCCACATCAACACCAGTGGAATTGTTCCTGAGGCTGTTCATCCACATCAACACCAGGGCTATTGTTCCTGAGATAGTGCATGAACATCAACACCAGGGCTATTGTTCCTGAGATTGTTCATCCACATCAACACCAGGGCTATTGTTCCTGAGATTGCTCATCCACATCAACACCAGGGCTATTGTTCCTGAGATTGCTCACCCACATCAACACCAGGGCTATTGTTCCAGAGATTGTTCATCCACATCAATAGCAGGGCTATTGTTCCTGAGAATGTTCATCCACATCAAAAGTTGGGGTATTGTTCCTGAGAATGTTCATCCGCATCAACACCAGGGCTATTGTTCCTGACAATGTTTATCCACATCAACACCAGGTTTATTGTTCCTGAGTCTGTTCATCCACATCAACGCAAGGGCTATTGTTCCTGAGATTGTTCATCCACATCAACACCAGGGCTATTGTTCCTGAGACTGTTCATCCACATCAACACCAGGGCTATTGTTCCTCAGAATGTTTAACATCATCAACACCAGGGCGATTGTTCCTGAGACTGTTCATCCACATCAACACCAGGGTAATTGTTCCTGTGATTGTCCATCCACATCAACAACAGGGCTATTGTTCCTGAGATTGCTCATCCACATCAAAACCAGGGCTATTGTTCCTGAGATTGTTCATCCTCATCAACACCAGGGCTATTGTTCCTGAGATTGTTCATCCACATCAACACCAGGGCTATTGTTCCTGAGAATGTTCATCCACATCAACACCAGGGCTATTGTTCCTGAGATTGTTCATCCACATCAACACCAGGGCTATTGATCCTGAGACTGTGCATCCGAATCAACACCAGGGCTATTGTTCCTGAGATTGTTCATCCACATCCACACCAGGGCTATTTTTCCTGAGACTGTTCATCCACATCAACACCAGGGCTGTTGTTCCTGAGATTGTTCATCCACATCAACACCAGGGCTATTGTTCCTAAGACTGTTCCTCAACATCAACACCTGGGCTATTGTTCCTGAGAATGTATATCCTCATCAACACCAGGACTAATGTTCCTGAGACCATACATCAACATCAACACCTTGGCTCTTGTTCCTGAGAATGTTCATCGACATCAACACCAGGGCTGTTGTTGCTGAGACTGTTCATCAACATCAACACCAGGGCTATTGTTCCTGAGAATGTTCATCCACGTCAACAGCAGGATTATTGTTCCTGAGAATGTTCATGAAATCAACACCAGGGCTATTGTTCCTGAGATTGTTCATCCACATCAACACCAGAGCTATTGTTCCTGAGAATGTTTATCTAAATCAACACCAGGGCTATTGTTCCTGAGAATGTTCATCAACTTCAACACCAGGGCTATTGTTCCTGTGATTGTTCATCCACATCAACACCAGGGCTATTGTTCCTGAGATTGTTCATCCACGTCAACAACAGGGCTATTGTTCCTGAGATTCTTCATCCACATCAACACCACGGCTATTGTTCCTGAGAATGTTCATCCACATCAACACCAGGGCTATTGTTCCTGAGATAGTTCATCCACGTCAACACCAGGGCTAATGATCCTGAGACTGTGCATCCGCATCAAAACCAGTTATATTGTTCCTGAGATTGTTCATCCACATCCACACCAGGGCTCTCTTTCCTGTGACTGTTCATCCACAACAACACCAGGGCTGTTGTTCCTAAGACTGTTCCTCAACATCAACACCTGGGCTATTGTTCCTGAGACTGTTCATCGACATCAACACCAGGGCACTTGTTCCTGAGACTGTTCATCAACATCATCCCCAGGGCTATTGTTCCTGAGAATGTTCATCCACATCAGCACCAGGGTTATTGTTCCTGAGAATGTTCATGAAATCAACAACAGGGCTATTGTTCCTGAGATTGCTCATCCACATCAACACCAGTGCTATTGTTCCTGAGAATGTTTATCCAAATCAACACCAGGGCTATTGTTCCTGAGAATGTTCATCAACATCAACACCAGGGCTATTGGTCCTGAGATTGTTCATCCACATCAACACCAGGGCTATTGTTCCTGAGATTGTTCATCCACATCAGCAACAGGGCTATTGTTCCTGAGATTTTTCATCCACATCAACACCAGGGCTATTGTTCCTAGAATGTTCATCAACATCAACATTAGGGCTATTGTTCCTGAGATTGTTCATCCACATCAACACCAGGGCTATTGTTCCTGAGACGGTTCATCCACATCAGTACCAGGGCTGTTGTTCCTGAGAATGTTTATCCTCATCAACACCAGGACTAATGTTCCTGAGATTGTTCATCCACAGCAACACCAGGGCACTTGTTCCTGAGACTGTTCATCGACATCAACATCAGGGCTATTGTTCCTGAGAATGTTCATTCAGATCAACAGCAGGTTTATTTTTCCTGAGTCAGTTCATCCACATCAACACCAGGGCAATTGTTACTGAGACTGTTCATCCACTTCAACACCAGGGCTATTGTTCCTCAGAATGTTTATCCTCATCAACACAAGGGCTATTGTTCCTGAGACTGTTCATCCACATCAACACCAGGGCTATTGTTCCTGAGTCTGTTCATCCACATCAACACCAGGGCTATTGTTCCTGAGAATGTTTACCATCATCAACACCAGGGCTATTGTTCCTGAGACTGTTCATCCACATCAACACCAGGGTAATTGTTCCTGAGAATGTATATCCTCATCAACACCAGGACTCATGTTCCTGAGACTGTTCATCAACATCAACACCTTGGCTCTTGTTCCTGAGAATGTTCACCGACATCGACACCAGGACTATTGTTCCTGAGACTGTTCATCAACATCAACACCAGGGCTATTGTTCCTGAGATTGTTCATCCACATCAACACCAGGGCTATTGTTCCTGAGAATGTTCATCCGCATCAACAGTTGGGCTATTGTTCCTGAGAATGTTCATCCGCATCAACACCAGGGCTATTGTTCCTGACAATGTTTATCCACATCAACACCAGGGTTATTGTACCTGAGTCAGTTCATCCACCTCAACACCAGGGCAATTGTTCCTGAGACTGTTCATCCACTTCAACACCAGGGCTATTGTTCCTGAGAATGTTTATCCACATCAACACCAGGGCTATTGTTCCTGAGACTGTTCATCCACATCAACGCAAGGGCTATTGTTCCTGAGATTGTTCATCCACATCAACACCAGGGCTATTGTTCCTGAGACTGTTCATCCACATCAACACCAGGGCTATTGTTCCTGAGAATGTTTACCATCATTAACACCAGGTCGATTGTTCCTGAGACTGTTCATCCACATCAACACCAGGGTAATTGTTCCTGTGATTGTTCATCCACATCAACAACAGGGCTATTGTTCCTGAGACTGTTCATCCACATCAACACCAGGGCTATTGTTCCTGAGAATGTTCATCAACATCAACACCAGGGCGATTGTTCCTGAGATTGTTCATCCACATCAACACCAGGGTTATTGTTCCTGAGACTGTTCATCCACATCAATGCCAGAACTATTGTTCCTGAGAATTTTTATCCTCATCAACACCAGGACTAATGTTCCTGAGATTGTTCATCCTCATCAACACCAGGGGAATTGTTCCTGAGGCTGTTCATCCACATCAACACCAGGGCTATTGTTCCTGAGACTGATCATCAGCATCAACACAAGGGTTATTGTTCCTGAGACTGTTCATCCACATCAATACCAGGGCTATTGTTCCTGAGAATGTTTATCCTCATCAACACAAGGACTAATGTTCCTGAGATTGTTCATCCACATCAACACCAGGGGAATTGTTCCTGAGGCTGTTCATCCACATCAACAACAGGGCTATTTTTCCTGAGACTGTTCATCCACATCAACACCAGGTCTGTGGTTCCTGAGATTGTTCATCCACATCAACACCAGGGCTATTGTTCCTAAGACTGTGCCTCAACATCAACACCTGGGCTATTGTTCCTGGGAATGTATATCCTCATCAACACCAGGACTAATGTTCCTGAGACTGTACATCAACAGCAACACCTTGGCTCTTGTTCCTGAGAATGTTCATCGACAAAACCACCAGGGCTGTTGTTCCTGAGACTGTTCATCAACATCAACACCAGGGCTATTGTTCCTGAGAATGTTCATCCACATCAACAGCAGGGTTATTGTTCCTGAGAATGTTCATGAAATCAACACCAGGGCTATTGTTCCTGAGATTGTTCATCCACATCAACACCAGAGCTATTGTTCTTGAGAATGTTTATCCAAATCAACACCAGGGCTATTGTTCCTGAGGCTGTTCATCCACATCAACACCAGGGCTTTGTTCCTGAGATAGTGCATCAACATCAACACCCGGGCTATTGTTCCTGAGACTATTCATCCACATCATCACCAGGGCTGTTCCTCCTGAAATTGCTCATCCACATCAACACCAGGGCTATTGTTCCTGAGTCTGTTCCTCAACATCAACACCAGGGCTATCGTTCCTGAGAATGTATATCCTCATCAACACCTAGACTCATGTTCCTGACACTGTACATCAACATCAACACCTTGGCTCTTGTTCCTGAGAATGTTCATCGACATCGACACCAGGACTATTGTTCCTGAGACTGTTCATCAACATCAAGACCAGGGCTATTGTTCCTGAGATTGTTCATCCACATCAACACCAGGGCTATTGTTCCTGAGAATGTTCATCAACATCAACACCAGGGCGATTGTTCCTGAGATTGTTCATCCACATCAACACCAGGGTTATTGTTCCTGAGACTGTTCATCCACATCAATGCCAGAACTATTGTTCCTGAGAATAATTATCCTCATCAACACCAGGACTAATGTTCCTGAGATTGTTCATCCTCATCAACACCAGGGGAATTGTTCCTGAGGCTGTTCATCCACATCAACACCAGGGCTATTGTTCCTGAGATTGTGCATCAACATCAACACCAGGGCTATTGTTCCTGAGATTGTTCATCGACATCAACACCAGGGCTATTGTTCCTGAGATTGTTCATCCACATCAATAGCAGGGCTATTGTTCCTGAGAATGTTCATCCACATCAACAGTTGGGCTATTGTTCCTGAGAATGTTCATCAGCATCAACACCAGGGCTATTGTTCCTGACAATGTTTATCCACATCAACACAAGGTTTATTGTTCCTGAGTCTGTTCATCCACATCAACACCAGGGCAATTGTTCCTGAGACTGTTCATCCACTTCAACACCAGTGCTATTGTTCCTGAGAATGTTTATCCACATCAACACGAGGGCTATTGTTCCTGAGACTGTTCATCGACATCATCACCAGGGCTATTGTTCCTGAGACTGTTCATCCACATCAACACCAGGGCTATTGTTCCTCAGAATGTTTACCATCATCAACACCAAGGCGATTGTTCCTGAGACTGTTCATCCACATCAACACAAGGGTAATTGTTCCTGTGATTGTTCATCCACATCAACAACAGGGCTATTGTTCCTGAGATTGCTCATCCACATCAAAACCAGGGCTATTGTTCCTGAGATTGTTCATCCTCATCAACACCAGGGCTATTGTTCCTGAGATTGTTCATCCACATCAACACCAGGGCTATTGTTCCTGAGAATGTTCATCCACATCAACACCAGGGCTATTGTTCCTGAGATTGTTCATCCACATCAACACCTTGGCTATTGATCCTGAGACTGTGCATCCGCATCAACACCAGGGCTATTGTTCCTGAGATTGTTCATTCACATCCACACCAGTGCTATTTTTCCTGAGACTGTTCATCAACATCAACACCAGGGCTATTGTTCCTGAGAATGTTCATCCACATCAACAGCAGGGTTATTGTTCCTGAGAATGTTCATGAAATCAACACCAGGGCTATTGTTCCTGAGATTGTTCATCCACATCAACACCAGAGCTATTGTTCTTGAGAATGTTTATCCAAATCAACACCAGGGCTATTGTTCCTGAGGCTGTTCATCCACATCAACAACAGGGCTATTTTTCCTGAGACTGTTCATCCACATCAACACCAGGTCTGTGGTTCCTGAGATTGTTCATCCACATCAACACCAGGGCTATTGTTCCTAAGAATGTGCCTCAACATCAACACCTGGGCTATTGTTCCTGGGAATGTATATCCTCATCAACACCAGGACTAATGTTCCTGAGACTGTACATCAACATCAACACCTTGGCTCTTGTTCCTGAGAATGTTCATCGACAACACCACCAGGGCTGTTGTTCCTGAGACTGTTCATCAACATCAACACCAGGGCGATTGTTCCTGAGATTGTTCATCCACATCAACACCAGGGTTATTGTTCCTGAGACTGTTCATCCACATCAATGCCAGAACTATTGTTCCTGAGAATAATTATCCTCATCAACACCAGGACTAATGTTCCTGAGATTGTTCATCCTCATCAACACCAGGGGAATTGTTCCTGAGGCTGTTCATCCACATCAACACCAGGGCTATTGTTCCTGAGACTGATCATCAACATCAACACAAGAGTTATTGTTCCTGAGACTGTTCATCCACATCAATACCAGGGCTATTGTTCCTGAGAATGTTTATCCTCATCAACACAAGGACTAATGTTCCTGAGATTGTTCATCCACATCAACACCAGGGGAATTGTTCCTGAGGCTATTCATCCACATCAACACCAGGGCTATTGTTCCTGAGATAGTGCATGAACATCAACACCAGGGCTATTGTTCCTGAGATTGTTCATCCACATCAACACCAGGGCTATTGTTCCTGAGATTGCTCTTCCACATCAACACCAGGGCTATTGTTCCTGAGATTGTTCATCCTCATCAACACCAGGGCTATTGTTCCTGAGATTGTTCAACCACATCAACACCAGGGCTATTGTTCCTGAGAATGTTCATCCACATCAACACCAGGGCTTTTGTTCCTGAGATTGTTCAACCACATCAACACCAGGGCTATTGTTCCTGAGGCTGTTCCTCAACATCAACACCTGGGCTATAGTTCCTGAGAATGTATATCCTCATCAACACAAGGACTCATGTTCCTGAGACTGTACATCAACATCAACACCTTGGCTCTTGTTCCTGAGAATGTTCATCGACATCGACACAAGGACTATTGTTCCTGAGACTGTTCATCAACATCAACACCAGGGCTATTGTTCCTGAGATTGTTCATCCACATCAACACCAGGGCGATTGTTCCTGAGATTGTTCATCCACATCAACACCAGGGCAATTGTTCCTGAGACTGTTCATCCACTTCAACACCAGGGCTATTGTTCCTGAGAATGTTTATCCACATCAACACGAGGGCTATTGTTCCTGAGACTGTTCATCGACATCAACACCAGGGCTATTGTTCCTGAGACTGTTCATCCACATCAACACCAGGGCTATTGTTCCTCAGAATGTTTACCATCATCAACACCAAGGCGATTGTTCCTGAGACTGTTCATCCACATCAACACCAGGGTAATTGTTCCTGTGATTGTTCATCCACATCAACAACAGGGCTATTGTTCCTGAGATTGCTCATCCACTTCAAAACCAGGGCTATTGTTCCTGAGATTGTTCATCCTCATCAACACCAGGGCTATTGTTCCTGAGATTGTTCATCCACATCAACACCAGGGCTATTGTTCCTGAGAATGTTCATCCACATCAACACCAGGGCTATTGTTCCTGAGATTGTTCATCCACATCAACACCAGGGCAATTGATCCTGAGACTGTGCATCCGCATCAACACCAGGGCTATTGTTCCTGAGATTGTTCATTCACATCCACACCAGTGCTATTTTTCCTGAGACTGTTCATCCACATCAACACCAGGGCTGTTGTTCCTGAGATTGTGCCTCAACATCAACACCTGGGCTATTTTTCCTGGGAATGTTTATCCTCATCAACACCAGGACTAATGTTCCTGAGACTGTACATCAACATCAACACCTTGGCTCTTGTTCCTGAGAATGTTCATCGACATCAACACCAGGGCTGTTGTTCCTGAGACTGTTCATCAACATCAACACCAGAGCTATTGTTCCTGAGATTGTTCATCCACATCAACATCAGGGTTATTGTCCCTGCGAATGTTCATTAAATCAACACCAGGGCTATTGTTCCTGAAATTGTTCATCCACATCAACACCAGAGCTATTGTTCCTGAGAATGTTTATCCAAATCAACACCAGGGCTATTGTTCCTGAGGCTGTTCATCCACATCAACACCAGGGCTATTGTTCCTGAGATAGTTCATCAACATCAACACCCGAGCTATTGTTCCTGAGACTGTTCATCCACATCATCACCAGGGCTGTTGTTCCTGAGATTGTTCATCCACATCAACACCAGGGCTATTGTTCCTGAGACTGTTCCTCAACATCAACACCTGGGCTATTGTTCCTGAGACTGTTCATCGACATCGACACCAGGACTATTGTTCCTGAGACTGTTCATCAACATCAACACCAGGGCTATTGTTCCTGAGATTGTTCATCCACATCAACACCAGGGCTATTGTTCCTGAGAATGTTCATCAACATCAACACCAGGGCTATTGTTCCTGAGATTGTTCATCCACATCAACACCAGGGCTATTGTTCCTGAGATAGTTCATCAACATCAACACCCGAGCTATTGTTCCTGAGACTGTTCATCCACATCATCACCAGGGCTGTTGTTTCTGAGATTGTTCATCCACATCAACACCAGGGCTATTGTTCCTGAGATTGTTCCTCAACATCAACAACTGGGCTATTGTTCCTGAGACTGTTCATCGACATCGACACCAGGACTATTGTTCCTGAGTCTGTTCATCAACATCAACACCAGGGCTATTGTTCCTGAGATTGTTCATCCACATCAACACCAGGGCTATTGTTCCTGAGAATGTTCATCAACATCAACACCAGGGCTGTTGTTCCTGAGACTGTTCATCAACATCAACACCAGGGCTATTGTTCCTGAGAATGTTCATCCACATCAACACCAGAGCTATTGTTCCTGAGAATGTTTATCCAAATCAACACCAGGGCAATTGTTCCTGAGGCTGTTCATCCACATCAAAACCAGGGCTATTGTTCCTGAGATAGTTCATCAACATCAACACCCGAGCTATTGTTCCTGAGACTGTTCATCCACATCATCACCAGGGCTGTTGTTCCTGAGATTGTTCATCCACATCAACACCAGGGCTATTGTTCCTGATACTGTTCCTCAACATCAACACCAGGGCTATTGTTCCTGAGATTGTTCATCCACATCAACACCAGGGCTATTGTTCCTGAGAATGTTCATCAACATCAACACCAGGGCGATTGTTCCTGAGATTGTTCATCCACATCAACACCAGGGTTATTGTTCCTGAGACTGTTCATCCACATCAATGCCAGGGCTATTGTTCCTGAGAATGTTTATCCTCATCAACACCAGGACTAATGGTCCTGAGCTTGTTCATCCTCATCAACACCAGGGGAATTGTTCCTGAGCTGTTCATCCACATCAACACCAGGGCTATTGTCCCTGAGATTATGCATCAACATCAACACCAGGGCTATTGTTCCTGAGACTGTTCATCCACATCAACACCAGGGCTATTGTTCCTGAGACTGTTCATCCACATCAACACCAGGGCTGTTGTTCCTGAGAATGTTTACCATCATCAACACCAGGGCGATTGTTCCTGAGACTGTTCATCCACATCAACACCAGGGTAATTGTTCCTGTGATTGTTCATCCACATCAACAACAGGACTATTGTTCCTGAGATTGCTCATCCACATCAAAACCAGGGCGATTGTTCCTGAGATTGTTCATCCTCATCAACACCAGGGCTAATGTTCCTGAGATTGTTCATCCACATCAACACCAGGGCTATTGTTCCTGAGAATGTTCATCCACATCAACACCAGGGCTATTGTTCCTGAGATTGTTCATCCACATCAACACCAGGGCTATTGATCCTGAGACTGTGCATCCGCATCAACACCAGGGCTATTGTTCCTGAGATTGTTCATCCACATCCACACCAGGGCTATTGTTCCTAAGACTGTGCCTCAACATCAACACCTGGGCTATTGTTCCTGGGAATGTATATCCTCATCAACACCAGGACTAATGTTCCTGAGACTGTACATCAACATCAACACCTTGGCTCTTGTTCCTGAGAATGTTCATCGACATCAACACCAGGGCTGTTGTTCCTGAGAATGTTCATCTACATCAGCAGCAGGGTTATTGTTCCTGAGAATGTTCATGAAATCAACACCAGGGCTATTGTTCCTGAGATTGTTCATCCACATCAACACCAGAGCTATTGTTCCTGAGATTGTTCATCCACATCAACACCAGAGCTATTGTTCCTGAGAATGTTTATCCAAATCAACACCAGGGCTATTGTTCCTGAGGCTGTTCATCCACATCAACACTAGGGGTATTGTTCCTGAGATTGTTCATCCACATCAACACCAGAGCTATTGTTCCTGAGAATGTTTATCCAAATCAACACCAGGGCTATTGTTCCTGAGGCTGTTCATCCACATCAACACTAGGGGTATTGTTCCTGAGATAGTCCATCAACATCAACACCAGGGCTATTGTTCCTGAGATTGTTCATCCACATCAACACCAGGGCTATTGTTCCTGAGATTGTTCATCCACATCAATAACAGGGCTATTGTTCCTGAGAATGTTCATCCACATCAACAGTTGGGCTATTGTTCCTGAGAATGTTCATCCGCATCAACATCAGGACTATTGTTCCTGACAATGTTTATCCACATCAACACCAGGTTTATTGTTCCTGAGTCTGTTCATCCACAGCAACACCAGGGCAATTGTTCCTGAGACTGTTCATCCACTTCAACACCAGGGCTATTGTTCCTCAGAATGTTTATCCACATCAACACCAGGGCTATTGTTCCTGAGACTGTTCATCCACATCAACGCAAGGGCTATTGTTCCTGAGATTGTTCATCCACATCAACACCAGGGCTATTGTTCCTGACATTGCTCATCCACATCACAACCAGGGCTATTATTCCTGAGAATTGTTCATCCGCATCAACACCAGGGCTATTGTTCCTGAGATTGTTCATCCTCATCCACACCAGGGCTATTTTTCCTGAGACTGTTCATCCACATCAACACGAGGGCTATTGTTCCTGAGATTGTTCATCCACATCAACACCAGGGCTATTGTTCCTAAGACTGTGCCTCAACATCAACACCTGGGCTATTGTTCCTGGGAATGTATATCCTCATCAACACCAGGACTAATGTTCCTGAGACTGTACATCAACATCGACACCTTGGCTCTTGTTCCTGAGAATGTTCATCGACATCAACACCAGGGCTGTTGTTCCTGAGACTGTTCATCAACATCAACACCATGGCTATTGTTCCTGAGAATGTTCATCCACATCAACAGCAGGGTTATTGTTCCTGAGAATGTTCATGAAATCAACACCAGGGCTATTGTTCCTGAGATTGTTCATCCACATCAACACCAGAGCTATTGTTCCTGAGAATGTTTATCCAAATCAACACCAGGGCTATTGTTCCTGAGAATGTTCATCAGCATCAACACCAGGGCTATTGTTCCTGAGATTGTTCATCCACATCAACACCAGGGCTATTGTTCCTGAGATTGTTCATCCACATCAACAACAGGGCTATTGTTCCTGAGATTGTTCATCCACATCAACACCAGGGCTATTGTTCCGAGAATGTTCATCAACATCAACACCAGGGCTATTGTTCCTGCGAATGTTCATCCACATCAACACCAGGGCTATTGTTCCTGAGACTGTTCATCCACATCAGTACGAGGGCTGTTTTTCCTGAGAATGCTTATCCTCATCAACACCAGGACTAATGTTCCTGAGATTGTTCATCCACATCAACACCAGGGCACTTGTTCCTGAGACTGTTCAACCACATCAACATCAGGGCTATTGTTCCTGAGAATGTTTATCCACATCAACAGCAGGGTTATTGTTCCTGACTCAGTTCATCCACATCAACACCAGGGCAATTGTTACTGAGACCGTTCATCCACTTCAACACCAGGGCTATTGTTCCTGAGAATGTTTATCCTCATCAACACCAGGGCTATTTTTCCTGAGACTGTTCATCCACATCAACACGAGGGCTATTGTTCCTGAGATTGTTCATCCACATCAACACCAGGGCTATTGTTCCTGAGAATGTCCATCCACATCAACACCAGGGCTATTGTTCCTGAGAATGTTTACCACATCAACACCAGGGCTATTGTTCCAGAGATTGTTCATCCTCATCAACACCAGGGCTATTGTTCCTGCGATTGTTCATCCACATCAATACCAGGGCTATTGTTCCTGAGACTGTTCATCCACATCAGTACTAGGGCTGTTTTTCCTGAGAATGCTTATCATCATCAACACCAGGACTAATGTTCCTGAGATTGTTCATCCACATCAACACCAGGGCACTTGTTCCTGAGACTGTTCATCCACATCAACATCAGGGCTATTGTTCCTGAGAATGTTCATCCACATCAACAGCAGGGTTATTGTTCCTGACTCAGTTCATCCACATCAACACCAGGGCAATTGTTACTGAGACTGTTCATCCACTTCAACACCAGGGCTATTGTTCCTGAGAATGTTTATCCTCATCAACACCAGGGCTATTTTTACTGAGACTGTTCATCCACATCAACACGAGGGCTATTGTTCCTGAGATTGTTCATCCACATCAACACCAGGGCTATTGTTCCTGAGAATGTCCATCCACATCAACACCAGGGCTATTGTTCCTGAGAATGTTTACCACATCAACACCAGGGCTATTGTTCCTGAGACTGTTCATCCACATCAAAACCAGGGTAATTGTTCCTGTGATTGTTCATCCACATCAACACCAGGGCTATTGTTCCAGAGATTGTTCATCCTCATCAACACCAGGGCTATTGTTCCTGAGATTGTTCATCCACATCAACACCACGGCTATTGTTCCTGACTCAGTTCATCCACATCAACACCAGGGCTATTGTTCCTGAGAATGTTTATCCTCATCAACACCAGGGCTATTTTTCCTGAGACTGTTCATCCACATCAACACGAGGGCTATTGTTCCTGAGATTGTTCATCCACATCAACACCAGGGCTATTGTTCCTGAGAATGTCCATCCACATCAACACCAGGGCTATTGTTCCTGAGAATGTTCATCCACATCAACACCAGGGCTATTGATCCTGAGACTGTGCATCCGCATCAACACCAGGGCTATTGTTCCTGAGATTGTTCATCCTCATCCACACCAGGGCTATTTTTCCTGAGACTGTTCATCCACATCAACACCAGGGCTGTTGTTCCTGAGATTGTTCATCCACATCAACACCAGGGCTATTGTTCCTAAGACTGTGCCTCAACATCTACACCTGGGCTATTGTTCCTGGGAATGTATATCCTCATCAACACCAGGACTAATGTTCCTGAGACTGAACATCAACATCGACACCTTGGCTCTTGTTCCTGAGAATGTTCATCGACATCAACACCAGGGCTATTGTTCCTGAGACTGTTTATCCACATCAACCCCCAGGCTATTGTTCCTGAGACTGTTCATCCACATCAGCACCAGGGCTGTTGTTCCTGAGATTGTTCATCCACATCAACACCAGGGCTATTGTTCCTGAGATTGTTCATCCACATCAACACCAGGGCTATTGTTCCTGAGATTGTTCATCCACCTCAACAGCAGGGCTATTGTTCCTGAGAATGTTCATCCACTTCAACAGTTGGGCTATTGTTCCTGAGATTGTTCATCTGCATCAACACCAGGGTATTGTTCCTGTCAATGTTGCTCCACATCATCACCAGGGCTATTGTTCCTGAGACTGTTCATTCACATCAACACCAGGGTAATTGTTCCTGTGATTGTTCATCCACATCAACACCAGGGCTATTGTTCCTGAGATTGTTCATCCACATCAAAACCAGTGCTATTGTTCCTGAGATTGTTCATCCTCATCAACACCAGGGCTATTTTTCCTGAGATTGTTCATCCACATCAACACCAGGGCTATTGTTCCTGAGAATGTTCATCCACATCAACACCAAGGCTATTGTTCCTGAGATTGTTCATCCACATCAACACCAGGGCTATTGATCCTGAGACTGTGCATCCGCATCAACACCAGGGCTATTGTTCCTGAGATTGTTCATCCACATCCACACCAGGGCTATTTTTCCTGAGACTGTTCATCCACATCAAGACCAGGGCTGTTGTTCCTGAGATTGTTCATCCACATCAACACCAGGGCTATTGTTCCTAAGACTGTGCCTCAACATCAACACCTGGGCTATTGTTCCTGGGAATGTATATCCTCATCAACACCAGGACTAATGTTCCTGAGACTGAACATCAAAATCAACACCTTGGCTCTTGTTCCTGAGAATGTTCATCGACATCAACACCAGGGCTGTTGTTCCTGAGAGTGTTCATCAACATCAACACCAGGACTATTGTTCCTGAGAATGTTCATCCACATCAACAGCAGGGTTATTGTTCCTGAGAATGTTCATGAAATCAACACCAGGGCTATTGTTCCTGAGATTGTTCAACCACATCATCACCAGAGCTATTGTTCCTGAGAATGTTTATCCAAATCAACACCAGGGCTATTGTTCCTGAGAATGTTCATCAACATCAACACCTGGGCTATTGTTCCTGAGATTGTTCATCCACATCAACACCAGGGCTATTGTTCCTGAGATTGTTCATCCACATCAACACCAGAGCTATTGTTCCTGAGAATGTTTATCAAAATCAACACCAGGGCTATTGTTCCTGAGGCTGTTCATCCACACCAACACCAGGGCTATTGTTCCTGAGATAGTGCATCAACATCAACACCAGGGCTATTGTTCCTGAGATTGCTCATCCACATCAACACCAGAGCTATTGTTCCTGAGAATGTTTATCCAAATCAACACCAGGGCTGTTGTTCCTGAAGCTGTTCATCCACATCAACACCAGGGCTATTGTTCCTGAGATTGTTCATCCACATCAATAGCAGGGCTATTGTTCCTGAGAATGTTCATCCACATCAACAGTTGGGCTATTGTTCCTGAGAATGTTCATCCGCATCAACACCAGGGCTATTGTTCCTGACAATGTTTATCCACATCAACACCAGGTTTATTGTTCCTGAGTCTGTTGATCCACATCAACACCAGGGCAATTGTTCCTGAGACTGTTCATCCACATCAACGCAAGGGCTATTGTTCCTGAGATTGTTCATCCACATCAATAACAGGGCTATTGTTCCTGAGAATGTTCATCCACATCAACAGTTGGGCTATTGTTCCTGAGAATGTTCATCCGCATCAACATCAGGACTATTGTTCCTGACAATGTTTATCCACATCAACACCAGGTTTATTGTTCCTGAGTCTGTTCATCCACATCAACACCAGGGCAATTGTTCCTGAGACTGTTCATCCACTTCAACACCAGGGCTATTGTTCCTCAGAATGTTTATCCACATCAACACCAGGGCTATTGTTCCTGAGACTGTTCATCCACATCAACGCAAGGGCTATTGTTCCTGAGATTGTTCATCCACATCAACACCAGGGCTATTGTTCCTGAGATTGCTCATCCACATCACAACCAGGGCTATTATTCCTGAGAATTGTTCATCCGCATCAACACCAGGGCTATTGTTCCTGAGATTGTTCATCCTCATCCACACCAGGGCTATTTTTCCTGAGACTGTTCATCCACATCAACACCAGGGCTATTGTTCCTGAGATTGTTCAACCACATCAACACCAGGGCTATTGTTCCTAAGACTGTGCCTCAACATCAACACCTGGGCTATTGTTCCTGGGAATGTATATCCTCATCAACACCAGGACTAATGTTCCTGAGACTGTACATCAACATCGACACCTTGGCTCTTGTTCCTGAGAATGTTCATCGACATCAACACCAGGGCTGTTGTTCCTGAGACTGTTCATCAACATCAACACCATGGCTATTGTTCCTGAGATTGTTCATCCACATCAACACCAGGGCTATTGTTCCTGAGATTGCTCATCCACATCACAACCAGGGCTATTATTCCTGAGAATTGTTCATCCGCATCAACACCAGGGCTATTGTTCCTGAGATTGTTCATCCTCATCCACACCAGGGCTATTTTTCCTGAGACTGTTCATCCACGTCAACACCAGGGCTATTGTTCCTGAGATTGTTCATCCACATCAACACCAGGGCTATTGTTCCTAAGACTGTGCCTCAACATCAACACCTGGGCTATTGTTCCTGGGAATGTATATCCTCATCAACACCAGGACTAATGTTCCTGAGACTGTACATCAACATCGACACCTTGGCTCTTGTTCCTGAGAATGTTCATCGACATCAACACCAGGGCTGTTGTTCCTGAGACTGTTCATCAACATCAACACCATGGCTATTGTTCCTGAGAATGTTCATCCACATCAACAGCAGGGTTATTGTTCCTGAGAATGTTCATGAAATCAACACCAGGGCTATTGTTCCTGAGATTGTTCATCCACATCAACACCAGAGCTATTGTTCCTGAGAATGTTTATCCAAATCAACACCAGGGCTATTGTTCCTGAGAATGTTCATCAACATCAACACTAGGGCTATTGTTCCTGAGATTGTTCATCCACATCAACACCAGGGCTATTGTTCCTGAGATTGTTCATCCACATCAACAACAGGGCTATTGTTCCTGAGATTGTTCATCCACATCAACACCAGGGCTATTGTTCCTAGAATGTTCATCAACATCAACAACAGGGCAATTGGTCCTGCGATTGTTCATCCACATCAACACCAGGGCTATTGTTCCTGAGACTGTTCATCCACATCAGTACGAGGGCTGTTTTTCCTGAGAATGCTTATCCTCATCAACACCAGGACTAATGTTCCTGAGATTGTTCATCCACATCAACACCAGGGCACCTGTTCCTGAGACTGTTCAACCACATCAACATCAGGGCTATTGTTCCTGAGAATGTTCATCCACATCAACAGCAGGGTTATTGTTCCTGACTCAGTTCATCCACATCAACACCAGGGCAATTGTTACTGAGACTGTTCATCCACTTCAACACCAGGGCTATTGTTCCTGAGAATGTTTATCCTCATCAACACCAGGGCTATTGTTCCTGAGACTGTTCATCCACATCAACACGAGGGCTATTGTTCCTGAGATTGTTCATCCACATCAACACCAGGGCTATTTTTCCTGAGAATGTCCATCCACATCAACACCAGGGCTATTGTTCCTGAGAATGTTTACCACATCAACACCAGGGCTATTGTTCCTGAGATTGTTCATCCACATCAACACCAGGGCTATTGTTCCTGAGATTGCTCATCCACATCACAACCAGGGCTATTATTCCTGAGAATTGTTCATCCGCATCAACACCAGGGCTATTGTTCCTGAGATTGTTCATCCTCATCCACACCAGGGCTATTTTTCCTGAGACTGTTCATCCACATCAACACCAGGGCTATTGTTCCTGAGATTGTTCATCCACATCAACACCAGGGCTATTGTTCCTAAGACTGTGCCTCAACATCAACACCTGGGCTATTGTTCCTGGGAATGTATATCCTCATCAACACCAGGACTAATGTTCCTGAGACTGTACATCAACATCGACACCTTGGCTCTTGTTCCTGAGAATGTTCATCGACATCAACACCAGGGCTGTTGTTCCTGAGACTGTTCATCAACATCAACACCATGGCTATTGTTCCTGAGATTGTTCATCCACATCAACACCAGGGCTATTGTTCCTGAGATTGCTCATCCTCATCACAACCAGGGCTATTATTCCTGAGAATTGTTCATCCGCATCAACACCAGGGCTATTGTTCCTGAGATTGTTCATCCTCATCCACACCAGGGCTATTTTTCCTGAGACTGTTCATCCACATCAACACCAGGGCTATTGTTCCTGAGATTGTTCATCCACATCAACACCAGGGCTATTGTTCCTGAGAATGTCCATCCACATCAACACCAGGGCTATTGTTCCTGAGAATGTTTACCACATCAACACCAGGGCTATTGTTCCAGAGATTGTTCATCCTCATCAACACCAGGGCTATTGTTCCTGCGATTGTTCATCCACATCAATACCAGGGCTATTGTTCCTGAGACTGTTCATCCACATCAGTACTAGGGCTGTTTTTCCTGAGAATGCTTATCCTCATCAACACCAGGACTAATGTTCCTGAGATTGTTCATCCACATCAACACCAGGGCACTTGTTCCTGAGAACGTTCATCCACATCAACACCAGGGCAATTGTTACTGAGACTGTTCATCCACTTCAACACCAGGGCTATTGTTCCTGAGAATGTTTATCCTCATCAACACCAGGGCTATTTTTCCTGAGACTGTTCATCCACATCAACACGAGGGCTATTGTTCCTGAGATTGTTCATCCACATCAACACCAGGGCTATTGTTCCTGAGAATGTCCATCCACATCAACACCAGGGCTATTGTTCCTGAGAATGTTTACCACATCAACACCAGGGCTATTGTTCCTGAGACTGTTCATCCACATCAAAACCAGGGTAATTGTTCCTGTGATTGTTCATCCACATCAACACCAGGGCTATTGTTCCAGAGATTGTTCATCCTCATCAACACCAGGGCTATTGTTCCTGAGATTGTTCATCCACATCAACACCAGGGCTATTGTTCCTGAGAATGTTCATCCACATCAACACCAGGGCTATTGTTCCTGAGACTGTTTATCCACATCAACACCCAGGCTATTGTTCCTGAGACTGTTCATCCACATCAGCACCAGGGCTGTTGTTCCTGAGATTGTTCATCCACAACAAAACCAGGGCTATTGTCCCTGAGATTGTTCATCCTCATCAACACCAGGGCTATTGTTCCTGAGATTGTTCTTCCACATCAACACCAGGGCTATTGTTCCTGAGAATGTTCATCCACATCAACACCAGGGCTATTGATCCTGAGACTGTGCATCCGCATCAACACCAGGGCTATTGTTCCTGAGATTGTTCATCCTCATCCACACCAGGGCTATTTTTCTTGAGACTGTTCATCCACATCAACACCAGGGCTGTTGTTCCTGAGATTGTTCATCCACATCAACACCAGGGCTATTGTTCCTAAGACTGTGCCTCAACATCTACACCTGGGCTATTGTTCCTGGGAATGTATATCCTCATCAACACCAGGACTAATGTTCCTGAGACTGTACATCAACATCGACACCTTGGCGCTTGTTCCTGAGAATGTTCATCGACATCAACACCAGGGCTATTGTTCCTGAGACTGTTTATCCACATCAACACCCAGGCTATTGTTCCTGAGACTGTTCATCCTCATCAGCACCAGGGCTGTTGTTCCTGAGATTGTTCATCCACATCAACACCAGGGCTATTGTTCCTGAGATTGTTCATCCACATCAACACCAGGGCTATTGTTCCTGAGAATGTTCATCCACTTCAACATTTGGGCTATTGTTCCTGAGATTGTTCATCTGCAGCAACACCAGGGTATTGTTCCTGTCAATGTTGCTCCACATCAACACCAGGGCTATTGTTCCTGAGACTGTTCATTCACATCAACACCAGGGGAATTGTTCCTGTGATTGTTCATCCACATCAAAACCAGTGCTATTGTTCCTGAGATTGTTCATCCTCATCAACACCAGGGCTATTTTTCCTGAGATTGTTCATCCACATCAACACCAGGGCAATTGTTCCTGAGAATGTTCATCCACATCAACACAAGGGCTATTGTTCCTGAGATTGTTCATCCTCATCAACACCAGGGCTATTTTTCCTGAGATTGTTCATCCACATCAACACCAGGGCAATTGTTCCTGAGAATGTTCATCCACATCAACACAAGGGCTATTGTTCCTGAGATTGTTCATCCACATCAACACCAGGGCTATTGATCCTGAGACTGTGCATCCGCATCAACACCAGGGCTATTGTTCCTGAGACTGTTCATCCACATCAAGACCAGGGCTGTTGTTCCTGAGATTGTTCATCCATATCAACACCAGGGCTATTGTTCCTAAGACTGTGCCTCAACATCAACACCTGGGCTATTGTTCCTGGGAATGTATATCCTCATCAACACCAGGACTAATGTTCCTGAGACTGAACATCAACATCAACACCTTGGCTCTTGTTCCTGAGAATGTTCATCGACATCGACACCAGGGCTGTTGTTCCTGAGAGTGTTCATCAACATCAACACCAGGGCTATTGTTCCTGAGAATGTTCATCCACATCAACAGCAGGGTTATTGTTCCTGAGAATGTTCATGAAATCAACACCAGGGCTATTGTTCCTGAGATTGTTCATCCACATCAACACCAGAGCTATTGTTCCTGAGAATGTTTATCAAAATCAACACCAGGGCTATTGTTCCTGAGGCTGTTCATCCACACCAACACCAGGGCTATTGTTCCTGAGATAGTGCATCAACATCAACACCAGGGCTATTGTTCCTGAGATTGCTCATCCACATCAACTCCAGAGCTATTGTTCCTGAGAATGTTTATCCAAATCAACACCAGGGCTGTTGTTCCTGAAGCTGTTCATCCACATCAACACCAGGGCTATTGTTCCTGAGATTGTTCATCCACATCAATAGCAGGGCTATTGTTCCTGAGAATGTTCATCCACATCAACAGTTGGGCTATTGTTCCTGAGAATGTTCATCCGCATCAACACCAGGGCTATTGTTCCTGACAATGTTTATCCACATCAACACCAGGTTTATTGTTCCTGAGTCTGTTGATCCACATCAACACCAGGGCAACTGTTCCTGAGACAGTTCATCCACATCAACGCAAGGGCTATTGTTCCTGAGATTGTTCATCCACATCAACACCAGGGCTATTGTTCCTGAGAATGTCCATCCACATCAACACCAGGGCTATTGTTCCTGAGAATGTTTACCACATCAACACCAGGGCTATTGTTCCTGAGACTGTTCATCCACATCAAAACCAGGGTAATTGTTCCTGTGATTGTTCATCCACATCAACACCAGGGCTATTGTTCCAGAGATTGTTCATCCTCATCAACACCAGGGCTATTGTTCCTGAGATTGTTCATCCACATCAACACCAGGGCTATTGTTCCTGAGAATGTTCATCCACATCAACACCAGGGCTATTGTTCCTGAGACTGTTTATCCACATCAACACCCAGGCTATTGTTCCTGAGACTGTTCATCCACATCAGCACCAGGGCTGTTGTTCCTGAGATTGTTCATCCACAACAAAACCAGGGCTATTGTCCCTGAGATTGTTCATCCTCATCAACACCAGGGCTATTGTTCCTGAGATTGTTCTTCCACATCAACACCAGGGCTATTGTTCCTGAGAATGTTCATCCACATCAACACCAGGGCTATTGATCCTGAGACTGTGCATCCGCATCAACACCAGGGCTATTGTTCCTGAGATTGTTCATCCTCATCCACACCAGGGCTATTTTTCTTGAGACTGTTCATCCACATCAACACCAGGGCTGTTGTTCCTGAGATTGTTCATCCACATCAACACCAGGGCTATTGTTCCTAAGACTGTGCCTCAACATCTACACCTGGGCTATTGTTCCTGGGAATGTATATCCTCATCAACACCAGGACTAATGTTCCTGAGACTGTACATCAACATCGACACCTTGGCGCTTGTTCCTGAGAATGTTCATCGACATCAACACCAGGGCTATTGTTCCTGAGACTGTTTATCCACATCAACACCCAGGCTATTGTTCCTGAGACTGTTCATCCTCATCAGCACCAGGGCTGTTGTTCCTGAGATTGTTCATCCACATCAACACCAGGGCTATTGTTCCTGAGATTGTTCATCCACATCAACACCAGGGCTATTGTTCCTGAGAATGTTCATCCACTTCAACATTTGGGCTATTGTTCCTGAGATTGTTCATCTGCAGCAACACCAGGGTATTGTTCCTGTCAATGTTGCTCCACATCAACACCAGGGCTATTGTTCCTGAGACTGTTCATTCACATCAACACCAGGGGAATTGTTCCTGTGATTGTTCATCCACATCAAAACCAGTGCTATTGTTCCTGAGATTGTTCATCCTCATCAACACCAGGGCTATTTTTCCTGAGATTGTTCATCCACATCAACACCAGGGCAATTGTTCCTGAGAATGTTCATCCACATCAACACAAGGGCTATTGTTCCTGAGATTGTTCATCCTCATCAACACCAGGGCTATTTTTCCTGAGATTGTTCATCCACATCAACACCAGGGCAATTGTTCCTGAGAATGTTCATCCACATCAACACAAGGGCTATTGTTCCTGAGATTGTTCATCCACATCAACACCAGGGCTATTGATCCTGAGACTGTGCATCCGCATCAACACCAGGGCTATTGTTCCTGAGACTGTTCATCCACATCAAGACCAGGGCTGTTGTTCCTGAGATTGTTCATCCATATCAACACCAGGGCTATTGTTCCTAAGACTGTGCCTCAACATCAACACCTGGGCTATTGTTCCTGGGAATGTATATCCTCATCAACACCAGGACTAATGTTCCTGAGACTGAACATCAACATCAACACCTTGGCTCTTGTTCCTGAGAATGTTCATCGACATCGACACCAGGGCTGTTGTTCCTGAGAGTGTTCATCAACATCAACACCAGGGCTATTGTTCCTGAGAATGTTCATCCACATCAACAGCAGGGTTATTGTTCCTGAGAATGTTCATGAAATCAACACCAGGGCTATTGTTCCTGAGATTGTTCATCCACATCAACACCAGAGCTATTGTTCCTGAGAATGTTTATCAAAATCAACACCAGGGCTATTGTTCCTGAGGCTGTTCATCCACACCAACACCAGGGCTATTGTTCCTGAGATAGTGCATCAACATCAACACCAGGGCTATTGTTCCTGAGATTGCTCATCCACATCAACTCCAGAGCTATTGTTCCTGAGAATGTTTATCCAAATCAACACCAGGGCTGTTGTTCCTGAAGCTGTTCATCCACATCAACACCAGGGCTATTGTTCCTGAGATTGTTCATCCACATCAATAGCAGGGCTATTGTTCCTGAGAATGTTCATCCACATCAACAGTTGGGCTATTGTTCCTGAGAATGTTCATCCGCATCAACACCAGGGCTATTGTTCCTGACAATGTTTATCCACATCAACACCAGGTTTATTGTTCCTGAGTCTGTTGATCCACATCAACACCAGGGCAACTGTTCCTGAGACAGTTCATCCACATCAACGCAAGGGCTATTGTTCCTGAGATTGTTCATCCACATCAACGCAAGGGCTATTGTTCCTGAGATTGTTCATCCACATCAACACCAGGGCTATTGTTCCTGAGACTGTTCATCCACATCAACACCAGGGCTATTGTTCCTGAGAATGTTTACCATCATCAACACCAGGGTAATTGTTCCTGTGATTGTTCATCCACATCAACAACAGGGCTATTGTTCCTGAGATTGTTCATCCACATCAAAACTAGGGTAATTGTTCCTGTGATTGTTCATCCACATCAACACCAGGGCTATTGTTCCTGAGAATGTTTACCACATCAACATCAGGGCTATTGTTCCTGAGACTGTTCATCCACATCAAAACTAGGGTAATTGTTCCTGTGATTGTTCATCCACATCAACACCAGGGCTATTGTTCCTGAGATTGTTCATCCTCATCAACACCAGGGCTATTGTTCCTGAGATTGTTCATCCACATCAACATCAGGGCTATTTTTCCTGAGACTGTTTATCCACATCAACACCCGGGCTATTGTTCATGAGACTGTTCATCCACATCATCACCAGGGCTGTTGTTCCTAAGATTGTTCATCCACATCAACACCTGGGCTATTGTTCCTGAGAATGTTCATCGACATCAACACCAGGACTAATGTTCCTGAGATTGTTCATCCGCATCAACACCAGGGGAATTGTTCCTGAGGCTGTTCATCCACATCAAAACCAGGGCTATTGTTCCTGAGACTGTTCATCCTCATCAACACCAGGGCTATTGTTCCTGAGACTGTTCATCCACATCATCACCAGGGCTGTTGTTCCTGAGATTGTTCATCCACATCAACACCAGGGCTATTGTTGCTGAGATTGTTCATCCACCTCAACGGCAGGGCTATTGTTCCTGAGAATGTTCATCCACATCAACACAGGGGCTATTGTTCCTGAGATTGTTCATCCACATCAACACCGGTGCTATTGTTCCTGAGACTGTTCATCCACATCAACACCAGGGATATTGTTCCTGAGAAATTTTACCATCATCAACACCAGGGCTATTGTTACTGAGACTGTTCATCCACATCAACACCAAGGTAATTGTTCCTGTGATTGTTCATCCACATCAACAACAGGGCTATTGTTCCTGAGATTGTTCATCCACATCAACACCAGGGCTATTGATGCTGAGACTGTGCATCCGCATCAACACCAGGGCTATTGTTCATGAGATTGTTCATCCACATCCACACCAGGGCTATTTGTCCTGAGACTGTTCATCCACATCAACACCAGGGCTGTTGTTCCTGAGATTGTTCATCCACATCAACACCAGGGCTAATATTCCTGAGATTGTTCATCCACATCAACACCAGGGCTATTGTTCCTGAGACTGTTCATCCACATCAACACCAGGGCTGTTGTTCCTGAGATTGTTCATCCACATCAACACCAGGGCTAATATTCCTGAGATTGTTCATCCACATCAACACCAGGGCTATTGTTCCTGAGACTGTTCACCCACATCAGTACTAGGGCTGTTTTTCCTGAGAATGTTTATCCTCATCAACACCAGGACTAATGTTCCTGAGATTGTTCATCCACATCAACACCAGGGCACTTATTCCTGAGCCTGTTCATCCATATCAACATCAGGGCTATTGTTCCTGAGAATGTTCATCCACATCAACAGCAGGGTTATTGCTCCTGAGTCAGTTCATCCACATCAACACCAGGGCAATTGTTACTGAGACTGTTCATCCACTTCAACACCAGGGCTATTGTTCCTGAGAATGTTTATCCTCATCAACACCAGGGCTATTTTTCCTGAGACTGTTCATCCACATCAACACCAGGGCTATTGTTCCTGAGATTGTTCATCCACATCAACACCAGGGCTATTGTTCCTGAGACTGTTCATCCACATCAACAACAGGGCTACTGTTCCTGAGAATGTTTACCATCATCAACACCAGGGCTCTTGTTCCTGAGATTGTTCATCCTCATCAACACCAGGGCTATTGTTCCTGAGATTGTTCATCCACATCAACACCAGGGCTATTGTTCCTGAGAATGTTCATCCACATCAACACCAGGGCTTTTGTTCCTGAGATTGTTCATCCACATCAACACCAGGGCTATTGTTCCTGAGACTGTTTATCCACATCAACACCCGGGCTATTGTTCCTGAGACTGTTCATCCACATCAGCACCAGGGCTGTTGTTCCTGAGATTGTTCATCCACATCAACACCAGGGCTATTGTTCCTGAGACTGTTCCTCAACATCAACACCTTGGCTCTTGTTCCTGAGAATGTTCATCGACATCGACACCAGGACTATTGTTCCTGACAATGTTTCTCCACATCAACACCAGGGTTATTGTTCCTGAGTCTGTTCATCCACATCAGCACCAAGGCAATTGTTCCAGAGACTGTTCATCCACTTCAACACCGGGGCTATTGTTCCTGAGACTGTTCATCCACATCAACACAGGGGCTATTGTTCCTGAGATTGTTCATCCTCATTAACACCAGGGCTATTGTTCCTGAGACTGTTCATCCACATCAACACCAGGGCTATTGTTCCTGAGAATGTTTACCATCATCAACACCAGGGCTATTGTTACTGAGAATGTTCATCCACAACAACAGCAGGGTTATTGTTCCTGAGTCAGTTCATCCACATCAACACCAGGGCAATTGTTACTGAGACTGTTCATCCACTTCAACACCAGGGCTATTGTTCCTGAGAATGTTTATCCTCATCAACACCAGGGCTATTTTTCCTGAGACTGTTCATCCATATCAACACCAGGGCTATTGTTCCTGAGATTGTTCATCCACATCAACACCAGGGCTATTGTTCCTGAGACTGTTCATCCACATCAACACCAGGGTTATTGTTCCTGAGAATGTTTACCATCATCAACACCAGGGCTATTGTTCCTGAGACTGTTCATCCATATCAAAACCAGGGTAATTGTTCCTGTGATTATTCATCCACATCAACACCAGGGCTATTGTTCCTGAGATTGTTCATCCTCATCAACACCAGGGTTATTGTTCCTGAGATTGTTCATCCACATCAACACCAGGGCTATTGTTCCTGAGACTGTTCATCCACATCATCACCAGGGCTGTTGTTCCTGAGATTGTTCATCCACATCAACACCAGGGCAATTGTTCCTGAGACTGTTCATCCACATTAACGCAAGGGCTATTGTTCCTGAGATTGTTCATCCACATCAACACCAGGGCTATTGTTCCTGAGATAGTGCATCAACATCAACACCAGGGCTCTTGTTCCTGAGATTGTTCATCCACATCAAAACCAGGACTAATGTTCCTGAGATTGTTCATCCACATCAACACCAGGGGAATTGTTCCTGACGCTGTTCATCCACAGCAAAACAAGGGCTATTGTTCCTGAGATAGTTCATCAACATCAACACCAGAGCTATTGTTCCTGAGAATGTTTATCCAAATCAACACCAGGGCTATTGTTCCTGAGGCTGTCCATCCACATCAACACCAGGGCTATTGTTCCTGAGATAGTGCATCAACATCAACACCAGGGCTATTGTTCCTGAGATTGTTCATCCACATCAACACCAGAGCTATTGTTCCTGAGAATGTTTATACAAATCAACACCCGGGCTATTGTTCCTGAGGCTGTTCATCCACATCAACACCAGGGCTATTGTTCCTGAGATAGTGCATCAACATCAACACCAGGGCTATTGTTCCTGAGATTGTTCATCCACATCAACACCAGCGCTATTGTTCCTGAGATTGTTCATCCACATCAATAGCAGGGCTATTGTTCCTGAGAATGTTCATGCACATCAACAGTTGGGCTATTGTTCCTGAGAATGTTCATCCGCATCAACACCAGGGCTATTGTTCCTGACAATGTTTATCCACATCAACACCAGGTTTATTGTTCCTGTGATTGTTCATCCACATCAACAACAGGGCTATTGTTCCTGAGATTGCTCATCCACATCAAAACCAGAGCTATTGTTCCTGAGATTGTTCATCCTCATCAACACCAGGGCTATTGTTCCTGAGATTGTTCATCCACATCAACACCAGGGCTATTGTTCCTGAGAATGTTCATCCACATCAACACCAGGGCTATTGTTCCTGAGATTGTTCACCACATCAACACCAGGGCTATTGATCCTGAGACTGTGCATCCGCATCAACACCAGGGCTATTGTTCCTGAGATTGTTCATCCACTTCCACACCAGGGCTATTTTTCCTGAGACTGTTCATCCACATCAACACCAGGGCTGTTGTTCCTGAGATTGTTCATCCACATCAACACCAGGGCTATTGTTCCTAAGACTGTGCCTCAACATCAACACCTGGGCTATTGTTCCTGGGAATGTATATCCTCATCAACACCAGGACTAATGTTCCTGAGACTGTACATCAATATCAACACCTTGGCTCTTGTTCCTGAGAATGTTCATCGACATCAACACCAGGGCTGTTGTTCCTGAGACTGTTCATCAACATCAACAACAGGGCAATTGTTCCTGTGACTGTTCATCCACTTCAACACCAGGGCTATTGTTCCTGAGAATGTTTATCCACATCAACACCAGGGCTATTGTTCCTGAGACTGTTCCTCAACATCAACACCTGTGCTATTGTTCCTGAGAATGTATATCCTCATCAACGCCAGGACTCATGTTCCTCACACTGTACATCAACATCAACACCTTGGCTCTTGTTCCTGAGAATGTTCATCGACATCGACACCAGGACTATTGTTCCTGAGACTGTTCATCAACATCAACACCAGGGCTATTGTTCCTGAGATTGTTCATCCACATCAACACCAGGGCTATTGTTCCTGAGAATGTTCATCAACATCAACACCAGGGCGATTGTTCCTGAGATTGTTCATCCACATCAACACCAGGGCTATTGTTCCTGAGACTGTTCATCAACATCAACACCAGGGTTATTGTTCCTGAGTCTGTTCATCAACATCAATACCAGGGCTATTGTTCCTGAGAATGTTTATCCTCATCAAAACCAGGACTAATGTTCCTGAGATTGTTCATCCACATCAACACCAGGGGAATTGTTCCTGACGCTGTTCATCCACATCAAAACCAGGGCTATTGTTCCTGAGATATTTCATCAACATCAACACCAGAGCTATTGTTCCTGAGAATGTTTATCCAAATCAACAACAGGGCTATTGTTCCTGAGGCTGTTCATCCACATCAACACCAGGGCTATTGTTCCTGAGATAGTGCATCAACATCAACACCAGGGCTATTGTTCCTGAGATTGTTCATCCACATCAACACCAAAGCTATTGTTCCTGAGAATGTTTATCCAAATCAACACCAGGGCTATTGTTCCTGAGGCTGTTCATCCACATCAACGCCAGGGCTATTGTTCCTGTAATAGTGCATCAACATCAACACCAGGGCTATTGTTCCTGAGATTGTTCATCCACATCAACACCAGGGCTATTGTTCCTGAGATTGTTCATCCACATCAATAGCAGGGCTATTGTTCCTGAGAATGTTCATCCACTTCAACACCAGGGCTATTGTTCCTGAGAATGTTCATCCGCATCAACACCAGGGCTATTGTTCCTGACAATGTTTATCCACATCAACACCAGGTTTATTGTTCCTGAGTCTGTTCATCCACATCAACACCAGGGCAATTGTTCCTGAGACTGTTCATCCACATCAACGCAAGGGCTATTGTTCCTGAGATTGTTCATCCACATCAACACCAGGGCTATTGTTCCTGAGATAGTGCATCAACATCAACACCAGGGCTCTTGTTCCAGAGATTGTTCATCCACATCAAAACCAGGACTAATGTTCCTGAGATTGTTCATCCACATCAACACCAGGGGAATTGTTCCTGACGCTGTTCATCCACATCAAAACCAGGGCTATTGTTCCTGAGATAGTTCATCAACATCAACACCAGAGCTATTGTTCCTGAGAATGTTTATCCAAATCAACACCAGGGCTATTGTTCCTGAGATAGTGCACCAACATCAACACCAGGGCTATTGTTCCTGAGATTGTTCATCCACTTCAACACCAGGGCTATTGTTCCTGAGAATGTTTATCCTCATCAACACCAGGGCTATTTTTCCTGAGACTGTTCATCCATATCAACACCAGGGCTATTGTTCCAGAGATTGTTCATCCACATCAACACCAGGGCTATTGTTCCTGAGACTGTTCATCCACATCAACACCAGGGCTATTGTTCCTGAGAATGTTTACCATCATCAACACCAGGGCTATTGTTCCTGAGACTGTTCATCCATATCAAAACCAGGGTAATTGTTCCTGTGATTATTCATCCACATCAACACCAGGGCTATTGTTCCTGAGATTGTTCATCCTCATCAACACCAGGGTTATTGTTCCTGAGATTGTTCATCCACATCAACACCAGGGCTATTGTTCCTGAGACTGTTCATCCACATCATCACCAGTGCTGTTGTTCCTGAGATTGTTCATCCACATCAACACCAGGGCAATTGTTCCTGAGACTGTTCATCCAGATTAACGCAAGGGCTATTGTTCCTGAGATTGTTCATCCACATCAACACCAGGGCTATTGTTCCTGAGATAGTGCATCAACATCAACACCAGGGCTCTTGTTCCTGAGATTGTTCATCCACATCAAAACCAGGACTAATGTTCCTGAGATTGTTCATCCACATCAACACCAGGGGAATTGTTCCTGACGCTGTTCATCCACATCAAAACCAGGGCTATTGTTCCTGAGATAGTTCATCAACATCAACACCAGAGCTATTGTTCCTGAGAATGTTTATCCAAATCAACACCAGGGCTATTGTTCCTGAGGCTGTTCATCCACATCAACACCAGGGCTATTGTTCCTGAGATAGTGCATCAACATCAACACCAGGGCTATTGTTCCTGAGATTGTTCATCCACATCAGCACCAGAGCTATTGTTCCTGAGAATGTTTATCCAAATCAACACCCGGGCTATTGTTCCTGAGGCTGTTCATCCACATCAGCACCAGGGCTATTGTTCCTGAGATAGTGCATCAACATCAACACCAGGGCTATTGTTCCTGAGATTGTTCATCCACATCAACACCAGCGCTATTGTTCCTGAGATTGTTCATCCACATCAATAGCAGGGCTATTGTTCCTGAGAATGTTCATGCACATCAACAGTAGGGCTATTGTTCCTGAGAATGTTCATACGCATCAACACCAGGGCTATTGTTCCTGACAATGTTTATCCACATCAACACCAGGTTTATTGTTCCTGTGATTGTTCATCCACATCAACAACAGGGCTATTGTTCCTGAGATTGCTCATCCACATCAAAACCAGAGCTATTGTTCCTGAGATTGTTCATCCTCATCAACACCAGGGCTATTGTTCCTGAGATTGTTCATCCACATCAACACCAGGGCTATTGTTCCTGAGAATGTTCATCCACATCAAACCAGGGCTATTGTTCCTGAGATTGTTCATCCACATCAACACCAGGGCTATTGATCCTGAGACTGTGCATCCGCATCAACACCAGGGCTGTTGTTCCTGAGATTGTTCATCCACATCAACACCAGGGCTATTGTTCCTAAGACTGTGCCTCAACATCAACACCTGGGCTATTGTTCCTGGGAATGTATATCCTCATCAACACCAGGACTAATGTTCCTGAGACTGTACATCAATATCAACACCTTGGCTCTTGTTCCTGAGAATGTTCATCGACATCAACACCAGGGCTGTTGTTCCTGAGACTGTTCATCAACATCAACAACAGGGCAATTGTTCCTGTGACTGTTCATCCACTTCAACACCAGGGCTATTGTTCCTGAGAATGTTTATCCACATCAACACCAGGGCTATTGTTCCTGAGACTGTTCCTCAACATCAACACCTGGGCTATTGTTCCTGAGAATGTATATCCTCATCAACGCCAGGACTCATGTTCCTCAGACTGTACATCAACATCAACACCTTGGCTCTTGTTCCTGAGAATGTTCATCGACATCGACACCAGGACTATTGTTCCTGAGACTGTTCATCAACATCAACACCAGGGCTATTGTTCCTGAGATTGTTCATCCACATCAACACCAGGGCTATTGTTCCTGAGAATGTTCATCAACATCAACACCAGGGCGATTGTTCCTGAGATTGTTCATCCACATCAACACCAGGGCTATTGTTCCTGAGACTGTTCATCAACATCAACACCAGGGTTATTGTTCCTGAGACTGTTCATCAACATCAATACCAGGGCTATTGTTCCTGAGAATGTTTATCCTCATCAAAACCAGGACTAATGTTCCTGAGATTGTTCATCCACATCAACACCAGGGGAATTGTTCCTGACACTGTTCATCCACATCAAAACCAGGGCTATTGTTCCTGAGATATTTCATCAACATCAACACCAGAGCTATTGTTCCTGAGAATGTTTATCCAAATCAACACCAGGGCTATTGTTCCTGAGGCTGTTCATCCACATCAACACCAGGGCTATTGTTCCTGAGATAGTGCATCAACATCAACACCAGGGCTATTGTTCCTGAGATTGTTCATCCACATCAACACCAAAGCTATTGTTCCTGAGAATGTTTATCCAAATCAACACCAGGGCTATTGTTCCTGAGGCTGTTCATCCACATCAACGCCAGGGCTATTGTTCCTGAGATAGTGCATCAACATCAACACCAGGGCTATTGTTCCTGAGCTTGTTCATCCACATCAACACCAGCGCTATTGTTCCTGAGATTGTTCACCCACATCAATAGCAGGGCTATTGTTCCTGAGAATGTTCATGCACATCAACAGTAGGGCTATTGTTCCTGAGAATGTTCATCCGCATCAACACCAGGGCTATTGTTCCTGACAATGTTTATCCACATCAACACCAGGTTTATTGTTCCTGTGATTGTTCATCCACATCAACAACAGGGCTATTGTTCCTGAGATTGCTCATCCACATCAAAACCAGAGCTATTGTTCCTGAGATTGTTCATCCTCATCAACACCAGGGCTATTGTTCCTGAGATTGTTCATCCACATCAACACTAGGGCTATTGTTCCTGAGAATGTTCATCCACATCAACACCAGGGCTATTGTTCCTGAGATTGTTCATCCACATCAACACCAGTGCTATTGATCCTGAGACTGTGCATCCGCATCAACACCAGGGCTATTGTTCCTGAGATTGTTCATCCACATCCACACCAGGGCTATTTTTACTGAGACTGTTCATCCACATCAACACCAGGGCTATTGTTCCTGACAATGTTTATCCACATCAACACCAGGTTTATTGTTCCTGTGATTGTTCATCCACATCAACAACAGGGCTATTGTTCCTGAGATTGCTCATCCACATCAAAACCAGAGCTATTGTTCCTGAGATTGTTCATCCTCATCAACACCAGGGCTATTGTTCCTGAGATTGTTCATCCACATCAACACGAGGGCTATTGTTCCTGAGAATGTTCATCCACATCAACACCAGGGCTATTGTTCCTGAGATTGTTCATCCACATCAACACCAGTGCTATTGATCCTGAGACTGTGCATCCGCATCAACACCAGGGCTATTGTTCCTGAGATTGTTCATCCACATCCACACCAGGGCTATTTTTACTGAGACTGTTCATCCACATCAACACCAGGGCTGTTGTTCCTGAGATTGTTCATCCACATCAACACCAGGGCTATTGTTCCTAAGACTGCGCCTCAACATCAACACCTGGGCTATTGTTCCTGGGAATGTATATCCTCATCAACACCAGGACTAATGTTCCTGAGACTGTACATCAATATCAACACCTTGGCTCTTGTTCCTGAGAATGTTCATCGACATCAACACCAGGGCTGTTGTTCCTGAGACTGTTCATCAACATCAACAACAGGGCAATTGTTCCTGTGACTGTTCATCCACTTCAACACCAGGGCTATTGTTCATGAGAATGTTTATCCACATCAACACCAGGGCTATTGTTCCTGAGACTGTTCCTCAACATCAACACCTGGGCTATTGTTCCTGAGAATGTATATCCTCATCAACGCCAGGACTCATGTTCCTCAGACTGTACATCAACATCAACACCTTGGCTCTTGTTCCTGAGAATGTTCATCGACATCGACACCAGGACTATTGTTCCTGAGACTGTTCATCAACATCAACACCAGGGCTATTGTTCCTGAGATTGTTCATCCACATCAACACCAGGGCTATTGTTCCTGAGAATGTTCATCAACATCAACACCAGGGCGATTGTTCCTGAGATTGTTCATCCACATCAACACCAGGGCTATTGTTCCTGAGACTGTTCATCAACATCAACACCAGGGTTATTGTTCCTGAGACTGTTCATCAACAGCAATACCAGGGCTATTGTTCCTGAGAATGTTTATCCTCATCAAAACCAGGACTAGTGTTCCTGAGATTGTTCATCCACATCAACACCAGGGGAATTGTTCCTGACGCTGTTCATCCACATCAAAACCAGGGCTATTGTTCCTGAGATATTTCATCAACATCAACACCAGAGCTATTGTTCCTGAGAATGTTTATCCAAATCAACACCAGGGCTATTGTTCCTGAGGCTGTTCATCCACATCAACACCAGGGCTATTGTTCCTGAGATAGTGCATCAACATCAACACCAGGGCTATTGTTCCTGAGATTGTTCATCCACATCAACACCAAAGCTATTGTTCCTGAGAATGTTTATCCAAATCAACACCAGGGCTATTGTTCCTGAGGCTGTTCATCCACATCAACGCCAGGGCTATTGTTCCTGTAATAGTGCATCAACATCAACACCAGGGCTATTGTTCCTGAGATTGTTCATCCACATCAACACCAGGGCTATTGTTCCTGAGATTGTTCATCCACATCAATAGCAGGGCTATTGTTCCTGAGAATGTTCATCCACTTCAACACCAGGGCTATTGTTCCTGAGAATGTTCATCCGCATCAACACCAGGGCTATTGTTCCTGACAATGTTTATCCACATCAACACCAGGTTTATTGTTCCTGAGTCTGTTCATCCACATCAACACCAGGGCAATTGTTCCTGAGACTGTTCATCCACATCAACGCAAGGGCTATTGTTCCTGAGATTGTTCATCCACATCAACACCAGGGCTATTGTTCCTGAGATAGTGCATCAACATCAACACCAGGGCTCTTGTTCCTGAGATTGTTCATCCACATCAAAACCAGGACTAATGTTCCTGAGATTGTTCATCCACATCAACACCAGGGGAATTGTTCCTGACGCTGTTCATCCACATCAAAACCAGGGCTATTGTTCCTGAGATAGTTCATCAACATCAACACCAGAGCTATTGTTCCTGAGAATGTTTATCCAAATCAACACCAGGGCTATTGTTCCTGAGATAGTGCATCAACATCAACACCAGGGCTATTGTTCCTGAGATTGTTCATCCACATCAACACCAGAGCTATTGTTCCTGAGAATGTTTATCCAAATCAACACCAGGCCTATTGTTCCTGAGGCTATTCATCCACATCAAAACCAGGGCTATTGTTCCTGAGATAGTGCATCAACATCAACACCAGAGCTATTGTTCCTGAGAATGTTTATCCAATTCAACACCAGGGCTATTCTTCCTGAGATAGTGCATCAACATCAACACCAGGGCTATTGTTCCTGAGATTGTTCATCCACATCAACACCAGAGCTATTGTTCCTGAGAATGTTTATCCAAATCAACACCAGGCCTATTGTTCCTGAGGCTGTTCATCCACATCAAAACCAGGGCTATTGTTCCTGAGATAGTGCATCAACATCAATACCAGGGCTATTGTTCCTGAGATTGTTCATCCACATCAACACCAGGGCTATTGTTCCTGAGATTGTTCATCCACATCAATAGCAGGGCTATTGTTCCTGAGAATGTTCATCCACATCAACAGTTGGGCTATTGTTCCTGAGAATGTTCATCCGCATCAACACCAGGGCTATTGTTCCTGACAATGTTTATCCAGATCAACACCAGGTTTATTGTTCCTGAGTCTGTTCATCCACATCAACACCAGGGCAATTGTTCCTGAGACTGTTCATCCACATCAACACCAGGGCAATTGTTCCTGAGACTGTTCATCCACATCAACAACAGGGTAATTGTTCCTGTGATTGTTCATCCACATCAACAACAGGGCTATTGTTCCTGAGATTGCTCATCCACATCAAAACCAGGGCTATTGTTCCTGAGATTGTTCATCCTCATCAACACCAGGGCTATTATTCCTGAGATTGTTCATCCACATCAACACCAGGGCTATTGTTCCTGAGAATGTTCATCCACATCAACACCAGGGCTATTGGTCCTGAGATTGTTCATCCACATCAACACCAGGGCTATTGATCCTGAGACTGTGCATCCGCATCAACACCAGGGCTATTGTTCCTGAGATTGTTCATCCACATCCACACCAGGGCTATTTTTCCTGAGACTGTTCATCCACATCAACACCAGGGCTGTTGTGACTGAGATTGTTCATCCACATCAACACCAGGGCTATTGTTCCTAAGACTTTGCCTCAACATCAACACCTGGGCTATTGTTCTTGGGAATGTATATCCTCATCAACACCAAGACTAATGTTCCTGAGACTGTACATCAACATCAACACCTTGGCTCTTGTTCCTGAGAATGTTCATCGACATCAACACCAGGGCTGTTGTTCCTGAGACTGTTCATCAACATCAACAACAGGGCAATTGTTCCTGAGATTGTTCATCCTCATCAACACCAGGGCTATTGTTCCTGAGACTGTTCATCCACATCAACACTAGGGCTATTGTTCCTCAGAATGTTTACCATCATCAACACCAGGGCGATTGTTCCTGAGACTGTTCATCCACATCAACACCAGGGCAATTGTTCCTGTGATTGTTCATCCTCATCAACACCTTGGCTCTTGTTCCTGAGAATGTTCATCGACATCAACACCAGGGCTGTTGTTCCTGAGACTGTTCATCAACATCAACACCAGGGCTATTGTTCCTGAGAATGTTCATCCACATCAACAGTTGGGCTATTGTTCCTGAAAATGTTCATCCGCATCAACACCAGGGCTATTGTTCCTGACAATGTTTATCCACATCAACACCATGTTTATTGTTCCTGAGTCTGTTCATCCACATCAACACCAGGGCAATTGTTCCTGAGACTGTTCATCCACTTCAACACCAGGGCTATTGTTCATGAGAATGTTTATCCACATCAACACCAGGGCTATTGTTCCTGAGACTGTTCATCCACATCAACGCAAGGGCTATTGTTCCTGAGATTGTTAATCCACATCAACACCAGGGCGATTGTTCCTGAGACTGTTCATCCACATCAACACCAGGGTAATTGTTCCTGTGATTGTTCATCCACATCAACAACAGGGCTATTGTTCCTGAGATTGCTCATCCACATCAAAACCTGGACAATTGTTCCTGAGATTGTTCATCCTCATCAACACCAGGGCTATTGTTCCTGAGATTGTTCATCCACATCAACACCAGGGCTAGTGTTCCTGAGAAAGTCCATCCACATCAACACCAGGGCTATTGTTCCTGAGATTGTTCATCCACATCAACCCCAGGGCTATTGATCCTGAGACTGTGCATCCGCATCAACACCAGGGCTATTGTTCCTGAGATTGTTCATCCACATCCACACCAGGGCTATTTTTCCTGAGACTGTTCATCCACATCAACACCAGGGCTGTTGTTCCTGAGATTGTTCATCCACATCAACACCAGTGCTATTGTTCCTAAGACAGTGCCTCGACATCAACACCTGGGCTATTGTTCCTGGGAATGTATATCCTCATCAACACCAGGACTAATGTTCCTGAGACTGTACATCAACATCAACACCTTGGCTATTGTTCCTGAGAATGTTCATCGACATCAACACCAGGGCTGTTGTTCCTGAGAATGTTCATCAACATCAACACCAGGGCTATTGTTCCTGAGACTGTTCATCCACATCAACGCAAGGGCTATTGTTCCTGAGATTGTTCATCCACATCAACACCAGGGCTACTGTTCCTCAGACAGTTCATCCACATCAACACTTGGGCTATTGTTCCTCAGAATGTTTACCATCATCAACACCAGGGCTATTGTTCCTGAGACTGTTCATCCACATCAACAACAGGGCTATTGTTCCTGAGACTGTTCATCCACATCAACACTAGGGCTATTGTTCCTGAGACTGTTCATCCACATCAACACTAGGGCTATTGTTCCTCAGAATGTTTACCATCATCAACACCAGGGCGATTGTTCCTGAGACTGTTCATCCACATTAACACCAGGGTAATTGTTCCTGTGATTGTTCATCCACTTCAACAACAGGGCTATTGTTCCTGAGATTGCTCATCCACATCAAAACCAGGGCTATTGTTCCTGAGATTGTTCATCCTCATCAACACCATGGCTATTGTTCCTGAGATTGTTCATCCACATCAACACCAGGGCTATTGTTCCTGAGACTGTGCATCCGCTTCAACAACAAGGCTATTGTTCCTGAGATTGTTCATCCACATCCACACCAGGGCTATTTTTACTGAGACTGTTCATCCACATCAACACCAGGGCTGTTGTTCCTGAGATTGTTCATCCACATCAACACCAGGGCTATTGTTCCTAAGACTGTGCCTCAACATCAACACCTGGGCTATTGTTCCTGGGAATGTATATCCTCATCAACACCAGGACGAATGTTCCTGAGACTGTACATCAATGTCAACACCTTGGCTCTTGTTCCTGAGAATGTTCATCGACATCAACACCAGGGCTGATGTTCCTGAGACTGTTCATCAACATCAACAACAGGGCAATTGTTCTTGAGACTGTTCATCCACTTCAACACCAGGGCTATTGTTCCTGAGAATGTTTATCCACATCAACACCAGGGCTATTGTTCCTGAGACTGTTCCTCAACATCAACACCTGGGCTATTGTTCCTGAGAATGTATATCCTCATCAACGCCAGGACTCATGTTCCTCAGACTGTACATCAACATCAACACCTTGGCTCTTGTTCCTGAGAATGTTCATCGACATCGACACCAGGACTATTGTTCCTGAGACTGTTCATCAACATCAACGCCAGGGCTATTGTTCCTGAGATTGTTCATCCACATCAACACCAGGGCTATTGTTCCTGAGAATGTTCATCAACATCAACACCAGGGCGATTGTTCCTGAGATTGTTCATCCACATCAACACCAGGGCTATTTTTCCTGAGACTGTTCATCAACATCAAAACCAGGGTTATTGTTCCTGAGACTGTTCATCAACGTCAATACCAGGGCTATTGTTCCTGAGAATGTTTATCCTCATCAACACCAGAGCTATTGTTCCTGAGAATGTTTATCCAAATCAACACCAGGGCTATTGTTCCTGACGCTGTTCATCCACATCAACACCAGGGCTATTGTTCCTGAGATAGTGCATCAACATCAACACCAGGGCTATTGTTCCTGAGATTGTTCATCCACATCAACACCCTAGCTATTGTTCCTGAGAATGTTTATCCAAATCAACACCAGGGCTATTGTTCCTGAGGCTGTTCATCCACATCAACGCCAGGGCTATTGTTCCTGTAATAGTGCATCAACATCAACACCAGGGCTATTGTTCCTGAGATTGTTCATCCACATCAACACCAGGGCTATTGTTCCTGAGATTGTTCATCCACATCAATAGCAGGGCTATTGTTCCTGAGAATGTTCATCCACTTCAACACCAGGGCTATTGTTCCTGAGAATGTTCATCCGCATCAACAACAGAGCTATTGTTCCTGACAATGTTTATCCACATCAACACCAGGTTTATTGTTCCTGAGTCTGTTCATCCACATCAACACCAGGGCAATTGTTCCTGAGACTGTTCATCCACATCAACGCAAGGGCTATTGTTCCTGAGATTGTTCATCCACATCAACACTAGGGCTATTGTTCCTGAGATAGTGCATAAACATCAACACCAGGGCTCTTGTTCCTGAGATTGTTCATCCACATCAAAACCAGGACTAATGTTCCTGAGATTGTTCATCCACATCAACACCAGGGGAATTGTTCCTGACGCTGTTCATCCACATCAAAACCAGGGCTATTGTTCCTGAGATAGTTCATCAACATCAACACCAGAGCTATTATTCCTGAGAATGTTTATCCAAATCAACACCAGGGCTATTGTTCCTGAGGCTGTTCATCCACATCAACACCAGGGCTATTGTTCCTGAGATAGTGCATCAACATCAACACCAGGGCTATTGTTCCTGAGATTGTTCATCCACATCAACACCAGAGCTATTGTTCCTGAGAATGTTTATCCAAATCAACACCAGGGCTATTGTTCCTGAGGCTGTTCATCCACATCAAAACCAGGGCTATTGTTCCTGAGATAGTGCATCAACATCAATACCAGGGCTATTGTTCCTGAGATTGTTCATCCACATCAACACCAGGGCAATTGTTCCTGAGACTGTTCATCCACATCAACAACAGGGTAATTGTTCCTGTGATTGTTCATCCACATCAACAACAGGGCTATTGTTCCTGAGATTGCTCATCCACATCAAAACCAGGGCTATTGTTCCTGAGATTGTTCATCCTCATCAACACCAGGGCTATTATTCCTGAGATTGTTCATCCACATCAACACCAGGGCTTTTGTTCCTGAGAATGTTCATCCACATCAACACCAGGGCTATTGGTCCTGAGATTGTTCTTCCACATCAACACCAGGGCTATTGATCCTGAGACTGTGCATCCGCATCAACACCAGGGCTATTGTTCCTGAGATTGTTCATCCACATCCACACCAGGGCTATTTTTCCTGAGACTGTTCATCCACATCAACACCAGGGCTGTTGTGACTGAGATTGTTCATCCACATCAACACCAGGGCTATTGTTCCTAAGACTTTGCCTCAACATCAACACCTGGGCTATTGTTCTTGGGAATGTATATCCTCATCAACACCAGGACTAATGTTCCTGAGACTGTACATCAACATCAACACCTTGGCTCTTGTTCCTGAGAATGTTCATCGACATCAACACCAGGGCTGTTGTTCCTGAGACTGTTCATCAACATCAACAACAGGGCAATTGTTCCTGAGATTGTTCATCCTCATCAACACCAGGGCTATTGTTCCTGAGACTGTTCATCCACATCAAAACTAGGGCTATTGTTCCTCACAATGTTTACCATCATCAACACCAGGGCGATTGTTCCTGAGACTGTTCATCCACATCAACACCAGGGCAATTGTTCCTGTGATTGTTCATCCACATCAACAACAGGGCTATTGTTCCTGAGACTGCTCATCCACGTCAAAACCAGGGCTATTGTTCCTGAGATTGTTCATCCTCATCAACACCTTGGCTCTTGTTCCTGAGAATGTTCATCGACATCAACACCAGGGCTGTTGTTCCTGAGACTGTTCATCAACATCAACACCAGGGCTATTGTTCCTGAGAATGTTCATCCACATCAACAGTTGGGCTATTGTTCCTGAGAATGTTCATCCGCATCAACACCAGGGCTATTGTTCCTGACAATGTTTATCCACATCAACACCAGGTTTATTGTTCCTGAGTCTGTTCATCCACATCAACACCAGGGCAATTGTTCCTGAGACTGTTCATCCACTTCAACACCAGGGCTATTGTTCATGAGAATGTTTATCCACATCAACACCAGGTCTATTGTTCCTGAGACTGTTCATCCACATCAACGCAAGGGCTATTGTTCCTGAGATTGTTCATCCACATCAACACCAGGGCGATTGTTCCTGAGACTGTTCATCCACATCAACACCAGGGTAATTGTTCCTGTGATTGTTCATCCACATCAACAACAGGGCTATTGTTCCTGAGATTGCTCATCCACATCAAAACCTGGACAATTGTTCCTGAGATTGTTCATCCTCATCAACACCAGGGCTATTGTTCCTGAGATTGTTCATCCACATCAACACCAGGGCTAGTGTTCCTGAGAAAGTCCATCCACATCAACACCAGGGCTATTGTTCCTGAGATTGTTCATCCACATCAACCCCAGGGCTATTGATCCTGAGACTGTGCATCCGCATCAACACCAGGGCTATTGTTCCTGAGATTGTTCATCCACATCCACACCAGGGCTATTTTTCCTGAGACTGTTCATCCACATCAACACCAGGGCTGTTGTTCCTGAGATTGTTCATCCACATCAACACCAGTGCTATTGTTCCTAAGACTGTGCCTCAACATCAACACCTGGGCTATTGTTCCTGGGAATGTATATCCTCATCAACACCAGGACTAATGTTCCTGAGACTGTACATCAACATCAACACCTTGGCTCTTGTTCCTGAGAATGTTCATCGACATCAACACCAGGGCTGTTGTTCCTGAGACTGTTCATCAACATCAACACCAGGGCTATTGTTCCTGAGACTGTTCATCCACATCAACGCAAGGGCTATTGTTCCTGAGATTGTTCATCCACATCAACACCAGGGCTACTGTTCCTCAGACTGTTCATCCACATCAACACTTGGGCTATTGTTCCTCAGAATGTTTACCATCATCAACACCAGGGCTATTGTTCCTGAGACTGTTCATCCACATCAACACCAGGGCTATTGTTCCTGAGACTGTTCATCCACATCAACGCAAGGGCTATTGTTCCTGAGATTGTTCATCCACATCAACACCAGGGCTATTGTTCCTGAGACTGTTCATCCACATCAACACTAGGGCTATTGTTCCTCAGAATGTTTACCATCATCGACACCAGGGCGATTGTTCCTGAGACTGTTCATCCACATTAACACCAGGGTAATTGTTCCTGTGATTGTTCATCCACTTCAGCAACAGGGCTATTGTTCCTGAGATTGCTCATCCACATCAAAACCAGGGCTATTGTTCCTGAGATTGTTCATCCTCATCAACACCATGGCTATTGTTCCTGAGATTGTTCATCCACATCAACACCAGGGCTATTGTTCCTGAGACTGTGCATCCGCTTCAACACCAGGGCTATTGTTCCTGAGATTGTTCATCCACATCCACACCAGGGCTATTTTTACTGAGACTGTTCATCCACATCAACACCAGGGCTGTTGTTCCTGAGATTGTTCATCCACATCAACACCAGGGCTATTGTTCCTAAGACTGTGCCTCAACATCAACACCTGGGCTATTGTTCCTGGGAATGTATATCCTCATCAACACCGGGACGAATGTTCCTGAGACTGTACATCAATGTCAACACCTTGGCTCTTGTTCCTGAGAATGTTCATCGACATCAACACCAGGGCTGATGTTCCTGAGACTGTTCATCAACATCAACAACAGGGCAATTGTTCTTGAGACTGTTCATCCACTTCAACACCAAGGCTATTGTTCCTGAGAATGTTTATCCACATCAACACCAGGGCTATTGTTCCTGAGACTGTTCCTCAACATCAACACCTGGGCTATTGTTCCTGAGAATGTATATCCTCATCAACGCCAGGACTCATGTTCCTCAGACTGTACATCAACATCAACACCTTGGCTCTTGTTCCTGAGAATGTTCATCGACATCGACACCAGGACTATTGTTCCTGAGACTGTTCATCAACATCAACACCAGGGCTATTGTTCCTGAGATTGTTCATCCACATCAACACCAGGGCTATTGTTCCTGAGAATGTTCATCAACATCAACACCAGGGCGATTGTTCCTGAGATTGTTCATCCACATCAACACCAGGGCTATTGTTCCTGAGACTGTTCATCAACATCAACACCAGGGTTATTGTTCCTAAGACTGTTCATCAACGTCAATACCAGGGCTATTGTTCCTGAGAATGTTTATCCTCATCAACACCAGAGCTATTGTTCCTGAGAATGTTTATCCAAATCAACACCAGGGCTATTGTTCCTGACGCTGTTCATCCACATCAACACCAGGGCTATTGTTCCTGAGATAGTGCATCAACATCAACACCAGGGCTATTTTTCCTGAGATTGTTCATCCACATCAACACCCTAGCTATTGTTCCTGAGAATGTTTATCCAAATCAACACCAGGGCTATTGTTCCTGAGGCTGTTCATCCACATCAACGCCAGGGCTATTATTCCTGTAATAGTGCATCAACATCAACACCAGGGCTATTGTTCCTGAGATTGTTCATCCACATCAACACCAGGGCTATTGTTCCTGAGATTGTTCATCCACATCAATAGCAGGGCTATTGTTCCTGAGAATGTTCATCCACTTCAACACCAGGGCTATTGTTCCTGAGAATGTTTATCCACATCAACACCAGGGCTATTGTTCCTGAGACTGTTCCTCAACATCAACACCTGGGCTATTGTTACTGAGAATGTATATCCTCATCAACGCCAGGACTCATGTTCCTCAGACTGTACATCAACATCAACACCTTGGCTCTTGTTCCTGAGAATGTTCATCGACATCGACACCAGGACTATTGTTCCTGAGACTGTTCATCAACATCAACACCAGGGCTATTGTTCCTGAGATTGTTCATCCACATCAACACCAGGGCTATTGTTCCTGAGAATGTTCATCAACATCAACACCAGGGCGATTGTTCCTGAGATTGTTCATCCACATCAACACCAGGGCTATTGTTCCTGAGACTGTTCATCAACATCAACACCAGGGTTATTGTTCCTAAGACTGTTCATCAACGTCAATACCAGGGCTATTGTTCCTGAGAATGTTTATCCTCATCAACACCAGAGCTATTGTTCCTGAGAATCTTTATCCAATTCAACACCAGGGCTATTGTTCCTGACGCTGTTCATCCACATCAACACCAGGGCTATTGTTCCTGAGATAGTGCATCAACATCAACACCAGGGGTATTGTTCCTGAGATTGTTCATCCACATCAACACCCTAGCTATTGTTCCTGAGAATGTTTATCCAAATCAACACCAGGGCTATTGTTCCTGAGGCTGTTCATCCACATCAACGCCAGGGCTATTGTTCCTGTAATAGTGCATCAACATCAACACCAGGGCTATTGTTCCTGAGATTGTTCATCCACATCAACACCAGGGCTATTGTTCCTGAGATTGTTCATCCACATCAATAGCAGGGCTATTGTTCCTGAGAATGTTCATCCACTTCAACACCAGGGCTATTGTTCCTGAGAATGTTCATCCGCATCAACACCAGAGCTATTGTTCCTGACAATGTTTATCCACATCAACACCAGGTTTATTGTTCCTGAGTCTGTTCATCCACATCAACACCAGGGCAATTGTTCCTGAGACTGTTCATCCACATCAACGCAAGGGCTATTGTTCCTGAGATTGTTCATCCACATCAACACCAGGGCTATTGTTCCTGAGATAGTGCATAAACATCAACACCAGGGCTCTTGTTCCTGAGATTGTTCATCCACATCAAAACCAGGACTAATGTTCCTGAGATTGTTCATCCACATCAACACCAGGGGAATTGTTCCTGACGCTGTTCATCCACATCAAAACCAGGGCTATTGTTCCTGAGATAGTTCATCAACATCAACACCAGAGCTATTGTTCCTGAGAATGTTTATCCAAATCAACACCAGGGCTATTGTTCCTGCGGCTGTTCATCCACATCAACACCAGGGCTATTGTTCCTGAGATAGTGCATCAACATCAACACCAGGGCTATTGTTCCTGAGATTGTTCATCCACATCAACACCAGAGCTATTGTTCCTGAGAATGTTTATCCAAATCAACACCAGGGCTATTGTTCCTGAGGCTGTTCATCCACATCAAAACCAGGGCTATTGTTCCTGAGATAGTGCATCAACATCAACAACAGGGCTATTGTTCCTGAGATTGTTCATCCACATCAACACCAGGGCTATTGTTCCTGAGATTGTTCATCCACATCAATAGCAGGGCTATTGTTCCTGAGAATGGTCATCAACATCAACACCAGGGCTATTGTTCCTGAGATTGTTCATCTACATCAACATCATGGCTATTGTTCCTGAGAATGTTCATCAACATCAACACCAGGGCGATTGTTCCTGAGATTGTTCATCCACATCAACACCAGGGCTATTGTTCCTGAGACTGATCATCAACATCAACACCAGGGTTATTGTTCCTGAGACTGTTCATCCACATCAATACGAGGGCTATTGTTCCTGAGAATGTTTATCTTCATCAATACCAGGACTAATGTTCCTGAGATTGTTCATCCACATCAACACCAGGGGAATTGTTCCTGAGGCTGTTCATCCACATCAAAACCATGGCTATTGTTCCTGAGATAGTGCATCAACAGCAACACCAGTGCTATTGTTCCGAAGACTGTTCATCCACATCAACACCAGGGCTATTGTTCCTGAGATTGTGCATCCACGTCAACAGCAGGGCTATTGTTCCTGAGAATGTTCATCCACATCAACAGTTGGGCTATTGTTCCTGAGATTGTTCATCCGCATCAACACCAGGGCTATTGTTCCTGACAATGTTTCTCCACATCAACACCAGGGTTATTGTTCCTGAGTCTGTTCATCCACAGCAACACCAGGGCAATTGTTCCAGAGACTGTTCATCCACTTCAACACCAGTGCTATTGTTCCTGAGACTGTTCATCCACATCAACACAGGGGCTATTGTTCCTGAGATTGTTCATCCACATCAACACCAGGGCTATTGTTCCTGAGACTGTTCATCCACATCAACAACAGGGCTATTGTTCCTGAGAATGTTTACCATCATCAACACCAGGGCTATTGTTCCTGAGAATGTTCATCCACAACAACAGCAGGGTTATTGTTCCTGAGTCAGTTCATCCACATCAACACCGGGGCAATTGTTACTGAGACTGTTCATCCACTTCAACACCAGTGCTATTGTTCCTGAGAATGTTTATCCTCATCAACACCAGGGATATTTTTCCTGAGATTGTTCATCCACATCAACACCAGGGCTATTGTTCCTGAGACTGTTCATCCACATCAACACCAGGGCTATTGTTCCTGAGAATGTTTACCATCATCAACACCTGGGCTATTGTTCCTGAGACTGTTCATCCTCATCAACACCAGGGCTATTGTTCCTGAGATTGTTCATCCACATCAACACCAGGGCTATTGTTCCTGAGAATGTTCATCCACATCAACACCAGGGCTTTTGTTCCTGAGATTGTTCATCCACATCAACACCAGGGCTATTGTTCCTGAGACTGTTTATCCACATCAGCACCCGGGCTATTGTTCCTGAGACTGTTCATCCACATCATCACCAGGGCTGTTGTTCCTGAGACTGTTCCTCAACATCAACACCTGGGCTATTGTTCCTGAGAATGTATATCCTCATCAACGCCAGGACTCATGTTCCTCAGACTGTACATCAACATCAACACCTTGGCTCTTGTTCCTGAGAATATTCATCCACATCAACACCAGGGCTATTGTTCCTGAGATTTTTCATCCTCATCAACACCAGGGCTATTGTTCCTGAGATTGTTCATCCACATCAACACCAGGGCTATTGTTCCTGAGAATGTTCATCCACATCAACACCAGGGCTTTTGTTCCTGAGATTGTTCATCCACATCAACACCAGGTCTATTGTTCCTGAGACTGTTTATCCACATCAGCACCAGGGCTATTGTTCCTGAGATAGTGCATCAACATCAACACCAGGGCTATTGTTCCTGAGATTGTTCATCCACATCAACACCAGCGCTATTGTTCCTGAGATTGTTCATCCACATCAATAGCAGGGCTATTGTTCCTGAGAATGTTCATGCACATCAACAGTAGGGCTATTGTTCCTGAGAATGTTCATCCGCATCAACACCAGGGCTATTGTTCCTGACAATGTTTATCCACATCAACACCAGGTTTATTGTTCCTGTGATTGTTCATCCACATCAACAACAGGGCTATTGTTCCTGAGATTGCTCATCCACATCAAAACCAGAGCTATTGTTCCTGAGATTGTTCATCCTCATCAACACCAGGGCTATTGTTCCTGAGATTGTTCATCCACATCAACACCAGGGCTATTGTTCCTGAGAATGTTCATCCACATCAACACCAGGGCTATTGTTCCTGAGATTGTTCATCCACATCAACACCAGTGCTATTGATCCTGAGACTGTGCATCCGCATCAACACCAGGGCTATTGTTCCTGAGATTGTTCATCCACATCCACACCAGGGCTATTTTTACTGAGACTGTTCATCCACATCAACACCAGGGCTGTTGTTCCTGAGATTGTTCATCCACATCAACACCAGGGCTATTGTTCCTAAGACTGTGCCTCAACATCAACACCTGGGCTATTGTTCCTGGGAATGTATATCCTCATCAACACCAGGACTAATGTTCCTGAGACTGTACATCAATATCAACACCTTGGCTCTTGTTCCTGAGAATGTTCATCGACATCAACACCAGGGCTGTTGTTCCTGAGACTGTTCATCAACATCAACAACAGGGCAATTGTTCCTGTGACTGTTCATCCACTTCAACACCAGGGCTATTGTTCCTGAGAATGTTTATCCACATCAACACCAGGGCTATTGTTCCTGAGACTGTTCCTCAACATCAACACCTGGGCTATTGTTCCTGAGAATGTATATCCTCATCAACGCCAGGACTCATGTTCCTCAGACTGTACATCAACATCAACACCTTGGCTCTTGTTCCTGAGAATGTTCATCGACATCGACACCAGGACTATTGTTCCTGAGACTGTTCATCAACATCAACACCAGGGCTATTGTTCCTGAGATTGTTCATCCACATCAACACCAGGGCTATTGTTCCTGAGAATGTTCATCAACATCAACACCAGGGCGATTGTTCCTGAGATTGTTCATCCACATCGACACCAGGGCTATTGTTCCTGAGACTGATCATCAACATCAACACCAGGGTTATTGTTCCTGAGACTGTTCATCAACATCAATACCAGGGCTATTGTTCCTGAGAATGTTTATCCTCATCAAAACAAGGACTAATGTTCCTGAGATTGTTCATCCACATCAACACCAGGGGAATTGTTCCTGACACTGTTCATCCACATCAAAACCAGGGCTATTGTTCCTGAGATATTTCATCAACATCAACACCAGAGCTATTGTTCCTGAGAATGTTTATCCAAATCAACACCAGGGTATTGTTCCTGAGGCTGTTCATCCACATCAACACCAGGGCTATTGTTCCTGAGATAGTGCATCAACATCAACACCAGGGCTATTGTTCCTGAGATTGTTCATCCACATCAACACCAAAGCTATTGTTCCTGAGAATGTTTATCCAAATCAACACCAGGGCTATTGTTCCTGAGGCTGTTCATCCACATCAACGCCAGGGCTATTGTTCCTGAGATAGTGCATCAACATCAACACCAGGGCTATTGTTCCTGAGCTTGTTCATCCACATCAACACCAGCGCTATTGTTCCTGAGATTGTTCATCCACATCAATAGCAGGGCTATTGTTCCTGAGAATGTTCATGCACATCAACAGTAGGGCTATTGTTCCTGAGAATGTTCATCCGCATCAACACCAGGGCTATTGTTCCTGACAATGTTTATCCACATCAGCACCAGGTTTATTGTTCCTGTGATTGTTCATCCACATCAACAACAGGGCTATTGTTCCTGAGATTGCTCATCCACATCAAAACCAGAGCTATTGTTCCTGAGATTGTTCATCCTCATCAACACCAGGGCTATTGTTCCTGAGATTGTTCATCCACATCAACACTAGGGCTATTGTTCCTGAGAATGTTCATCCACATCAACACCAGGGCTATTGTTCCTGAGATTGTTCATCCACATCAACACCAGTGCTATTGATCCTGAGACTGTGCATCCGCATCAACACCAGGGCTATTGTTCCTGAGATTGTTCATCCACATCCACACCAGGGCTATTTTTACTGAGACTGTTCATCCACATCAACACCAGGGCTATTGTTCCTGACAATGTTTATCCACATCAACACCAGGTTTATTGTTCCTGTGATTGTTCATCCACATCAACAACAGGGCTATTGTTCCTGAGATTGCTCATCCACATCAAAACCAGAGCTATTGTTCCTGAGATTGTTCATCCTCATCAACACCAGGGCTATTGTTCCTGAGATTGTTCATCCACATCAACACGAGGGCTATTGTTCCTGAGAATGTTCATCCACATCAACACCAGGGCTATTGTTCCTGAGATTGTTCATCCACATCAACACCAGTGCTATTGATCCTGAGACTGTGCATCCGCATCAACACCAGGGCTATTGTTCCTGAGATTGTTCATCCACATCCACACCAGGGCTATTTTTACTGAGACTGTTCATCCACATCAACACCAGGGCTGTTGTTCCTGAGATTGTTCATCCACATCAACACCAGGGCTATTGTTCCTAAGACTGCGCCTCAAGATCAACACCTGGGCTATTGTTCCTGGGAATGTATATCCTCATCAACACCAGGACTAATGTTCCTGAGACTGTACATCAATATCAACACCTTGGCTCTTGTTCCTGAGAATGTTCATCGACATCAACACCAGGGCTGTTGTTCCTGAGACTGTTCATCAACATCAACAACAGGGCAATTGTTCCTGTGACTGTTCATCCACTTCAACACCAGGGCTATTGTTCCTGAGAATGTTTATCCACATCAACACCAGGGCTATTGTTCCTGAGACTGTTCCTCAACATCAACACCTGGGCTATTGTTCCTGAGAATGTATATCCTCATCAACGCCAGGACTCATGTTCCTCAGACTGTACATCAACATCAACACCTTGGCTCTTGTTCCTGAGAATGTTCATCGACATCGACACCAGGACTATTGTTCCTGAGACTGTTCATCAACATCAACACCAGGGCTATTGTTCCTGAGATTGTTCATCCACATCAACACCAGGGCTATTGTTCCTGAGAATGTTCATCAACATCAACACCAGGGCGATTGTTCCTGAGATTGTTCATCCACATCAACACCAGGGCTATTGTTCCTGAGACTGTTCATCAACATCAACACCAGGGTTATTGTTCCTGAGACTGTTCATCAACAGCAATACCAGGGCTATTGTTCCTGAGAATGTTTATCCTCATCAAAACCAGGACTAATGTTCCTGAGATTGTTCATCCACATCAACACCAGGGGAATTGTTCCTGACGCTGTTCATCCACATCAAAACCAGGGCTATTGTTCCTGAGATATTTCATCAACATCAACACCAGAGCTATTGTTCCTGAGAATGTTTATCCAAATCAACACCAGGGCTATTGTTCCTGAGGCTGTTCATCCACATCAACACCAGGGCTATTGTTCCTGAGATAGTGCATCAACATCAACACCAGGGCTATTGTTCCTGAGATTGTTCATCCACATCAACACCAAAGCTATTGTTCCTGAGAATGTTTATCCAAATCAACACCAGGGCTATTGTTCCTGAGGCTGTTCATCCACATCAACGCCAGGGCTATTGTTCCTGTAATAGTGCATCAACATCAACACCAGGGCTATTGTTCCTGAGATTGTTCATCCACATCAACACCAGGGCTATTGTTCCTGAGATTGTTCATCCACATCAATAGCAGGGCTATTGTTCCTGAGAATGTTCATCCACTTCAACACCAGGGCTATTGTTCCTGAGAATGTTCATCCGCATCAACACCAGGGCTATTGTTCCTGACAATGTTTATCCACATCAACACCAGGTTTATTGTTCCTGAGTCTGTTCATCCACATCAACACCAGGGCAATTGTTCCTGAGACTGTTCATCCACATCAACGCAAGGGCTATTGTTCCTGAGATTGTTCATCCACATCAACACCAGGGCTATTGTTCCTGAGATAGTGCATCAACATCAACACCAGGGCTCTTGTTCCTGAGATTGTTCATCCACATCAAAACCAGGACTAATGTTCCTGAGATTGTTCATCCACATCAACACCAGGGGAATTGTTCCTGACGCTGTTCATCCACATCAAAACCAGGGCTATTGTTCCTGAGATAGTTCATCAACATCAACACCAGAGCTATTGTTCCTGAGAATGTTTATCCAAATCAACACCAGGGCTATTGTTCCTGAGATAGTGCATCAACATCAACACCAGGGCTATTGTTCCTGAGATTGTTCATCCACATCAACACCAGAGCTATTGTTCCTGAGAATGTTTATCCAAATCAACACCAGGCCTATTGTTCCTGAGGCTATTCATCCACATCAAAACCAGGGCTATTGTTCCTGAGATAGTGCATCAACATCAACACCAGAGCTATTGTTCCTGAGAATGTTTATCCACTTCAACACCAGGGCTATTGTTCCTGAGATAGTGCATCAACATCAACACCAGGGCTATTGTTCCTGAGATTGTTCATCCACATCAACACCAGAGCTATTGTTCCTGAGAATGTTTATCCAAATCAACACCAGGCCTATTGTTCCTGAGGCTGTTCATCCACATCAAAACCAGGGCTATTGTTCCTGAGATAGTGCATCAACATCAATACCAGGGCTATTGTTCCTGAGATTGTTCATCCACATCAACAACAGGGCTATTGTTCCTGAGATTGTTCATCCACATCAATAGCAGGGCTATTGTTCCTGAGAATGTTCATCCACATCAACAGTTGGGCTATTGTTCCTGAGAATGTTCATCCGCATCAACACCAGGGCTATTGTTCCTGACAATGTTTATCCAGATCAACACCAGGTTTATTGTTCCTGAGTCTGTTCATCCACATCAACACCAGGGCAATTGTTCCTGAGACTGTTCATCCACATCAACACCAGGGCAATTGTTCCTGAGACTGTTCATCCACATCAACAACAGGGTAATTGTTCCTGTGATTGTTCATCCACATCAACAACAGGGCTATTGTTCCTGAGATTGCTCATCCACATCAAAACCAGGGCTATTGTTCCTGAGATTGTTCATCCTCATCAACACCAGGGCTATTATTCCTGAGATTGTTCATCCACATCAACACCAGGGCTATTGTTCCTGAGAATGTTCATCCACATCAACACCAGGGCTATTGGTCCTGAGATTGTTCATCCACATCAACACCAGGGCTATTGATCCTGAGACTGTGCATCCGCATCAACACCAGGGCTATTGTTCCTGAGATTGTTCATCCACATCCACACCAGGGCTATTTTTCCTGAGACTGTTCATCCACATCAACACCAGGGCTGTTGTGACTGAGATTGTTCATCCACATCAACACCAGGGCTATTGTTCCTAAGACTTTGCCTCAACATCAACACCTGGGCTATTGTTCTTGGGAATGTATATCCTCATCAACACCAGGACTAATGTTCCTGAGACTGTACATCAACATCAACACCTTGGCTCTTGTTCCTGAGAATGTTCATCGACATCAACACCAGGGCTGTTGTTCCTGAGACTGTTCATCAACATCAACAACAGGGCAATTGTTCCTGAGATTGTTCATCCTCATCAACACCAGGGCTATTGTTCCTGAGACTGTTCATCCACATCAACACTAGGGCTATTGTTCCTCAGAATGTTTACCATCATCAACACCAGGGCGATTGTTCCTGAGACTGTTCATCCACATCAACACCAGGGCAATTGTTCCTGTGATTGTTCATCCTCATCAACACCAGGGCTCTTGTTCCTGAGAATGTTCATCGACATCAACACCAGGGCTGTTGTTCCTGAGACTGTTCATCAACATCAACACCAGGGCTATTGTTCCTGAGAATGTTCATCCACATCAACAGTTGGGCTATTGTTCCTGAAAATGTTCATCCGCATCAACACCAGGGCTATTGTTCCTGACAATGTTTATCCACATCAACACCAGGTTTATTGTTCCTGAGTCTGTTCATCCACATCAACACCAGGGCAATTGTTCCTGAGACTGTTCATCCACTTCAACACCAGGGCTATTGTTCATGAGAATGTTTATCCACATCAACACCAGGGCTATTGTTCCTGAGACTGTTCATCCACATCAACGCAAGGGCTATTGTTCCTGAGATTGTTCATCCACATCAACACCAGGGCGATTGTTCCTGAGACTGTTCATCCACATCAACACCAGGGTAATTGTTCCTGTGATTGTTCATCCACATCAACAACAGGGCTATTGTTCCTGAGATTGCTCATCCACATCAAAACCTGGACAATTGTTCCTGAGATTGTTCATCCTCATCAACACCAGGGCTATTGTTCCTGAGATTGTTCATCCACATCAACACCAGGGCTAGTGTTCCTGAGAAAGTCCATCCACATCAACACCAGGGCTATTGTTCCTGAGATTGTTCATCCACATCAACCCCAGGGCTATTGATCCTGAGACTGTGCATCCGCATCAACACCAGGGCTATTGTTCCTGAGATTGTTCATCCACATCCACACCAGGGCTATTTTTCCTGAGACTGTTCATCCACATCAACACCAGGGCTGTTGTTCCTGAGATTGTTCATCCACATCAACACCAGTGCTATTGTTCCTAAGACAGTGCCTCGACATCAACACCTGGGCTACTGTTCCTGGGAATGTATATCCTCATCAACACCAGGACTAATGTTCCTGAGACTGTACATCAACATCAACATCTTGGCTCTTGTTCCTGAGAATGTTCATCGACATCAACACCAGGGCTGTTGTTCCTGAGACTGT